>NC_052499.1:45750197-46113626 GCF_016617805.1 Bactrocera tryoni
ATGTTGTGGTGATAATTCGCCTTTTTATATTTCACTAGGTCGAATTCTTCACTTCCTTTTATTTTTATTTATATTATTTTATATCCTAGGGTCACAGTCAACTTCTAGGAGTTGGCTACAGAATCGTAGGGTTGTTTTTGGGTGTTATACAAATTTTTTTTTTTGTATTCCGAAGGTTTTCGTATCACTATCCTTTAAATCTAAAGAGTTCAAAGGACCAACCGACTCATGGTACGTTCGAAGGCGAGCTGAAAGTGCAGAAACAGACTCATTTTATTAAGAAAAGTATTTCTTAAAATGAAAGTTTACAATTTACCATAAGAAATGCTTACTAAGTAATTTACATTATTTACAGCTTTACAATTGTGTCAATACCAAGAATTGGTATAGAAATTAATTTTATTTTGTTTACATTTCGTTAATAACATTTACAGGTGACAGGAAATAGTATCAAATTGCAATGTAGTGAAATACTTATTTCATTGTTTCATTTATTGTAGCAATGAATTCGTCTATATCGTCATATATATATATATATATATACATATATATATTACCAAAAAAATTTTTCTGCATTCTTCGGGCAAGCATGTGTTGTTGTATGCAGTACTCTCCATCGATTGGTCAAAATTCCGAATGCGTTTTTTATGTGCTCCCGGGCTTTAGACAACGCTAAGTTAAATTTGTTTTTATGTTCTAGTAACTGGCGGAAAGCTATTCGTTGTACCCGGTAAGTTTGTGTCACAAGGAACTTCCGGAGTGCCATTCAGCAACTTCTTTCCAAGTCACTGCGGGCAAATATTCCACCGTCACTAGAGCCCCCATATCAACATACTACTGTGCCCAAAAAACGAGGTGACATTGTATTTATTTTGAAAATTCTTTATTTATTCTTCCAAATCAATTTCATCCCCTTCAAAGTACAAAAAAAAAAAAAAGCCAACGGATTTTCCAATCTTCGAAACACTGGTTGTAGTCACTTTCCTGGATGGCCTAGTATGTGAACACGTAATTAGCTTCACTCACTGTCATTAGTACAATGCCAAACGTTTTATTATAATTGTAGTACAACGATCCGCTATTTCTTGGGCTTGTTATACGAATGTGCTTCCCATCTATAGCTCCCAAGCAATTCGCCATTCCAGCCTTTATATAGAACTTGCTTGCAATACCTCGAAGTTCGTGTGTGTTTGGTGTTGACAAATATACATCATGTAATTTATCTCAAATCAAATCAGCGTCAAATGTTTCATATATTATTTTTCGGACTGTCGAAACTCCAAGTTTGAAAGACCACGATAGCACATTGAAATCACATCCTTGTGCCAAGAAAATGAAATTGTTAAGTATACCACTGTAATACTTATTTTACATTGACTTACATTAATGTTACCGCCAAACAAGTCTCAGGCTGAATTGATTTTCTATTTGAAAAACCAGTCACAAGCTGTTAAGCTTTAATAGCGGCAACAATAAATTATAGTTATCAACGCTCATTCTTTTAGCTTTTAAAAAAATGCACCTCATCCTTTTCCTGAAGTTGCTTGATGCAAGTTTTGTAGAATCGTTCCTCTTCGCGTGTAATATTGACAGGACGAACCCACCCCCTTCAGTAGTTTCTATTGACCTCCTGGAGCACTTCATGTACTGTATTGGCAATGTACACACCTGGCCACAATAATTGACCTCAAGCCCTCCTAATTGGCCGTGTTTATTTTGATTTTATTGGAAAGTGAAAAATTTATTTTTTCAGCTTACATAATAATACAATTATTATACAAACTTAAGCATCACGCCCTGTATGGGCTATCGGCCGACTGGTTATGTTATATGCGTCGAAGAAGGTCGCTGTCTTTCAAAAGTTGTAGATTTTCGAAATGTTGTTGCTTGGGGATCCATCAAACATTATTGGATCCAGTATTATTGGGATTTGACAGTCTATGAGTTTGATGGACAATGTTGCAGAAGATGCAATAGATTTAAATCTGAATCACAAAATGGGCATTGGTTGATCTGAGTGCCATTTAGTATGTGAGCGTGTGTGATAATGGAGTGGCCAATGCGAAGTCTGATATATGGAATGATATAATTAGATGAAAGCGATGACGGAAAGGATGGTTTGATACGATTTGAATTTATTCTAGAGTAGTGGTGTCTGTAATTCATCCAATCAAGCGCCAATTTAGTGGATCTTTGTTGAATAATAAGCCGTTTTATATCACTCTTAACAAACAAGGCAGATGTAGTTGTTGGAGTGATGCACACCTCCTTAGCCACCGAGTCCGCAAAAGTATTTCCAATGATTCCAGAGTGACCGGGTATCCACATTATTTTTAGTCTATGTGCTAACGAAAACAACAGCGATCTAATGCAAATATCTGACGTCATTGTAGTTACTGCGGTTTTTAAAGCTTGAAAACACGATAGACTATCTGTACAGATGATGAATTGCAAAGGGTTTTTGTTGCTTGGGCATACTGGACAGCTTTTGAGAATACCCGTAGCTTCAGCGGTAAAAGAATTGAACAAAATGGAAATAATAAACCATACGATATTCTTTGAAGTTGTCATCAACTACAGCAAAAAGATGTACAGTGGCTCCAAGCAAAAGTCGGACACCGTAGAGAAAAATGTTCTTTCCTAAAAATATTTGAACCAAAGCAGTTCGAAAAAAAGGTAAACAATTTTTTCAATTACTTATTTATTTCAGTTCCAAAATATAAAAGCAAAACATATAAATTAATTCAGTATTATAAAATATTCTACTAAAACATCAAATAAGAGCAAATTCAATGCACAAGCCAAACTCGGACAGTCAACAAGTTTTTTGAAATTTCGATATATATTTTAAAAACTAATATTTTGTATGAAGACCTTTATTTTTAATAACCATTTTGAGCCGGTTAGGCATTGATTTAACTAATTTTTCGCAAAAACTAGGTTCGATTTTTTCCCGTTCTTGTAATAAGATAGATTTCAAATCGTTTTTGCTTGATACGGAATGCTGTCGAATTTTTGTGTTAAGATAGTCCCATAAATTTTCGATCGGATTAATATCTGGACTTTGGGGTGGCGTTTCCAGAACATGGGGGCAATTATAAAGTAACCAAGAATGCACTTTGTAGGCCTTGTGCTTTGGATCATTGTCTTGATAGAAATTCCAATTATCACTGAGATCCAATTTTTCAAGACTTTTTGGTAAATTTTCTCTTAAAATGTTAAGATAGTCATTCTGATTCATTATTCCTTCAATAAAACGCAAAGACCCTGGTCCAGAAGCCGAAAATGAACCCCAAACCATTACCGATCCGCCACCATGTTTAACAGTTGGTCTCAGATTGCGCAGTTGCAGCTCCTCATTTGGTTTCCGCCAAACATATGGTTTTCCATCGGAGCCAAAAATATTAAATTTACTTTCGTCAATAAACATAACATTTTTCCAGAACGAAAAATCCTTGTTTTCATGTTCGTTTGCAAATTTTAATCGGATGGACTGATTTCGTTTGCTGATCAACGGCTTTTGTCGGGCCTTTCTACCATTTAGATCAGCTTCATGAAGTAGATTTCTAATAGTAGATGCACTAGATTTCTTCCCCAACTCATTTTCAGCTATAACAGCTAACTTTGGTGCGCTAAGGAAAGGATTATCTTTAACCTTTCGCAACAGTTATCGCTTATCTGCATCGGTAAAAATCTTGTTGTGTGCAGCTTTAAGCTTGTTTTCCACTTGTTTGTTGGTTTTAAAGCGCTTAATTATATCGTGGACAGTAGAACGACATCTGTCAACAATTTCCGCATTTTCACGCACGGAGTTTCCATCGTTGGAATGCTTAATAACCAACTTTCTGAATTGAATACTGGTTTGGCCTCTTTGCCTAGACATTTTCAAATCACAAATCGTAATTCCAACTATATATATATTAAAAAAACTATCAGGGAATTCCCGTTAGTCAGCCAAACACTCTACTTGAAGTTGGTTGCAATTCTTTGACAGAGTTGCATTTATTTAGAGGATAGTTGCCACTGTCCGAGTTTGGCTTGTGCATTGAATTTGCTCTTATTTGATGTTTTAGTAGAATATTCTATAATACTGAATTAATTTATATGTTTTGTTTATATATTTTGGAACTGAAATAAATAAGTAATTGAAAAAATATTTTACCTTTTTTCCTAACTGCTTTGGTTTAAATATTTTTAGGAAGCAACATTTTTCTCCACGGTGTCCGACTTTGGCTTGGAGCCACTGTATGTATTTTCTTAATAGAAGTTATCAGTCTTTTGGATGCTCTTAAGTGAAGCAAGATGGACTTAGTACGCGATAGTTGTGTGCAGATTTAAGCCCAACTGATTTTAAACGCGGCTCTAACTAAAAAGTAAATACAATTTCTTAAAAAATTGTGATTATATATATATCCAGCTATAATTAAGCTGGTTAAAAAAATTAGGCAAAACTCAACTTAGTGCGCCTAGGCTAAGAGTAAACAACTATAGTACGAAGACTGCTATATATATTCTGTCCTAGGGCAACACTAAGTGTTGCCAGGTGCAATCTGACATTTCCATTGGAAAGTTTGACATTTTTTAGCATAACATCACTCAGAACGTTTTGTCATTTAATCGTGAATTGTTTTATTTACAGGGAAGTAAAAAATTCATCTCGGCCGAAAAGTGGAATTAACTCGTGAACATTTCCGTGCGATCATTTTTCACAACTTTCGACGTGGATTATCACGACAAGAGTGCATCGATGAACTAAAATCTTTGTATGGCTATGAAGCACCATCCTATAGCACTGTGAAAAACTGGTACAACGAATTCAATCGTGGCCGACGCTCGCTCAAAGACGAATTCCGTGAAGGTCGTCCAAAAACAGCCGTTGTGCCAGAAAACATCGATGCCGTACGTGAATTGATAATGCAAGACCGTCATGTAACATATCTTTAGATAGAGGCATGCCTATACATTTCTCCCATCAGCCTACATTCGATATTGCAAGAGCGCCTGGCCGTAAAAAATGTTTGTTCTCGTTGGATCCGGCACAATTTGACAATTGCTCAAAAAAAGACTCGTGTGGATTGGTGTAAAGAAATGCTGAAAAAATACGATCGCGGTGCTTCAAAAGACGTTCATAAGATCGTCACAGGTGACGAATCATGGATCTATGTGTATGAGCCCGAAACAAAACAGCAATCGACAAAAAAAAAAAAATAAAAAGAAAAACAAAAATAAAAAAATAAAAGGAAAAAGAAAAAAGAAAAAAAAAAATATTTTCGTTGATAAATTTGCCTATTTACATTATTAGGCCAGAAATATATATAGCAACCTACCTATAAAACAACTCAGTAAGAAATTTTTGGAATATTTTTCAGTCTTTCACCAAAAAAAACTTTTTCGCGCAAAGTAAATCCACTTAACGACAATCTCTCCGTATTTATTAAACGTTCCGAAGCAGCACAAAGTGGTGGAAAATCGCCAAATAATAATATTTGGAAAGCATACATTATACAAATATATAGTATATGCCACCATCCGATCAAACTTTCCCAAACTTTTGCATATAAACTGGCCGCGCAAGCCGCGGCGATAAAAAAATTCCTAGATTGATAAAAACTATTTTATAATCGTATGAATTTTGTTCTCCTTACGTCAATTAGCGATTTTTACCAGAGAAAAAATTAAATAACTAATTTGTTTGAAATTTTAATTTTTTCCAATGGAATTACAAACACGAAATCCTTGAAAATATTGCAGAAGTGGTTTGAGAAGTCAACCTTATCACGAACGCGAGTATTTGAGTAGAACAGAGCATACAGGGAAGATCGTGAAGTCATTGAAAACTATTCTCACACGCGTCTTACATACACCTCTATTAATGACGATAAAATCAAAAAAGTTGAAGGAACAGTACTTGGAAAGCGTCGTGTTGGCATCAAAGAGATAGCAGAGCATCTCAACATCTCTTTTGGATGGACTCAACACATTTTGCTTAATGCTTGGGTATGAAATGTGTCAAAGCTACATCCTGAATTTTTGCATAAAAACGACATTATGAAATATTTTTTAAATAAACTTTTCTATTTGACGGTCATAATTCAAATAGCATTGCTGGTAATTTTGGTTGATGGTGCATAAAAAAAAATATGGACAAAAAAATCAATTTTTTTTTTTTTAAATATAAAAAATCGGCCCACTCCGGAATTAGCAGAGATAGTTGTCAAATTAATTAAAGTTTTTTTTTGTGGGGAAAAAAATAATAAAAAAATGGCAAACTACCAAAAAAATTTATTTAAAAAAAATTGTCAAATTTTCAAATTTTCAAAAATGAAAAAAAATAAAAAAAATCGGCCCACTCCGGGATTAGCAGGGATAGAAGTTTTTTTTGAGGAAAAAAAAAACAAAAATTCCGAACTTCCAAAAAAAATGACGATTTAACTCAAAAAAACTAATTATTTTATATAATTGATCGTGTTAAATTGTTTTCGCGTATTTTTTCGAAAAGTTCATTCAAAAACAAAAATTTACAAAAAGGTCCCCAAAAGTCAATTTCTACAAAAGTTATGGGTATTTGAAAAATTCATAACTATTTTGAAGTTGGACAAAAAATGTTGAAAAAATTCTCAAAAATGTTTTTCAAAGGGTAGAAAAGGATGGATAAGTTTCAGCAAAATCTAAAGGGGTCGGGTTCAAAAGTGGTCGATATACATATGTATATGGCCAAAATTAGGTAATTTCCAAAAGAATCACAAAAACCATGTCCAAAATTTACTTTAAGTTGTGGCAAAAGATAATAGTAGAAACGGGTATATGTGATAATATTTTAAATATCTGCCAACCAGCTTGTTTACAGCAGCTATTTAAGTCAGAACACCTCAGTAATGCGATTTTTACAATAGATATTAATATCGAAAAAAGAGTTTAGCTCAAAGTTTGTATTTCTAACTAAATTTCGTGTGCGTAATCGTTGCGAATATTGGAAAAGGCTTGCGGTGATTCAGTTTTATCAAAACACAAGCCTACGAGTGGTACAATGGTTTTAAGGACCTGTCGATGAGACATGGCTTTATAAGTTTGAAATGCAAACATTTCAATAATGATCGCAATGAAGGGGAAAAAATGAGCCGAAACCAAAAAAAATTCTTTGTGGTTTGGTGCATCACGAATTTATTTTATAGGAGCAGACAGTCAATAAGAAGTTTTATTTGGCCATATTGAGGCGTTTGCGTGAGAACATCTGTCGAAAACGGCCGGAATTGTGGAAAAATAATAATAATGATAATGAATACTATCGATAAACCACCGTATTCACCAGACATGGCTCCGTGTGATTTTTTCTTCTTCCTCAAACTGCAATTGCCTCTTTGTGGAACTTGTTTTCAGTCGACCGAAGAGATACAACAAAATTCGCTGAACGAGCTGAAGGCCGTTAAAAAGAGCTTATAAAAAGTGTTTCGAGGACCGAAAAAATCGTTGATAATAATACCTATAATACAGGTGGGGATTTCTTAATAAAATTTAGTGAAAGTTTTATTTAAAACATGCAGTACATTGGTGCGTGAAATCTGCAATATCAGCTGAGAAAAAATAGCTTGAGTTTACTACAACAACAACAATCGACAACAGAAAGACGTCTTATTCCCCCATGAAATTCTTAGCAGACAAACTATTTTTTTAATCTGTCGTAAGTGTCGCAGAACAATTAAGTACGCCAGCATTGTTGTTGTTTTTCACAGAGGCTTGACTAATTTTTAAACTAAACAGCTTTAAAATAAACTTCCGAGCAGCCTAGGCAGGCGATTTTAATACAGTTGTTTTACAAATACAAGTACAATAACAAACACACATTGGTGTAATTACAGATAAACCGTGAATAAACTAACATTTTATATAGTACAAATATATAGTACGTATGTTAATTTTTTAAATATAAACGAAAGCAAAACAGACTGGCAAAAGAGAAAGTGCTTGAATAAAAATGTAGAATTCCATGACAGCAATGAAAAACAGACCACCGACAACTGCCGCATGGCTGATTCTTTTAGTGCAATCTGGCACTAAGTAAAAGTTGCCATTTTATCAACACACCTACATATTCACATACATATGTACATGTATGAGTGGATTGTTTCTGATATTTTCATCGATTTTTCCTCAAATTCTGGATTTGAATTTGACAAAATCAGTTTTCTCTGAAGTATTTTTTGCATATAATCGCACTAAATTTAGTACAAACTTCTACAGTTTCAATTACATTTTGATGACAACAGCTGTTTTTCTATTCGACCCCCACTTCCCCACCGACTATGGCGAATTTGTATTCACACGACAACGCCGGAACGAAACAATGCAACCGATCATTTGAATGAATGTGCTAAGTGTAACGCAAATGTTACGCCAAATTGAATAGCATAGAATGCAAATGAGAAGAGTAAACTGAAAACAATAACAAAGTGAATGAAAACAATAGAAGAAAGTAAAAAAGAACACAACAATAACATAACCAACTGCAGCGAACGCAACAAAACCAAACGATTTACATCCGCATACATACAAACCTAAATATATAAATATATATATATATATACATACAATACAATACATAAACACATACATAAAATTGTGTGAAAATCACTTGTGGCATCAACGGGTCAGGCGAAAACTGAAGCCAAACAGCTGGTGCTGGGCGTACGTCGCTACGGTGGTCCGCCATGTCTGTTTTAGCCAAAGAACTTTCACCCGAAACGACCATAATTTACTTGCTACACTAATTATAAAAAATCTTGCTTCATTTCATCAAATTGTTAATAAATTTTCCACAACACTGAAACACAAACGCTTTATCCAACCTGATACTTGGGCTTTTTGCTCACCAAACAAGAGCTTCCAATCGCAAGAGTGGAAGAGGTGAAGAGGTATGTCGGAATAAGCTGGAAATGGGTTAATGTGTGACCAGTGTTTAGCAAAAACAGTATTTTTTGTATAAAATATTATTGGTAAGGTATTAAAATCAGCAAAAAGCCCAAGTATCATTTGATTTCACCGGTTGCTTGTGGGTGCTTTTTACTATAAAACATAAAGTATGTATGAAAACTGTAAGTAAAGGTAAAGGTATGTTTTGCTGTATTAATATAATAACAAGAAAACAGGGTTCTTCCGTTGAACCAAAACTACAATATCCTTAATAGTAGCACAAAAGGTTATAAAAGTATGTTTACATCGATTTTGATCGATGAGTTTAAATGGCAACTATATGCTATAGCGCTCCGTTCTGAACAATTTCATCAGAGATTATAGCGGTGCCCTGAATAATTGTTAGTGCCAAATTTTGTGAAGATACGTGGTTAAATAAAAAAGGTCTATATTTATCGGTTAGTTTGTATGACAGCTATAAGTATGCTATAGTGAACCAACATCGTTACGACAAATGAGCAGCTGGAGCAGAAAGATGGACATGGCTAAATCGTTACGCCAATCACTAATATATATATTCCTAATAAGGTCTTCGTTTTCATTTGGCAACAAAATGGCTGACAGCACCATCTAAACGCAAAAGGATATCTTCGACCCTGATACATCAGAAAAACTGAGAACAATGCGTCAAAAATAAAAAGTACTTCGAAAAATTACACTTTTCAAGTAACTAGGAGCTCAAATCGCTATGCATTGCTAGCTGAAAGTTCTTTACCAGACAATATCAATAATGCGAAAACGACCACTTATAGATGTGCCTGCGATTAAGGACACCTTTAACTAAAAGTCGGACAGAGATGGCAACATAAGGCTTATGTTCAATGATAGTGATGGCTATAAAAAAGTAGTAAGAGCGCTCCCCGATGTTAAAGTAGACTTCCGCACATATCAAATGAAACAGGGGCCTGGGTATAAAACAGTGCGGAAGGGTCTTCATTAAACAACTCCTCTGGAATATGTCAAAAGTGAGCTTGCCAAGCAAGGACACATAGTTCGTCACCTCACTAATGCCAAAAATTATATAACAACAACACCAATAGCATTATTTTTTATTTACCAGCGTCAAGAACAAACAAAATTTTGATGTCAAAAGGATCTGTGGTGCAGTTGTATGTTTCGAGCTACCCAGAAAATTTGATAACCTAATCCAGTGTCAAAGATACCAAGAGGTCTCAGGAGAGATTCTGCAACAAACCTTTTAGGTATGTCAAATATGCACAAAACCATCTAACATCTGATTGCACTAAATCGAAAGAAACAGTAGCCTTGCTTTGTCAGGTTGTTGCGAAACGGCCTTAGGTCCCGGCATTTAACCCTTCTCAACCTATATCCTCTTCAGTCGTTAATGAGGAATCAATATTGAAAAAAGTGGAAGTGCTTATTCAGCAAATGATAAAGCAGATGATAGCTCAATTTTCGTTCAATATATACAGAATATTTTTATGCAGGATTTTGCCGGTGTTGTAAGACAAACAGCTTATTTCGAATCATCAGTTTCGTTTCAGAAAATTCCATGGCACAATTGAAAAATGTAATAGGATATAACTTTCTATAACTGATGCTATGGAAAACAATAAATGCTGCTCTGCTATGTACCTTGATAACCGCCCAGCATTTGAAAAAGTCTGGCATCTAGGTCTGTTATTCAAATTAAAGGAAAAATGTCTTAAAGATGCAGTTATGCTGAGTAGGATTTGAGACCTATTTGTGCTGCTGTGTCTCACGGCAGTGCTCTCGCCCCTGTGCACTACATTCTTGAACAGAAGACCTTCCAGTGATCAACTCTGACTCCACAATGACGGCAACCTATGCTGATGATAGTGCACAGCAAGCATTAAATGGCAAGCCTAATACTATTTCAAGGAAACTGTAGATGCAATTGAATGCTCTAGAACCGTGACTAAATAAATGGAACATTGCCATCAACACCGAAAATTCCATACAAGTAGTATATACCCTCAAGCACAAAAATTGCCCTCAAGTGGTTTTATGTCTCAAGATCTTGCCTTCCATCTGAGCGTATGGCGTTCAAAAACAAAATCTTTTTGAGTCAACAGTAAATCACAAGAATGAAAGAAGAAGAATTACTTCCCACAGAGACTCCAAGAGATTCCGATACACTGATAGGCTAAAAATGTATAATGATTTCCTAACATGGGATTTGAGCTATTCGATATTGATAAAAAAAAAACATTGTAACAGTACTAACTTTGGGGTTAGGACACACATAGTATTTCTTTATTGTTATTTGGCACGACTTAATCAATTCAAAATAAATGTTTGATCAGATAAAAAAGTAGTAGGTCATTCTATGGAGCAGTGCGTATGTACAGAATATGCAGAAAGATTTGATAGTGATCGGATGTGTTGCCTACGAGTATTTAATACCTCAAGCAAATTTTAAAAATGTAGTTATAGATGATAAACTCTTTTAAAGACCTCGATTACACCATTAATTTCCTTCAATGGTGTACTCTTTTTTTACTTCTTAAATAAATATTAACAACCCTGTAATGTCTGCGTGCTTGCTGCTTACAAAATTATAATTATACAACATTGTGTTTACGAAAATTCCACGCTTTGCGCTTGTTTTGCAAATAGCTTTCAAAGTAATATTTGCAAAATTTAGTTGAAGCTATAATTTAGTGTGACAAATCTCAAATTGTTTAGCTAGTTGCACAAGCAGCAGCAGCTAGAAATAAAATAAATAAATAGGCAATCAAATATCAATTCAGTATTTGAAAGCTTTGTTGATCAAAGGTGGCTTATCATGTTAGATTGTTGACTTCAAGTGCGTGTAAAAGTATTGAAAGCTGAAAATTTATAGTAAAATATTAAAAATTAATTAGTCTATTTATATAGCAACAAATTGCGCTTGAAGGCCTCAAAAATATTTTTTTATTTTAATTTTTTTTAATGGAAAATTAACAATTTCTGCCGCCAATAATATTTTGAAAGCTGCAACCGATTAACTATTTTATTTAATGAGTTTATTATAGTCTTACACCAACTGTTTTTCATTTCTACTATGGTAATTGAATATTTCGCGACGTACAGCGATAAGAATACCAATAAAAAGTAGCTTGTAGTACTACCGGCACCATAAATACGCCTTTAGCGCTGCGCTGCTAGTCGGTTAATTCGCCACTGACACTACTGACCCAGTCAATAAGCATGATTATGACGTCAACAAGCCGCTTGACAATCATCATAAACTCAGCCAACGGCTATTTTCCCATTCAACGGAACTAATGAGCAGCGCGCAGTTCATGCTCCAGCTTGCCTAACTCGTTCGGCGGCCTATCGGAACGTTGACGGCCGCGCGTCTGCAATCGCATGAATGCAATTGATTTGTTGATGGCGCAGAGCAAGTAACATTAATGCACTCTAATTGCAACTAAGCAGCCAAGCTAGTGCAACAAGTTGGCAACAGCGCAAAGCAGGCGCTACAGGAAAAGTAGGAAGAATGCAAAGTTGGAAATATGACATTGCGTGCGCATATCTGTGTAGCAGCCGTGGTGGTAGCACTGCTCGGCAGTATCCGCAGTTTTATCACTGGCACTTCGTATTACATAGTTATGTATGTATGAGTCAAAAATGCTTGCAGGTGTTAGCTGAGCCATTGGGCTTGCTTAGCGTTCTCTCTCGCTGTTAAAAGTTATATTTCAGCATTCAAAGTCTTATACAAATTAAAAATTATGATTGCCCTCTAAGCAATTCAGTTTACTAGCTATCTAATTAAAATATTCTTAAGCATTATTGTAATGCTGGTATCATTTAAAGCAATAATTAATGACTCATAGCCGATGGCCCGCAGTTAATGGGTGCATAATGTAGTGACAAACGTTTGCCGGAAATGCTCGGGTTGCATCATAAACTTGTATTTTTCTACAATATGAAATGTTACTTTTACATTTTTGCTTGCTTTCAGCGTCTAGACATTCTTACATATCCATATAATTTCCCGCTGTAATCGTATTACATAATTTATTAAAGAATTATTTTTTTTTCTTCTGAATTTTTGTAATTTTTTTTTTCGTTCTGCTTCGTGTTATTAGATATTCAGAAATGATGGCTAGTTTCTAGTATTATGCACTTATAGCAACGTTTCATAATCGAGTTCTTGTGCCGCTTGGGGCAGTTAACTTTTTCTTCAGCTTTCCCCTCGAAATTACCACAAACCTTGTTTATTGTTATTATGCTTTTTTATACATTTTATTGCTTTCACGTGTTAATTTTCAGTTTTAACGCGAAAGTAAACAACTTAAATCTAAAGACTACACTTTGTAGTAAACAAAAGACTCAAGTAACAAACTCGTTTACAAATGAAAACAGAAATTTTAGACCCGAAATAGAAAATATACCAGTTTGAACATAGAGTGCTTTTGGATGAGCGCACTTTTGACCTAACTGCGACAAAAGCTAACTGACACGCCTTGGAAAAAATCTGAGTCCGTTCAGGTTATGAGGACCGCACTATTGTGGAAGTAGGATGATGGTATGAAAATCGAACGCGATCATCAGTCCAGTGAATTTCCTCCAATAAACAAAACACTGTGTATGTATATATGTAATTACTGAGTTGCTGGCATAAATTTATTTTAATGGGTTTAAAAGACTAACCGTTTATTAAAGAAAGGTGGCAGCGAATAATATAAATGAAACTCTGGAATAACCAACTTGTTATGAATGATGATGATACTAAAGTAGATGATTTCAGAGAGTAATAAAGGAAAAGAATGGTCTACAAAATCATGAACAAGCAAATGATTTTTCGATTTCATTTCCTTCGAGCTCTTAATCGAATTCATAGAGGATTTTATATACGGATGAAATTAAAATTTTTAGGATACCTGAGAAAAATAATTGACAAATGTAGTAGTGATTTATAATAATTTTTCGGTAAGTTATACAATTAATAAAATTTTTTCCGTTAATATAATAAAATGTTAACCGTCAAAATCTTTTAAATGATTGGGTTTAAGAAAAAATCGTTATATATCTTGTTGTTTTTTTTTTGAGAACATTAAATTTCCCTCAAGATCCAAAAAAAGCAGTTTTGAAGTTATCAGAAGCGAGCTACAAAATTTTTCTAACTTATAATAAAGGCAAAAATAAAAAACCTATAACCTTCTCGTTATAATTAGGAGCTCATATTTGAAGAGCCTTTCTTATAGGTGTCTTTCAACCAATTTTTCAGAGTACGAAGCGATAAAAATTTAAATTTTATTTTACCCACCCTAATGTATATTCTACTTAAACATGATTTTAAGAAAATATAGTCGTATATTTTTTATTTGTGTATAATATTGTAAATGCTAAATAAAATTCGTTTTTAACCACCCTAATGTAGATTCCACTTAAGCATGATTTGAAGCATACTTTGTACTGTTAGTTGCATACTTTGTATTTGTATATGCTACAAGTATTCTAAATGCTATAATGTGCAATATCTGTTATCTTTTGCAGGATTCATACTGCTACGAAAAAAGTTAGAGAAAATCTAAAATAACACAGTGAAGTCCGCGCTCAGACCTTTTGTGTAATTTTTATGGTTAAAATATTTTACACGTCACCTTAAAAATTATTCTAAAAATCTATTTCCATCATTTTTTACACCTGTATTGCTGCTGCTCATCGCATCCTTTTCGTTTTACCTTAAGACTGTCATAACAAAAGCAAATAAATACAGAAAATTGGCAACATGGCAACACTTAAATATGGAAACTTGGCAACATGGCAAAAAAGCCTAGTAATTAATGGGATATTGCCTAAAAACAGTATATTATGTAAGAACTGGTACTATAAACACCAAACCAATAGCTGCTGGAACATGAGCACGTACTAATAACAAGTACATATAAGTGTTTGGGTGCAAAAACACAACAGAAACAAAGTCAAATTACTTAAAAGACAGTCAAAAGGTTAATTGAAAATGTTTTGTTTTTCTGCTACCATAACAATTAACATTCAAAAAAGTGTAATAAAACGTAAAAATTGATAAAAAATTCAATCACATAGTAATTACCTAAGTTATCCACGAGCAAAGTAAAATGGCGCATATGCATATGAATTTAATATAAAATAAATGCAAAATAATATAATAAGTATGTACTTGCAGACACACGCCCACTTAAGTATGCATAACGTGACATAGAAATACCAAACGAAATGGGTTTGGCTGTGGGGCGGTGTGACAATTTTGCCGGTCAACACCCAACAAATGGCAAATATCACATGCATCCAGGTGTCTAGCAATGTCAAACATAATAATAGTGGATCCACGCCATGTCATGTTTGCTCTAAAATTATTTAATATCATGTTAAGGTGAGCTAATTTTTATTGATGTCTTATTTCTATATGCTCTAAAAGAAATTATAGGTCTTTGAATAAGTTCATGGATTTTAATTTGTAAGTAGACAAATTGAGAATGAAAAACATAAAAGGGAGTGCAATTAGCTCACATATACATGATGTATACTAACATACAGGGTACGTCAACTTTTATGTCGCTGAGTAAGGTATTGGTTAGACACCTACTGAAACCTTTCACTCAATACCATTCTAACCGAGAAACGCTTAACACTAAAATAACTCAATATTTTACTGTTTGGGCGAGCTACGTTAGTGTTAAGCGTTTCTTGAGTTAAACCCTTTGAGCGTAATATAATCATTTACGGAACCCTGAAGCGTCATTGCTAGATGGAAATATTGGATTTTGGGATAATGATATCACAAATATAAAAAGATGTTTATTTTTCAGTATTTACATACCGACGTAAAAGCAGAGGCACCCTATAAAACAAATACACACATACATGCATATGAGGCACATAACTCCGTGTATACTTGTAATTTCTCATTAAACCCAATGCACATATTTATTTCTCCATTTCCAAATTTGGTCTCACCTATAAACGGCCGATTACGTCGGCGCGAGTGACTTCAGCGCGCCATAAGCAAAGCCTTACTTAGCCGTATGCGTTCATGTTTTCACTTTCAATTTTATAATTGTTTATTAACCACAAAAATTACGTACTATTTTTGCATTGTGGATTAACACCCAAAAAAATGCCAACTATTTTTACACATCAAATATTTGACATTGAAATTTCGGCTTGTTTATTTGTTTGTGCCTCAAAAGCACAACACCATAACGCCCTGAAAAAATATGCTAATGACTAACTAAACAATAAAGAAAATTCATACATACTTACATACACTGTACTTATAGGTGGCTGTGAGTACACATGCATACATTTGAGACGCAATAAAGCACGCGATTAGAATAGTAACGATTAACTACGACAAAATTAATGTAGCATAGCATAGTAAGTTCAGATGATTAAATAAATATTGTGATCTTCAGAGCAACCATACATATAGAATAAATACTAAAACTTTTTAGATAAGCTTAGACTTTTGAGCAATTCACAACCTGTCGTAAAGCATCGTAAAATCGTAAAATTATAAATTTTTACACTTGTTTTTTTTATAATTTTACGATTTTACGATGCTTTACGACAGGTTGTGAATTGAACAATTGAGTAATATGAAATCTTTTGAGCAGCAACCAAGTTGGTAGAACACTACTCAAAAATACAAAGTTTGTCAATCAAATACTGTATTTTTACTTTATCTAACTTACAATTTAATTCAATATAGTATGTACACTACCTCTTTCTGAAATATTTGGTCACTCGATTGGGAAATATTTTTATTAATATATTTTATTATTAATAAATTCGGTCGCTCAGTTAAAAACTCATTCTAATTAAACGCAATGGACAATAGTTATTAGGAATTGAAATATTGATTTGAAATACTCTAATAAGAATACTTTTTAAATAAACGGAACACTGGTCTAAATTAACTTTGTTAAATACCTAAAAAATAAAATAAATTAGTTTTGTGGGAAAAAGTTCTGAATTATATACTTTTGGTCAATGAAAGTCATGTTTCTGTTTAAATATTATGTTGACAAATATCACCCTTCCGCCTTTTTGTCTTTTGAATTTCGCGGCTATGTATAAAGCGCTACAAACCTCGTATCTGGCGATACTATACAACTTTGAAAGGTCTTGACATAACCTACAAAACGACGCTATTCATGATTAGTTTGGATATTGCGTTCAACAGTTATAGACGTGTAAACATGGAGTTCACTAACGCCGAAATTCGCGCTATTTTAAAGTTTTCCTTCGTTAAAGGCAAATCCGCTAGAGAAACGTTCCGTGAGATTAATGGTGTTTTGGGGGATGGTACTCTATCATTTCGAACTGCGGAGGAATGGTTTCGACGATTCAGAGCGGGTGAAAACGACACCATGGATAAGCCAGCCGGCGGAAGACCTGTGACGACGAATACCGATCAAATCATGGAAAACATCGAGTTAGACCGGCATGTGGCATCTCGTGACATCGCCCAGAAGATGAGAGTTAGTCACCAAATCATCTGCAGAAGGCTGGATACACAAAAAGGCTTGATGTTTGGGTGTCGCATAATTTGACTCAAAAAAACTTCTGGACCGAATCAGCGCCTGCGACATGGTGCTGAAACGGAACGAACTCGACCCATTTTTGAAGCGGTTGGTGACTGGCGACGAAAAATGGATCACATGCGGCAATATTACGTGAAAACGGTCGTGGTCGAAGGCCGGTGAATTGTCCCAAACAGTGGTCAAGCCGAGAGTGACGACCAGGTAGGTTTTGCTGTGTGTTTGGTGGAATTGGAAGGGAATCATCCACTATGAGCTGCTCCCATATGGCCAGACGCTGAATTCTACCATCTACTGCGTACAACTGGACCGCTTGAAGCAGGCGATCGACCAGAAGCGTCCAGAATTGGCCTACAGGAAGGGTGTAGTGTTTCACCAGGTCAACACCAGACCACACACTTTGTTGGTGACTCGTCAGAAGCTAGGGGAGCTCGGATATTAGGCTTCATCGCATCCACCATATAGCCCGGTCATAGCGCCAAGTGATTACCACTTGTTCCTGTGCATGGCGAACGCATTTGTTGGTATAAAGTTGAACTCAAAAGAGGCTTGTGAAAAGTGGCTGTCCGAGTTCTTTGCAAATAAGAAAGGGGGCTTCTAGGAGGAGGGTATTATGTAGTTGCCGTCTAGATGGAAACAGATTATGTAACACTTTTTATAAAGCATTGAATAAAGAGCAAAAAACCGGAAGGGAGATAAAAACCCTGCTCTCATCGCAATATCTACACTAATTTCATAGAAACGTGTTTTATAGCCTTATTATAGTAACATTTCCATTTTACAAATTTTTAAAATTCAAAACTGAAGTTTTATTTCTCCACAGGCAACAGTGCACTTGTTGAGTAGCGAACTCAGTTGCTATAACGAAGCACTGTAAATGGCACTAAATGTACTGTTAGTGCACATGAATGCATATGGACCGACATAAGAGTAAAAGTAATGCAAGAAGCTACCAGCTGTAAGGTTGTAAAATTTATTAGCATAGCTCAGTCATAAATCAACCGATTATGGCTTAAAAAAAACATTAGAACGAAAAATTATTTTTTTTCTTCATAGAAGCTCATAAAAATACTTCTTAGAATTATTTCGTTGCATGTCACACCCAAAAATTATATTTATTTTATTATAATATGAAATTTAGTACTTTGAACTAAAGATTTTAAATATTTTCGAATGAACAAAATGTTGAATTACTGAGCTTTTGATTTAATGCGGTGCTTATTTCTTATCATTTAGCTCCTACTTAATAGTTGTTACGCTTATTATAAGTTCAATTTCTTTATTCTTGCTAATTACATTTATAAATGTGATTCATATTGAGGTTCAGTACTTTTTTAAAGAAAAAACACAGAAACTTCGAATTTAATGGAGAATGTTTTTTATAATTAATAACATTATACATTATAATTCAATAACATTCTTGGGGATCTATTTTTTGAAGAATATCTCTTTCAAATGTTGGCGGTGGCTACGTCTCAGATGGTCCATCCGTAGATTACAATTTTCATGACAGGTTGGAGCATTTCGACTGGTAACTAGAGAATGGCACGCGTAATGTTTTGCTCTAAGGCCTGAATCGAAGCGGGATTGTCCGCATAGACTTTAAACTTTACATGTCCCTACAGAAAAAAGTCTAGCAGTGTGATATCATATGATCTTGGTTGCCATTCCACCATAAAGCCATTGATTAATGCGATGTGTGGGAAGTGGCGCCGTCTTGTCATCGGTCATCATATAGTCGGTTACCATTGCTGGATAACGTTTACGTTTTCACTGACATAATTTTTAAAGAAATTTGGCACGTTGATTCCACCAGTCCCCAAACCACACCAAACTGTTGTTTTTTCTGAATGGAATGGCAGCTCTTGCATCTCATTAGCTTGCTCTTCGTCCCAAATGCAGCAGTTTTGATTGTTTGCATCCCCATTGAGCCAGAAATGGACCTCATCGCCGAACAAAATTTAGCTCGAAAACTAGATTTTCTTCACTGCGTAATGAACGTGGTCTATTCGGTCGGATATTATTCAATAATAGTAAGCTCAGTTGAACGAAGCGGGCGAAACACATTCTTTACAGAACGTGAATTTTCGTAATAAAGTTGAACGATTCGTTCCATGATGAAATTCCAAACAATACTGAACAAAAATAACATGGCTCACGAGTGATCTGTGAAAAAAGTCTATTGATAAAAGTGCCTGTACTTGGATTACCCGTTAGCTATAGCCTTGCATCAGTATTGTCGCGTTAGTAAGCGATTAGGCCTAGAAATTAGTTAATACTTCCAAGAAAAAATATATTTTACTTAATCCAAATTCCACTTCAACATGAAACTAACTATTTTAATACTAAAATTTATACTCGTAAGCCTTCAAACATATTTATGATTTGAAATTTTTCTCAACTTTTTGTTAATTTTCAAATATCACGCGCTTAGCCGTCTCTTATCAACCGTTGCACGCGTGCGCTCGCCGTACCAGTTTGTTGATTATTCAACATTACACAGTTATATCATGCAACATACTCGTTTACCACACTCACACAAGCATCTACATACATGCATACGCCTACAAAAGCAGTACAAGTGCACCCATTTGGCTTTCGCTTAAATGTTTGCTTTATGCTCTTATACCCTCTACTGCGTACGTTCAACTACACTCCATTGCTGTTTTGAATCTTAAAACTAACAGTTGCACGTTCATTTCTTTTTAATAGCTTTTGTTGTTGTTACACTAGCTGTTTTTTTTTTTTTTGATTTTTCGCACAGCCGATTTTGGTGCGAATCAGTTTTACATAATGACCGTTGCCAATATTCAAATGGATTTGTATAGCGAGATGGAGGAGACATTGTCGCCACCATAAATTACCACTTTCCGCCAAAAAGAAATTTGCAAACTATTTTGCAATCATTACCTTTAAAACTGTATATATGAGTTATTGAAATTTAGCTTGTGGACACAAACTAATGAATTATCACCCAAAATATTGAAGAAATGGTAATATGCAGAGGTTGTGTCTTACCTATTGAAGCAGTAAGAGGTTGAACCGACAAAAACTTAGTTCATGGAAGTTGAATAGTTGTTGACTTGGTACTTATAGCCTTTTTTCTTTATGATATGACAGATCAGCCATAGCCATAATTTGATTTATATATTGACTTAATAGCAATATGCTGGAGTTTGGTCAGCCACACAACCCCAAAACAGGTCTTACTTTGAAAAAAAAAACCCTATTTAGGGAGAGGGGCGTCAGATGTGTAGGGTTAGCTTGGCGTGCAAAGAGGTGGTTAGTAACTTGCTACAGGATTCAGAATGAAGATGCGTAAGGGTCACTCTTGATTCTCGCCGCAAGTTGAGCTCTTTGTCTGCAACGGGTGGTGGTACGCTATTCACTGAGAGGGAGTCGGTGAAGGTGTTTATTGCTCCACTGTGAATGGTGGTCAGTACATGTCTGAAGTTTGTTGCGTCCGAAGCCTGGTCGGGGTGTTTTTTTATGTCGTCGACGTAGTTGAAGCCAGACTTCTTGGTGCTCCTAGGTGGCGGTTCCGCTACAAGCAGGTGACTGCAGATATTATTTCTATGAAAGCACACCAGCAGAAAATTTTTGGAGAGGAGTTTGTTATGGTTCCTTACTGGCAGCATGCAGACCTGAATGTACCTGTACTTTTTTATTTGATAAAATATGTCGCAGAAATTTGGCAAAGATTATTATACTAAGTAAGGCTACAACCTTCTTCTTTTTCTTAATTGGCGTAGACACCGCTTACGCGATTATAGCCGAGTTAACAACAGCGCGCCAGTCGTTTTTTCTTTCCGCTACGAGGCGCCGATTGGATATTCCAAGCGTAGCCAGGTCCTTCTCCACCTGATCCTTCCAACGGAGTGGAGGTCTTCCTCTTCCTCTGCTTCCCCCGGCGGGTACTGCGTCGAATACTTTCAGAGCTGGAGCGTTTTCGTCCATCCGGACAACATGACCTAGCCAGCGTAGCCGCTGTCTTTTAATTCGCTGAACTATGTCAATGTCGTCGTATATCTCGTACAGCTCATCGTTCCATCGAATGCTATATTCACCGTCGCCAATGCGCAAAGGACCATAAATCTTTCGCGGAACTTTTCTCTCGAAAACTCGTAACGTCGACTCATCGGTTGCTGTCATCGTCCAAGCCTCTGCACCATATAGCAGGACGGGAATTATGAGCGACTTATAGGTGGCGGTTCCGTTCGTCGAGAGAGGACTTTAGATTCAATTGCCTACTCAATGAAAGCACACCAGCAGAAAATGTTTGGAGAGGAGTTTTTTATGGTTCCTTACTGGCAGCATGCAGACCTGAATGTACCTGTACTTTTTTATTTGATAAAATAAGTCGCGAGTGAGACGACTGTTTGTTTGATGACAGGAGATATTTCGTCTTGCCCTCGTTCACTGCCATACCACCGAAGACATTTTTCCGGTCGAGCCCTTATAGCTTAAAGCTGTCATACAAACTGACTGATCAAAAACAAGTGCTTATGTGAAACATTGTTTATTCGTAAGGGTATTATACCTCGGTACAGGCGACGATAAAGTGTTTTCTTGTTTAAAGTTTAACTTCTACAACGAATTGGATCAGGGAATTTTTTTTTCCTATATTCTGTTAACTTGGTACCATTTTCATTAAAGTACAAAAAAGTCACATCTCTTATGTAGCTCAAGTAGATGATTGTTGCTAGGTATAATATACAAATAGTTTTGTACGTTACTGTATAAGTCTCAAACAATACCGGCTGCATGCAGCGCTTACTACAAGGTTTTCTCAACTAAGGTTTCCGATTTCACGCGCTGTTGCAACGATTTATAAAGCTCATACGGCGACTTGCTTCGCCTTTGTTTAACTTTTCACCAGTTTTGTTGTGCGAAATTTAGCGGTAAATGTTGCGAATGGAAAGAGACACAAAAAGACGCTTAGATGAATGCAAGCAAAAGAGATAATAATAAATAACTGCTTCATTTCTAAAACAAAACCTTGGCAGCTTACACAGAAGTCTTGATGAACATAGAAATGTGCAAACCCAAATTAACAACTCAACTTTGCGAAAAATTGCTGCGGACAACGCCAAAGTGCATTGAGTGTGTTACATAATGTGAATCGTAATTTTCAAGGTTACCATACACACAACAACAAAGACATATAGACGTTATTTTAGGTGCGTGCCACCCATGTGCTAATCAACCGGCGGTTTTAGCCGTTGGCAAACCTGTCCACACACACACACACATACACGAATCCACTCGGCCACATGTTTGTCGTTTGTCGCGCATTCAACCGATCGACTTCGTCATCATTACCATTAGCGGCGCTACGGTATTACGTCATTTTTTGCCCCACAACATATTGGATGCTTTAACACCAGATCAGCGAGCACTTAAGCGTACGCTGCAAAAGTGGCAACGACAGGTATAAAAAAAATTATAACAACAACAACATTGTTCCAGCGTTGAAGTGACACGAACATATCATTAGCTTTACGATGTGTGTTTTAAAGAATGAAATATGTTTGGTGCGATAGCTGATTGTCACTTCCCTAGAAGGCATTCACACAAAAATCAACACTCGCACACATGCACGTATGAGAACACACACACGCTCAAGCATGCATATTTAATTATTTAACGTTCTGAAGTGGCCAGCTGTTGCTTAGAAGTCGGAAAAGTGAGAATAAGTTAATAATACAAGAAGAAGCAAGATAAATATAGCAAAAATAGAAACAGAACTAAAACACTTGACGATCACAATGCTTAAAGCTGGTTCGGTATAGACAATGGAGAGTTAGCAAAAAAAACCTAACAAAATTACAGAGCTCCGTGTGGCTTTTTCTTATTTTCAGAAATACAGAGATTTTTAGTTTCAGATTTGGTTAACAAGGCATATGAAAATAGCTGCAAATGCTAATCCTATAAATCGAGCTTGGAACATTGGAAGCGCTGGTAAAGTGAATGATTAAGTCTTTTCTCCAAAACACGAAAATTTCCGTAATTTTTTGAACAGCTCGTATATATTTTATTACATATAATTTATGTAGATTAAAATTTTTTATATTACTACTAAAGTGCATCTACTAATTTTATCTACTATTAAAGGGAAGAAGAAGTAATTAAGGGGTCAGTAGGGAAATATTTTTTAATTTTTTTTTGCATTTTCTGTTCTCCTATACCCTTAGAATTAATGTAGAAACCCACTTTACCATTGGAAGGTTTCGAAAAAGGCCCAACATAATAATACCGCTCGTTCGGAGCGCTCGGAGTGCACACCTCAAAATACACTTTTTTAAACTGGCGGACATAATTTTTTATAATTAATTGACAATGTTATGACAAAATTTATGTAAAAAAAACATGGGGAAAAATTTAAAAAAAACGTTAATTACTTTTTTATTTATCAACATTTTTTCATGATTCTAGTAGGAACGATAACCATTCACGTACTTTTTAAGAATAAATTGGGATTTTGTCTTTCAGATGATCCAGAAAAAAACGCATCTCATTCACCCAGCCATTCTCCGACAGATGTCATCAAAAAATTCCGAAAAAATTTGTTTATACACTCCACGATACACTTCATGATATGTGAAAAAAGTGCTATTGTAGAATAAAAATTTCTATGAAAAAAAAAGTTACAAAAAACAGGACAGATTACCCTACCGACCCCTTAATGAATTATAACCACATTAACTCGTGGAGATAATAATAATTTCGCATTTTAAAATTTAAAGAATGGACGTAAGCATTGAAGCTTTGGTAATTATCACTTTCTAGGCCAAAATTAATAAATTAATAATTGCTACATACTATATCGAAAAATTTGTATAAAGTTTTGATTGCATGAAGCTGAAAGTAAGTTTTCCTGTAAGAAGGATATTGAATCTAAATATGGTGGAGTCGAAAAAGTATTTTCGTATTTTGTTGAAGTTGAAGTTGTATATCTCCAGTGCTCCCAATCACATTGTTTCATACACTTACAAGGTGTATTCCAAAGTAAACAGGACTTAAAAAAAAGAACAAATGTGTTTTCGGCAAAATAAATGTATCTTATTCAAAACAGTCTCGTTCTGCTTCAATGCAGCTTTTTGCACGGTCCAAAAGCATGTCGAACGAGTGTTTTAGCTCGTTGGCCGGTATGACCGCCAGTATGCCGGTGCAAGCCTTTGTAATGGCCTCTACGTCTGCATAAAGCTTTCCTTTCATGGGCAAACGCATTTTTCCGAAAGGGAAGAAGTTGGATGGTGCCATATCAGATGAATACGGGGAGTGGTTAATGGTTATAATTGGTCACAAGCGTCGATCGATGAGATGGATTTTGAGCAATTTTTGTTCGTCAGTCAATTTGTGCGGAACAAACCGTCCAAAATGCGATAAATCGATGTTTTGGAGATGTTCAATTCTATTTCCATGAATTTTAATGAAGATTTCGGCTGATATTTGATGAATTCACGCACAGTTTCGATGGAATTTCCGGTGATCAGTGATTTTGATTGGCTGACATGTTGATCGTCATGTATGTCCTCACGACCACTTTGAAAACGTTGAAACCACTCATGCACTCCGCTACGGGATAGGCAATCAACGTCACAAACGTGATTCATCAATTGAAACATTTCGGTAAAAGTTTTACCAATTTTAAAACAAAATTTAATGTTGGCTTTTTGTTCGAATAATACAAACATACTGACACTTAAAACGCAATAACTTAATTTCCAATCGATGAAATGTCATGAAATTCTCACACAATGGACAATCGATAAAGATAGCAGATTCTAACGCACTAGTTGACAAATAGATGGCGCCACCAGGTGGCAATTTGTATATCGGCCAATATGTGAGTTATCTCAATGAAAATAAGAGAGCGTGTTTTGCTCATAACAGTGTATCTTTGTGCTTAAAATAGATAAATTCGAGCGAAAACTTGGCATAGCCCCTATATAACTAAATCAGGATTTTCGAATTTCCGGCTGACTTCACTTTATATGATTGGTTAAAGTATTTCCCGGGCTTTGATTTTTGCAAGTTGCAGGAGTATAGAATGTTTGGTTGCACCCGAACTTAGCCCTTCTTTACTTGTCTTTATAGTAAATTAAATTCTTTCATATACTATTAAAGTTTTATAACAATAAAAGTAAATTTTTTATTGCGAAAAATAGTATTAATAAATTTGTGGTCAAAACTCGAGTTTCTACTAGGTATTAAAAATTCTTCAAAATTGTATATTTGGTGAGATGATTGAAAACTGTGTCGTGAACGAATTAAGAGAGCCAAAGTATTTAGAACTCATTAAAAATTGTAGTAGTATCAAAAAGTCTTAAATCTGATTAAATATATGTACCCAAGAGTAAATATTAAATTAATATTGACTTAACAAAAAAGCCATAACCTTAATCGCACTATTATTGTTAATATTTTTTTGCATTGTAAAAAGCAATAATTCCAACAAATCATGCACAATCCTCGTAATAGAATGCTTTAAGTCCCACTTAACGTCAGTCAAGACTAATGACACCGTTCACACGCCAAAGCGAGGAACTCTTTCCCATATCGCTGGCCAACAGCGGCGAGTGCAACCAACAACAGCACATGCATGCAAAGCGCAATCCTCAACTCATGATTGGCCACAATTTGATGAATCGACATATTTTTTAATTTATAGCAACAAATATATAGGAAATTTCTAAAAATATCCAAGCGGGAGAAACTGCAGTTTCACTATTGGTTTTCTCCCTAATCACAAGAAATCACATTTTATTGCACTTAATCCGAGCTTAAACTGAAAAGCAAAGAATCTTGTACACGCTGGGCTGATAAGAGCATCATTAGTGTTTACCTAAGCTACTAAAGGGTAAAAGTATTGCGGCGACAGCAATTGACACAGTAAGCCAATAAGAAGCGTAAGTTTTTGGGGTCAGTCCCAAAACGAGATGAAAATGAAAAGCGGCTGCTTCTACGTGCAGCAAATTACATGAATTTATAGAAGTGTGTATGTGTGTGTGTGTGTACACAAATAATAGACGCCGCGTTGAAGCCAAACAACAATTTCACAAGCATAAGTAGCATTAATAAAATAATAATAAATAAGCAACAACAAAATTGGAACAAAACGCTACAAATAACAAGCAATTGTGGCTAAAACGACAAGCGGCTGCTGTGACGTGACGACGGCAATGTAATTGTTACAAGAAAAAAATCATAAAAACGATTTGAGCAACCAAATATCGGTCAGTGGAACTCTACAGCGGCAACAACAACGCCAACAAAATGTTATTGTTTGTATGTGTGTGGATTTAGTTCAGAAAAGAAAAGAAAAGCTGAACTCAGCAGAAAAAACTGACACAAAAGCAACAATTGAAATGACCGGCAACAATGAGCCGGCCGAACGCAACAAAGTGTGCAGCAGTGGCAACAACAACCACCACGGTCAGTGGCGGCAAGTGTTGCTGCGCTTGATTCGCCTGTTATTGACAATTGACCACGAGATATTAGATCGACTTGTCGGCGCATAGAAGGTGCAGCATGTTGTTGTTGCTGGTATTTTTTTGTTGTTGATGCTGCGGTTTTCATTGTTAGTGTTATTGTTGGTATTGTTGTTGTTATTATATTTGTTGGTGTTGTCATTGTTGTTGTTGTTATTATTATTGTTGGTGTTGTTGTTGTTGTCAGTGCTGTTTTTGTTCTTTAACGCCACTGCATTTTCTTTGTTGTTGTTACTATTCTGGTTTTGTACCATTGCACTTTGTTGTTGTTGTTGTTATCAGTGTTGTTATTGCTGTTTTTGGTCTTTTACACCATTGCATTTGCTTTGTTGTTGTTGTTGTTGTTTTCCGTATTTTTCCCTTCCTGTGACCACCTCATCGTAGAACCGATTGCATTCTCATCACCTATCAGCGTTTGGAAAGCTTGAAGAGAAAAGCGGCTGCGCTCTCTACGCGTCAGAGCCGGTGCAATGTGATTATCATCGCTATAATTGATAGTACCGGCGACAGCCTAGCCAACATCAGCAGCTTGAATAACAGGCTCGTCATCATTTGGGCTTTTATGCTCGCCGTTGTTCGAGCGCCACTTTTACCCATGCCATTGAGACTCGCCGCCGAAGAAGACACGCTGCACACATAATTGCTCACGAATCGAGTTTCAGTTTCAGTTTTCATGCAACGCGGCTTATTGTGGCGTGCATATGTATGCTTAAATACACTTACGTGCTTAAGACTTTTATTTAATTTTTTATTAATAATTTTTTCCTCATTTACCGCTTCGTCTTTGACATTCGTGTAGTTTTATTGGTTTCTCCGTTTTTTCAAAATCTTTTATTGCGCATCACGCTCGAACGTTTTGAGCAGCTGCTTACCGCTTTCGTGCCTTTTGCCACTTCAAAGTCATATTTTTTGAAGAAACTTAAGGAGACTAAGCAAATCTTAGCAGTCGACTGACAGCTATGTGTCAAACAATCGTAAATATTGTGCATTTAATGGCTCTATCAAAATTAAAAGCGCACGAACTTCAGCCGAAGTCCAATGGCAGATGAGCGCGGACAGTGAAAACAACATAATTTCTAGTGAAACTTAATATTTCGCTTTTCGCTGGAAGAAATGGCCATTAGAAACATAACTGCCGTGTGGTACATGGAAGTAATGGGTAGTGTAATGCCGAAAAATTACTAACATTACAATTGGTATTAAAAACTAATGTGAGCTTCAAAGTGAAATTGGTTGGATGTATGAATGGAGGTACGTATGTATGTATGTCTGTATGTATGTATGTACGTATATATAAAAACAAGAAAAAACGTTAACTTCGGCTGCACCGAAGCTAATATACCCTTCACAGGTGCATTTCTTTTAGTAACTTTGTGTTCAGTTTATATGGAAGCTATATGCTATAGTAATCCGATCTGAACAATTTTTTCGGAGATTACATTGTTGCTTTAGAAAATAATCTATACCAAATTTCGTGAATATATCTTGTCAAATGCAAAAGTTTTCCATACATGAAATTTTTTCCGATCGTTCAGTTTGTATGGCAGCTATATGCTATAGTTAACCGATATGAACGATTTCTTCGGAGGTTACATTGTAGCCTTAGAAAATAACATATGCCAAATTTCGTGAAGATACATTGTCAAATGTGAAAATTTTCCATACAAGAACTTGATTCCGATCGTTCAGTTTGTATGGCAGCTATATGTTATAGTGGTCCGATATCGGCAGTTCCGACAAATAAGCAGCTTCTTGAGGAGAAAATGACGTTGGCAAAATTTCAAAACGATATCTTAAAAACTGAGGGACTAGTTCGAATATATACAGACAGACGGACATGGCTAAATCGACTCAGCTCAACATACTGATCATTTATATATGTATAGACTTTATAGGGTCTCCGACGTTTCCTTCTGGGTGTTACAAACTTCGTGACAAACTTAATATATCCTGTTCATCCATATATATGGTAGTATATATGTATGTATGTCGAAAAGTATGGAATTATGTATTTACGTTTAATGTATGTATGCATTTTCAAGTAGTTAGGTCTTAGCAAATGGCAGTAATCAAATTTCTTTTATTATTTAATAGTAAAGGCACATACTTAAACAAATGCTTTATAAGTTTTGAAAAGATATAGAAAGCAAAAGAACGTATCATCAAAAAATTCGAAATTGCTTCCGCTGTCAGATATAACCAATATATAATCATTTTATAACCAAAAGACTTATTTTGTTTCAATATGAGCTTGTGGCTAGGTCATGTCGTTCGTATGGATGAAAACACTCCAGCTCTGAAAGTATTTGACGCAATATCCGCCGGCAGAGGAAGAGGAAGACCTCCACTCCGTTGGAAAGATCAGGTGGAGAAGGACCTGGCTGCATTAGGTGTCTCGAATAGGCGCCAAATTGCTAAAAGAAGAAACGATTGACGCGCTGTTGTTAACTCGGCTATAACTGCGTAAGCGGTGTTTATGCCATTAAAGAAGAGGAAGAGCTCGTGATAACCAAATATCATTCAAAATATTTTTCTTTTAGCAGGTATCTTCTCGAAATTTAACAAAGATGATTGCCGAAAACATCACAAAAACACTTAAAAAAAGTTTTTTTCAGATCGAATCATTATATAATATGCTTGCCATACAAATTGAACGATCAAAACCAAGTTCTTGTATGCTTCGTTGCAACTGAAGCTCAAGTTTTATCTTTTTTTGAAATGAAACTTCAGCATGTAATTGCAAAAAAAAATTAACTTGTGAATGACGGGCACCCTAATGTACATGCTACTACATACTACTACTCAACAAAGTCATGGTGCTTAATCCCATTAAATTTTAATTACTTGCCCTAAGGGTATTGTGCAGTCAAATATTGAGGTAAAGACGACACGCGCCCAGTAAACATTTAACTCAAAACGATGCACAAACATACATACGTATATGTAAATTTAAATATTAGATACAATAAGTGTATAGGAGTATATGCTGGCAGCCTGCCGTTTGAGCCTATTTACGCAAAAAGTGAAAAGTCAAGATTTTATTTTTACGAAACATTAATAAATTTTAGGGCCATATAGAGTGACTCAGTGAAAGATACATGAAATTGGCTGCGTTAAATTGTCAATCGCAGATTTGACATTTGAACAGTGTCAAAAGACAACATTTTCCTTAATAAATATGAGCTCTTCAAAAGGAAACTAAAAAGTTGTGATTAATATCCGCAAAAGAAAAAATAATAAATAAAAAAAATGGTGTTTTTTTTTCAAGCAAATATTAAGAGATTTCACTGACAATAACAAAAACTATTGAAATATTTTTTAATTTTCACAGTTTTATTTATTATCAAAAGTATGTGTATATAGAAAGAAATTTAGAAATAATATTTTGAGCATTGAGATTATTAGCAAACGAGCAACCAATAGCAATGTTAAACGGTAAGTGTATATCAAAAATTTGTTGAAATATTGATTTTAAATATTTATTTTATAAAAAAATTTCGATACATTAATCGAATTAATAATCGATAAATATCGACAAAAATAACGGAAAAATTAATGTGAATCAATTTATATCAAGCGAATATTTACAATGAAGAAATGGCAGAAATAATAATCTTAGATATCGATAAAAACATTTGAAAGATTATTTTTATAAAGAGAATATTAGCAAACGAGAAATCAATATCAGCAACAGTAAATATCTCACAAATAAATTGAAAAATTTATTCAAATTAATAATTATTTAATAAAATTATCGATAAATTAATCGAATTAATAATCAATAAATAACGATTTAAAAAACGGAAATATTTATATTAATTAACTTTAAGCCAGAGAATATTCACCATAAAGAAGTGATAGAAAAAAATCTATAACATATATAAATATCTACGAATAAATCGAATAAATAATCGATAACTAACGATAAAAATATTTAAGATATTATTTTGATAAGGAGAGTATTAGCAAACGAGAAATCAATAGCAATGTTAAACGGTATTTTATATTTAAAAAATAATTGAAATATTTATAATAATTTATTAATATTAATAATATATGATAAAAAATAGGTATTAATAAATTAATCGAATTAATAACAGATAAATAACGATGCAAATAACGGAAATATTTATATTAATTAACTTTTATCAAGAGAATATTTACAAAGAAAAACTGATAGAATAATAATCTTTAAAGAAATATCGATAAATTAATCGAATTAATAGTTGATAAAAATAAACTCGTAATTATATTACTTAATTCTATAAATATATAATCTATAAATATCGATAAAAATGTATTTATGTTATTAAGCAAATAAAAATTTTGAATAATTATGAAAAAGTATTGCGCTAAAGTAAATTAAATAAATACCGTAACAAAAATTATAATTTTTAATTTACATTAAATAACTGATTTTATAATAAAAACAAAATTTCAGCGGATATTTTGCAAAATTATACAAAATGGTCCGACGTATCGCTAAAAGCATCACATATTTAATGATTTTGAAGCGATACACTACTCAACAGATCTAAAGAAAAAATTTGCCACTTATACCTATCAACAATTGGACCGACTGAAGAAAGAAATCACTTAGAAACAACCACTGTTGAAGAGAAGAGAAACTGTGTTCCATCAGAAACTTGCCCGAAGCTTCGGAAGCTTGTTTGGGCGGTTTTTATGCATCCACCATATATATATTAACATAGTTCTTATCTGGTAAAATATAATTCATGTACTACCTGTTCCTGTCTAATGAGAAGAGATCCCACAGGCCAGAGACATTAAAATTTCTTGATACGAATTTGAGTTCAACAATTTTCAATCACTTACAGCTATTTATGTTATTTTAGTAAATGGTGGTGGTTTGATCCCTACACCCCTTGACTACAACACAAAAAATTTTACGAGTTAGAAATAAATTAATATCATTTTCAGTTTTAGCAACGCAAAATTTGCAAGAAACAGTCTCTAACGTCACAGTCGCAAAACGACTGTAAATTAGTGTTAACAGCGACTGTTGAATGTGTATAACAGAGAAACCTGACTGTATATATTGCAATCGTATTTTTCAAGAGGAAACTAATTCGAATTTACGTTTCCTCAACAAAATAAAAAAAAAAAAAGTATTTAGTGTACATATTTAAATTATTAGTACAATTATTTAAAACAAAAATTTAATGCTTATAAACTGAAATTAATTTTTAAAACCACTTCCTCCCACAGTGTGAACCTCAATCAATAATTTGATTGAAAGTATTAGAATTTAATTATTTTAATTTCTGGCTGTAATTGCTAAAATTTTCTCCAATAATATAATAAAAATAGTACTAAAGTTACTAATATACACGCACAATTATTTCTTCTTTACGACTAAAAGCGCATTTAAATAATTAGAAAGCCATTTTCATGGTATTCAAAGTAAAAATCTGCATGCCAAGTTAATTTTCGCCGCAAAGTACACAACTTAAATATAATTGCGAAACGCATAAAAATTCCCACAGCGTGACTTACCTGGCTGACCAGCAGACTGGCGAATATTAGCAAGGCCGCGAGCAGCTGGCTCCTTGCCGCGCTCATCTTCGGCGTTGTGTGCGCTTGTGTGGCCATCGCGTTCGGCGCTTAAGTCTTTTGTTTACAAAGAGGTTTGCTTTCACTGTGCCTTTGCTGGCTGGAAATCTGCTAGAATTTACACTCCACACTTGTGCGGCACTTCACTTGCGAAATTTTATTTTATGTTATCGTTTTTTGCTTTTTGTATTTAAAAATATTTTTTTTTTTCACTATTGCAAGAAGCGCTGCCCACTTGCTGTCGCTTGCAATTACCGCTACCGTTTGATTTTGAATGTTGTCGCACACGAAAAAAATAGTTTCGGCTGAAAATTAATTTGCCTGCGTTATTAGAATGCGTGTACATAAATAAAACCGAAACCAACATGTAAAGCAAAACAAGCAAAAAACACTTTTGCGTGCGTGCCTATGTGTGCATTGTTGTTGTTTTTTACCTTCAATCTAACTGATTTTTATGCGAGTCACAGCGGCCGTTATTAAATATTTTGCTCAGCTGCTTTTGTTTTGTAGACACTTAGCATTGTATAGTCTTCTAAATTCAGAGGCTGCTAGTGTGGAGGCAGCGCGAGAAAAAAAAATTAAAATATTTTCTTATTATTATGTGGTTTTATAATTGCTTTCGACGCTTACATTGAATTTCATAGAGCGGCGAATGCGAGTTTTGCATAAATTATTTAGTTGTGTCTTTAAAGATGCTTATGAACTGTCTAACATATAAATATTTGTGTGTGTGTGTGTGTAAATTGAACTCTATGATAATATACAAGTTTCTCATTATCTTTGTGGTTTTTGCGATTTGACGCCAGTGATATACTCGCCACAAATTTGAGACAGCGCTTCCTAGAATTCACCGCATACCACATAAATATAAGTATATATATACATATACATACAGACATCTCTACATACAGACTTTCATGCATATGGCGCATTGTAGCTTGCGTCAGGCATTGACAATCCCATATTTCATTTGAAGTAATTCAAAGCACATCTGCTGCTTCCTTATGCACACGCCATATATATTTGTATATATGTATATAGCTACTTATGCATTTAAATGTGTTAAGTCAATAAAACACAGCTAAGAATTAAAATAAAAATATTTGAAAATTTGAAAGCGCATATGCATTATTCTTATGAACTTTTTGTTATTGTTGTTTTTATTTTGCAAAATGGCGCACATTAGCTGTGGATGCGTCATTTCACTTAACTGAGCAAACAATCAACCGCTTTGTATCAGCGTATTTATGACAGTGGATGACAATTTATTTGCACACATATATGTATGCATACTTGAAACACATACATATATACACATAAACACATACATGTGCGCATTTTATAGTTGTATATTTGTTTTTTTCCTGCTGCCCTTTTAAAGCTTCGGAACAGAATCTTTAGAGAATGACTCACACCTTCTATCATGATGCACGTTTCCCCAGTAAAGCGGGAACGGTATCGTAGAAGTATTTTTCTAACGGTATCATAGAACTATCTTCTGAACATTTGGTAGCAATATAAAATATTTTCAGTACCTGCAAGTAACTCGAGGAATCGTAAAATGAATTTCGATCCATTAGAAAAATCTAAAAGAACATTAAAGCATGTTTCTTTGAACCTATCAACACTATGCCTAACCCAAGAGTATGCATATCTAATAGTTCGAAAAGAAATCAGATTAGGTCAGGTTAAGAGGTTCAAGACTCGTAGGTGGCTTTGCGCTTTTGTGGTTCGAAAAATCATGGAATCAGCGTTAGTTAGATTAAGAAGTCTGCTAAGCTGCCTCACTTGAACAGCTTAGAATGCTGCTGCGTTTTAGTACCTAAAATTTCTCAATACTGGATTATAATATCCTTACAGATCAACAACGCACTTTGAGTCAATCACAAATGTGTTGAGACGGCTAATGACAGCATCGGCTATGTCTCTTGGTTCGACGAATGTAAGACTGCCAAGATGTTTCAGCCTCATTTTTGCAAAGAATGGACAATGGAAAAGAAAGTGTTTGGATATTTGTACTTCTCCCTCCTACATACAACTTTGGCAAGCAGTCTTCGACCAGCGCCTGCAAAGCGCAAGCGGGGTCCATTGGTTCAGTGCTAGAACGGAAGATGTCAATGGGGATCCGAGTTGGTCGCATATCGATGTAAGCGAGGCAATGTTGCCCTCTATGTCTAGCTCATCAATTTTGCAATTGCAGTAATATATGTAATTTACAAAAAAAAAAAAAAAAAAAAAAAAAAACAAGTAATATATAAACGGCTCCGAATTTCGTTTGACCGAATAAAAATTCGAATCCATTTAGATTACCAATGCTCGTCTTTCATAAAAACGGTCCTTAAACGTGATGATGATTCATAATATGCGATATTCTCACAAAAACCGTGAATGATATCCAAGTTTAATAGAATAATTTCATATAATGAATTCGGGATCAATTGTAAACTCTTCGAAAACGTTTGTCTTACAAGGTAAGCGTATAGACCAGCATAAAGACCAAGAAGCAAAGATCTGTCACTGACATTACACCAAAACAGACAGTACAACATAGACAAGAATAGTTTACGGATACAAAGTTTGGTTAATTTTTCTCATTCCCAGCGAATGTTTTCTGCTAAAAACCTCTTTAAGCTACTCAATAGCAGAATTTTGCGGTGTGTTTTAGAGTCTAGAGGTGAAAAATTACAATTTTGAGTTATAATATTTTAAGAACAAAAAATTTAAAAAAAATAAAAATATTTCACTCAACGCAGACTTCATTTCGATTTAATGAATTTATTATCATTTTATGACAATCAAGCTAAGTCCAGAAACCTTTAATTTCCAATTTATCAAGCGACAGCTAATTATATTTAAGCATAAATTATGCTCCGAATGGAAAAAATGCATAGCATTCTTTCGCCTCCAGCAAATTGGTTCTTATTTAAAACGCTTCCAATTACACATAAATTATGGGATTGAAAACATATGTATATACGTTGCATCTATATGTAATTGTGCATATGTCTACGCTTGTATGTATATTAACAACACATCAATTGTCCATTATGTTTTTATGCTTTGATTTTTGAATACGTTTTCTTCAAGTGACATTTTTAAAGCTCCATAAAAGCTTCTATGGTCATAAAAATACTACAAATACGACAGATAAATGTCGCGTTCGCCTTTGATGTAGTGTCTCCAATGCTATGCGCTGTTGATATGTATGTATGTAGTAAGCTGATTAGTTTTTAAATGTGTGCATCGGGAAAATTTACATTATAGATTTTAATGGCGCCGCAATGGCCGAGTTTAAAATATATTTATCCAAAAATTTCCCAATTTCTTTGTTAATAGTGTATGTTTGCAACAATAGAAAATTCTAATAAAATATTTAATTTTTTATATGAGGGAAAAATTGTTGAAAAAAACCTATTTTTTACCCAAGGAAACCCATGTAACCCCTTAATGGAGTACGATCAGTTTTTGAACTCACGATTTACCATGAAAATTGTCTCATACCTCTACTATGCTTAATATGATCCTACAATTAGTAGTTTCTAAGACTTAAGTTAAATATTGAAGTGAAAGACTCAATGAAACTCTTCCCAGTAGCCCTATTTACTATATATGATACTTCTGGATGGAATAATCCTTACTTATTCCATAAAAATGCCACTTTTCATTGGCGATAATCTAACCAGAGCATGGTTAGCTATCCCGATTCAGGTGTTTCATCATAAATACGCTCTAGTTGTGGAGAAATAGCCAGCTTTTTATTTCAATTATTTTCAGCCAAAAGCCTTTTAAATATTTTTGCCCTCCAAAAAAAAATTTTAACAACAACAAAAACAAATATTTTCTGTTAATTAATTAAAATCAACGTGCAAAAAGTATATATATACAAGCATACAACACATAAACGCAAGCATATATGCATATATATATATATATGTATACAAGCAAATATATCTGACTATAATTGTATTTGTAATTATATCGCCCAATGCCATAACAAAGCAATATTTCATCCGCTTTTCATCAGTCAACCATGCAATGAAAGCTGCATAAATGGCAGAGCCAATAATAAATATACATATGTATAAATACATATGTGTGCGTACAAGCTAAGCGATGAATATAGATAATTGTTGTTAAATATATGTAACATCTAAAATAGCAATAAGCAATAATAACAAATAACGATTATGCAAATTTTTCAACAAAACTAAATGAAAAGTGACATAATGACTAAAATATAGGGTGGCTCAGCAAGTGTAGATAACTCAGTTTTATTCACTTAACTATTTTTTTTGAAATGTGTGTATAGTTTTGTTAGAATTTGTAATAAAATACAATTTAAATTGCATGTGACAAATTATGTACATAAAAAAATATAGGGTGCCTGAATATGTGTAGATATAGTTGATTGTTAGGTAAAGTTGATTGTTTTATTAAAAGCTGTCTATATTTTTGTAAGACTTTCTAGTATTTTGTTTAAAAAAAAGGATAGGGTGTTTCAGTATGTTTAAATAAATTAAGTGTATATGATTTTTTAAATAAAATTTTTTTTTGATGAAGTTGATTGTTTTATTAATAGCTGTTCATATTTTTGTAACATTTTCTAGCATTTTATTAAAAAAGATATAGGGTGTTTCAGTATGTAAACAATTTAAGCTTATATGATTTTTTAAATTATAATTTGTGCATATTTTTTGCAAGATTTTTATTAAAAATAATTTAAATAAGAAAAAACATTTTTGTAAAAAGTATAGGGTGACTCAATAACTGTCCATAATTCTCTTTTATATTATTATTTTTTATTAAAATGTGTGGGCTAAAAAAATAAATGCTTAATAAATATGCATCTGAAAATGTATATTGTAAATAAAGTAAAGGGTGCCTCAATGCGTATGGATTGTATAATATTATTTTAATACAGTTATTTTTGTAAAAGTGGTCTTAGTTTTGTAAAATTTATTTTCTTAAAAATAATTTCAATTAAATATTGCAGAAAATGTTATAAAATAAATTTTGAGAAAAATCAGGTATACATGAAATTTCGAGTATAAAAAACATTAACTTCCATGAAGAAAAGAAATTCTTCGAAATATATTTTTATAGCATAAATTCAGCGCGTGTAACTGTTTTTGGAGGCTTAGGATTTTTTTTAAACCTTTTGAATTTTTTGAAATTTTTAAATTTTTTAAATTTTTTTAAATTTTAAAATTTAGAATTTTTTTTAATTTTTTGATTTTTTTTAAATTGTTAAAAATTTGATTTTAAAATTTTTTTTAACTTTTTTTACTTTATATAATTTTTTTTATTTCCATCTATTTCAAAGCAAACTGACAATATATTACATTTTATTATGCTTAAGCAAAATTTATTTAAATTTGTGTGCTAAATAATTTCGCTGTACATAATAAATTTTTAAAGTAAAGCGTAAATATAAACATTTCCTCGTGATTTCGCCTTAACATTTTTTTCTAACATTTTCTATTAGATATTAATTTATATATTCGATCGATTGGCGATAATTTCTAGGCTCGCAATAACAAAATTTTATATGCGCATTTAATTTTAATGTTATTGTTTTAACACTTTTTAGAAATCACCAAATAAATAAAGCATAAAAAAGTGGTTTACAACAAATTCTGAATGAATTAAAATTTTTTTTTAAATGATATACCGAAATTTTTGTGAATAAACACGCAAAAAACCGGCTAAAAAACAAAACGCAATTTTCGAACGTAAATACGCTCTGTACCCACAATGGGCCGCGTGATTTGGATAATTGGCTTGATTTGCCTTGACATCAGGTTTCACGCGCCAATAAACTTTTCTGGCACTTTCGGCATTGGCGCAGTAAACAAAAGCGCTGCAGAAATGAGCCAACAAAACGAAACATTTTTTAATTAAATAATTTTTTAATAATGCAGTCAAGTTTAGACGCTAGCTAAGCAACGAGTTCGCTTAAAATGCAAAAGCCTTCCGAAGTTAATGACCAAACACCGCCTTTAATTAAGTGTGTGAAAAAATGCAAATCCACTTGCACAAATGTGCATTGAAATAAACAAAAAACAGTTTGCTGAAATTCCCAGCACAAGCGAGACTCATTTCTAAGAGTCAGGCGAAGACACGCTTAAGAGCGACAGCCTACAATTGCAAGCATGCTCTTTACGCCTATACACAACTTGGCTGAATAGCGCGGCGCGATTTGGGCGAGACAAGGCAACTGTGTAGAAGCTAAGGCAGCTTAGCAGCTCAAGTTCACTCACACAACACCAAGCGCTTAGCTCACACTCACGGCAACAGATTATTGATGGAGACACCCACGAAATGCCTGAAGTGATTATTTGCCTTAAAATCGCTGATGACTAAAGTTATTTAACGATTTTGTTGTTTAGCAAAAACATTTTACGTTTTTTATTCATACAAAGCTCGGCTCTACCCCTCTATTTGGCAATAAAACGTTGCTGCTGTTGTTAACTGTTCGCTATAAGCTCGTTCTTGTGGCTACACGCAACTCTGCTGTTTTTGAAAACTTAGTAAGTTAAAAAATTTAACAAAAAACACCACAACAACAACAATGAAAACACAAAGGCACAACACAACCGTAATTAGCTTGAATATTAACCCACACTTTATTAGACACCAACAATATTCACTACAATTAAATCTCAGTCAACACTTGTTGTTCAGTAACAATTTTTTTTACTTTTCACGTTTCCAACAACGATTCGTCGCTGTAGTGTTTGGCTCGTTTTATCCGCGCTTGTTAACTTTTCCACTCGACAGTCTCGCTTAAACTGATCTCGCCCGAGCGGTAATATTTGGCTTATTGCTAGTTGCTTTTGGCCTGTTGCTTCCACAACATTTCTACTTTGTTTTTCTACTATATGTGTGTATATGTGTGTGTTTACGTATTTCAGTCGTTTCCAGTTGGCGTAGCTCAGTTGTTATTATTATTGTTGTTGTTGCTGTGTTTATTGCTCGCAGTGCACTCTTTGCACTGTGTGTATTGTTGTTATTACTACTCACCTTTTTACCAATCCGTTATTTGCTTTGTGGCTCATTCGTGGTTTGAAAGGGGGAAGGTGTCTTCCCATTGCAACTTGGCTGAAAAGCTGAATTGCATTTTCAGTGTTGTATAACGACATTAAATTATTTTTGGCTTGAAAGCTTGTTGAGTGGTTTGCCTTACAAGTCAAACACAAAAGTTTTATCTATCTAACGGTTGTTTCTATAACAGTATAATAATGGTAAAGTAATAGTTTTGTACATATTTCTTAAACCACTACAATAAACAAATTATTATAAGAACTTCTGCCGATAGTGTGAAAATTCGACTAAATTTTTTACGTAACATTCTTATTATCACAGGGCGAAATCAGACTAAGACCCCGCCTACTTCCCATTTAGCACAATTTTAAAATCGTTTTGAAGATTTTACTTTCTAGAGTACAAATCAGGAATAATTTAATATATCAAGTTAAAACTTTGCACGAATAATGCCTTTGAGGTGTGCCACCTTATGACCAAAACTTGTTCAAGTCCAACAAAAACTGCTAAAGCCCCTAGGTACTGAAGTGGACCACAGTACTTACAGTTTATTTTTTACCGAAAATATCGGTTAGTTTATGAGATATGTAGTTGAAATTAAGAGAGAATCCTTTCTTGACAATAGTAACTCTGTGTATCAAAAATGGTCCCTTTGTGTCTTCCGTGGGCTCCATATACCTATTATAAATTCAAACTTTCGGGTGACTTTATACTGCATACATATCTATATCGGGAAATATTTCAATTACCTAAATGAAAATTTCAGAGCGTGTTTTACTCAAAACAGTATATCTTTGTGACTAAACTTGAAAAAATTAGGTGAAAATTTGACCTAACCCCCATATAACTAATATCAGAATTTTCGAACATCCGGCTGACGATACTTCATGTTAACGGTGATTGCATGTAAGGAAACCCAAGGAAAATTTTTTGGTATGTGGAATGATAATTAATTTAATAAATAAAATCGGGTCGATACTACTCCAACTCCTCTATAACGGTTTTTGCTATAGGAACGCTACAAAAGTAGAACGATAGGGACAGCAACCGACGCCATATTTTCCCGTTCTTTTGGCAGTAAGATTTGCCAAATTATCATGGAAAGATATACGATCCAAACAAAGAGTTGAAATTATTAAAATTTATTACCGAAATTCGGAGCCAGTGACTTCAATTTTAAGAGCGCTACGCCCAATTTATGGTCGTCATAATCGTCAGAGCAACAATTGAGCGTCTAGTGGAAAAATTTGAATCCACAGGCATGTTACAAAACGATTCTCGGAGCCACCATTGCATACGGTTTGGTACGGTTTATGGGCCGGCGGCATCACTGCCAGCGAGCTCAAGGTCTGTACAGTTTCACAAAAGATGCTAAACATCCAAGAAATACACTGCCTGCTACCTTGATGGCTGTCACTTCTGCTTGAAAAGTACTACAGTGGTCTGGCAGTATGAAACAGGAGTTGATTGAGGGCTGCCGATGGAGTACTTCTCCTCCAACTTTCCCTCGAGCTTCGATCTATACATGAAAAATCTTTCGCGCCTCTTCTCCAGCAACTCCGCCTCTGCAAAATTAACATTTGCTATATCAAATTGGCAAACCATTGAGAATTATGTACACCACAAATCTTTCTAAAAAAAAATTAGTTCGTCTAGTTAAGAATTTAGTAGCAATTAGAGAGAGTTCTACGAATTAAGAACATTTTTCTATAAAACTTTGGTTTTGAGTGTGTAAGGTTTGAAAAAATTATTCGGTATCGTCAAGATTTTCATTCTTCAAGAAATTGTTGTGTTTCCTTAGATCATAGTAGGAATTAACAAGTAAGGAAGAGCTACATATGTTCGGATGTAACCGAAAATTTCATAATTTCACTTTCTTGCTTTGCAAGGATTCAAGCCAGGAAAGTATGAGGGCGATTTTTCACTCGATTTTTCACTCGATTTTATTCATTTTAAGCACCAATGTGCACCGTTATAAGAAAGCCACAGCACACTCTCTCTATTTTATTAAATAACTCTCATATTGACAGATATATGCGGTATAAAGTCAGCCGAAAGTTCGAAAATCTCAAGGGCTAAGAGAAGTATAGACCCAATTCAAGCCATTTGTAGCACACAGACATACTACTACCATATAAATCAATCAGGAAAGGATTCTCTCTAAATTTCAATTATATATTTCATACACCGACCCATATTTTCGGTAAAAAGTCAAATATAAGCACTGGGTCCACATACTTCAATACCTAGGGGCTCGAACAATTTTTATTCGATTTACGCAATTTTTAGTCACTCTGAATTTGTTTGAAATTGGTAACGGGCGGGAGTCGAGATATGTGTTTTCACCTAAAAGTGTGCGGTGCCACGCCCTTCGTCCAATTTTGACCCCGACTCCATTAAGAGTTAAAATTTAATGTTTCTGGGGTGTTTGGTTATTGATTTATCTCTCTTTTATTATTTTTTCCGGTAACGTTATATAGATATGTACTGAGCGGGGTTACCATCCGATTTTGTCCATTTTCACAGGTTTAGGAGGATATATGAAATGTCTGTCTGTTTGAACGATAACTTGAGTAAAAATTGAGATTTCTTGATGAAATATTTATATTAAACATTCCGAAAATCTGATGACAACCACGCCTACTTGCCTTATGAGAATTTTTTAAATTCCAATCTGATTCTTTCGCTTTACTTTATACAAATAAAAATGCGCCCAAGGTATTTCATCTTATGCTCAAAAATCATCGAAATAAATTTTTAAGGGATCAGTTTTTACCGAACCAGTTTGGCGACATAAACTCTGAAATTTGGGGAGAATATTTTTGTGATGACAGCATGTTCTTATTCCAAAAATGGGTAATAGCTTGTCAATTCTCCCTCCTCAATTATCTAATATAAGGATTTCCAAAATTCCGGCTGACTTTATACCGCGTCAATCGGTCGATATTACAAAAAATAGTCTCTTTCTAATAACATTGTATCCTTTTTTGTGTAGTCACTGTATACCTAATATTTTCAAACATTCGCTAGATCATACCTTATACATGATTTCATGACTTTAAGTGTGAGGTTTCTAAATTGTAAATTACGAGAGTATAAAATATTGGGTAGTCAAAAAAGTTCGTATTTTGTCAACAGATGTCGTGAAGTCGTATGTCCACAGTGCAACCAATCACATAGTGTCATACTATATATTGTTGGAAAGGTAAGAGCTTCATTTAACCAAAACAAAAAGGTCGGTGAAGTTGAAAAAAAGTTACAGCTGATCAAAAATGAGTGAAAATAATGAAGAAATTCGCTATATCTAAAAATTTTTGTATAAAAAGAGTGGAATGCCACGCAAGCCATCAATGTATCAGTTCGTGTAGCACAACAATGGTTCGCTCGCTTCCATTCTGGAAATTTCGATGTGAAAGATGCACCACGCTCTAGTCCACCTATCGTTGAAAAAGTCGATGAAATTATGGAAAAGATTGATCAGTATCGTCACATAAACAGCCATGAAATCGTTAAGGCCCTTAACATTCATCATCAAAGGGTTTTGAACATTTAAAAAGGCTGGCTACAAAAAGAAGCTGGATGTTTGGGTATAACATGAATTTTCTGTGAAATATTTAACTGACCGAATTAACATCTGCGAATCTTTGCTGAAACGAAATGAAATCGAACCATTTCTGAAGCGAATGACAACAGGAGACGAAAAGTGGATCAAATACGACAATAATGTACAAAAAAGATCATGTTCCAAGCGTGGCGGAGCTCAACAAATGGTCGCAAAGCCAAGACTCACGCATCGAAAGGTTATGCTGAGTGTTTGGTGGTACTGGAAAGGAATCATCTACTATGAGTTGCTCCAGCCTGGTCGAACGATTGATCCTACATTTTACTGTCAACAACTGATGAGATTGAAGCAAGCAATCGAAAAAAACGGCCAAAACTGATCAACTGAAAGGGCTTCGTCTTCCATCAGGACAACGCTAGACCACACACATCTTTCATTACTCGGCAAAAACTGGGATAGCTTGGCTGGGAAGTTTTGATGCATCCACCATATAGCCCTGACCTTGCACCATCCGACTACTATTTGTTTCGGTCAATGCAGAACTCCCTTAATGGAGTAAAGTTGGCTTCAAAAGAAGGCTGCGAAAATTACTTGTCGCAGTTTTGCGTCGAGAAACCAGAAACGTTTGAAATAATGTCTCTAGCGGAAAAATGGCAAAAAATTAGTCCACCAAAATGGTACATATTTGGTTCATTAAAGTTCTATTCGGTTGCAGCCAAACTTAGTCCTTCCTTACGTGTTATAATATAATATCATAACATTCCCAAAATAATTCATACTCCTTTTTTCAAAGTTATTTTTTTCCAACAGGGTGTTTTTCGAAATATTTGTGTACGGGAAAGCGAGTATAAACAGCAGAGGAATTCGTTTTCCGCCCCAATTTTATCGAACACCAATAACAGATAAAATCGTTAAACAAAAGAGCATACCACTAGGGTTAACCGACATACTCGCACGCACAGACACACACATACACACAAAACAAAAACTTCGAACTCCATTCGATGCTTACGTGCCACAAGCTCGCGGACATAATTGAGCAGCGTAAAAATATACCAACAGCCCACCCACCTACACTCGCCAAACCACCCAACCACCTTTTTGTGTAGGTAGAGCGCTCGAAAAACCAAACACGTGAAAGGGGTTCGTGACTTAAGCACGCTGTACCGAGTGCCGCATAGCTACACACTGCTCTCACCGTTACTTTTTATGTTGACACGCGTAATACGTGCTCTTTGGCTGTGGGGAATTCAAGAACTTTGAAATAACTTGACAAACGGTGAGAATATTACTTACAACAGTAAAATAGTTGGGGGAGAAGGTGAGAGCGCGAAAACAGCATTGAATCGATATGAGCAAATGAGCGTAAAGTGGGTGGCGAAAGGACATGTTTAAGGTGCGCAGATAAGGAGAATTTTGGAAAGAAACTTAGTAGCAGAGGTGTTTAAATTAGTTGCGAGGGGCAATTGGCAGTGGAGGTTGGTGGTTGGTATAAAAGAAAATGACGTTTCGAAATAGCCCCGACTCTTTGGGGTCAGAAAAGTGATTGTATGTTTTGACTACATCAGATGACCAGGCAAGGGCTCAACACTTTTCAATATTTTTGTTATATTTTTTATTTTTCAGTCCATTGCAGTCGCATAAGCAAGTCACGCACGATTTAACCGTTATAAAGACACAAGTAATCGGTTCTCTCGACAGACACTAACCTTTCAAAATGTGGGTGGTAGCGGGCGCTTGTGAGAGCGCGGAGCACAATGCACTCTCGTCGTAGCCGCCGCAAGCTCTTTCGCATGTAACGCTATTTTACTACTAATACGAGCAAATTTTTACTTGGCCACGACGGCTAATCGTAAAACCCTTTGCACTCAGTGAAAATTTCATCACCGTTGTAGACAGTTCATTTTCGAAAGGACGCGGATATATTTGAGATCTCAAATATTTTAAAACACAATTTGGTTCAAGTTTTGGTTCACAAATAGAAGAAAATTTTCAAAAAAAAAAAAAATATTGTAGAGTTTAGCAAAAATTATAAAATTATTTCAAAACCGTTAAATAATCAATAAAATATATATATATAAGTACGAAAGTAAGTCAAGTGTGTATTGCAAGCAAATTTAGTGAAATATATGTATGTGTGTGTGTGCCAATACATACACATAAACGCATAGTTTTGATTATCCTGAAGCGAAAAATATTCGACTGTCGAAAAATCGAAAGAACGACGAAAAATTCTGTATCAGCAATACAGCCATACAAATATACATACATACATAGATATATACATATACATATATCTACGATTCGTACTACTCATAGTACGAGTATAATGTGCACAGAGCAAGTGCACGCCGCAGAGCGAGTGAGTGATAAGCGCAACCCCTAAAAGCGGTCTATAAACGAGAGCAAAGCGTGTACTTACAAAAATAAAAAAAATTTAACACAAAACAAAAAAAAATTAAAAAAAAGTAAAAAATAATAATAATTAAAAGATAAGCAAAAATGTTTTGTTAAGTGAAAAAATCGAATTATTTCGTTTACGTTTTCAGCATAAGTACGCTAAGTCAAGGCGAAACGCACCAACACCAGCAACAGCAAGTACAAGCGATTAACGCATTAAACCGTTGCAAGAAGAGCCGAAAAACCTACTCACCTACTTTCGGTCGCACACAGCGCCCACAGCATACATACATACCAACAAACACGCACATACGAGCGCACCGTCGCATTCGGCCAGTAAAGGTGAGTGTTAATTGTAAATCGAAGGCAGTCACGATTAAATGCCATTCATTCATCTAATTTTAATGAAGTATGAGCAATACGCTGGCAGTTCGGGGGACTAAGCGCTTTAGTGTCCTTTTGATTATTTCACATTTTCTTCGTTTGTCTTTTGACTTTCTGGGGTATAGGGGGTCATTGATCTATTTCACTCATTGTTGGTGTTTCTCTTACATCTTGTTACATAACTAGCTTGTGGAGTGGTGGGGGGGGTGTGATATGCTCGTAGATGACTTACATAAGCATCACAAGCTATTCGTATATTATGTATGGATGTGCGAGTTGTCACCTCGATGGCATCATCTCCGATTTGATGCTTAAAAAAATTCAATATATTTTTTATTGCAAGACAGAAGCAAGTGTGAGTATGTGTGGGTGTAAAGATAAGTGATTTCTTGATATGCTGATATGATGATGACAAATAAGCGAGTGCAATTAGAATTAAATACATACAAAGAGTGATTCGTTTAGAGGTTCCCAAAGAAAAAAACGTAGAAACAGCAAATTCAATGGGGATTGTTTGTTATCATTCGAAAGAACATTCATTGGCATTTATTTTTTGAAGATTATCTCTTTCAAATTTTGTCCACGGCTATGTCTCGAGCATTTCGTCGGATAACTGGCGAATGACATCACATGAGTGATGTTTTGCTCCAAGGCCTGAATCGAAGCGGGATTATCCGCATAGACTTAAGACTTCACATATCCTCACAGGAAAAAGTCTAACTGTGTGATATCACACAAACATGGAGGACAATCGACCGACCTAAAGCGTGAAATTATCTTTACGCTGAAGTGTTCTCTCAATAAATCCATTGATTGAAGCGATGTGTGGGAAGTGACGCTGTGTTGTTGAAAATCAAATCGTCGGTTATCATGGCACTATAACGGTCGCGATTTACAATTATGTTCTCACCGGAATCTTTTTTGAGGAAATGTGGACCGATGATTTCACCGCATAAAAGAAATGCCAATTTTTTTTTTTTTTGAAACTCTTCAGCTTGCTCTTTGTCCAAAATGTGACATTTTTGCTTATTTACATACCCATTGAGCCAGAAATGGGCCTCATCGCTGAACAAAATTTGGCTCGTAAACGGATATATTTGGAACTTTTTAAGCGCCCATAGAGCGAAGCGATGTCTCTTAGGAAAGTCGACCCTCTTCAGTTCTTGCACAATCAATATTTTTTACGCTTTCAATTTGAGATCTCAACGTAAAATGCGCCAAGTCGGTCCATACGTCAGTCCGAGTTGATGCGAATGGCGCTGAATCGAATTTTCACGTCCTTCGTGCACATTCTCAGCTACGGCTGCTCTATTTTCTTCACTGCGTGCTGGATGTGGTCTATGCGGTCGAATATTATCGAATATTGAATGCTGGGTCACAATATCGGTGATGGTGTTGGGAATAGTACGCGCAGTAGACCGATTATGTTGACCATAAGTTGAGTGAAACGGTCGAAACACAATCTTTATAGTAGTTGAACGATTTGTAAACGCAGTTCAGGCGTAAATCTTTCCATGATGAAATGCCAAACAATACTGAACAATAATACCATGACAGGTTGACACTACTCACACGGTATCCGCCGAGATCGTGTGAGTGAAAAGTAGGTTTGCTTTCCTTCGGATCTGTTGCGTTTTCGGAAATTTAATTGTACATAATTTTTAGTGACTTCCGCATATCCTGTACTGGTTTAGTAGCCAGACGTTTCCCGGAATTCTCTTGTGGCCAGAAAATGGCTATGTACAAGGTTTGTCCGGAAAGTAATAGGACTGATTTTTTTTCGCCGCGACTGTACTTTGGAGCGTGCGCGCACCGACTGGATTCGATAGAGGGTGTTCCTAGCTAACGAACGAGCGGCTGGTCAGTTGTCTCCGAGCACCTGGAGAGTCAGGACAAACATTTTGCCGAAAATGTAGCGTTCGTTAGAGCAGAAGTACACGATTGAATATTGTGTGAAACTCGGTAAATCTGTGACAGTGACGTTTGATATGATCAAACAGGCTTACCCAGCTGTTGCTTTAGCCAGAAGTGGTATGTTTCGGTGGCCCCTGGCCTTTTTGGAGGGCCGGGAAGAGGGCGCCGATGAAGACCGTGAGAGGAGACCTGTGACTTCGACAAACAGCGACAATGTGACTCGTGTGCGCAAAGTTTTGAAGTCAGACCGTCGACTAAATATTCGTTTAATTGCCTAGATGTGAATATGCGCAAAATGTGCGCAAAGATGGTCCCAAAAGTGCTCACTGATGACCAGGAATTGCGGCGAGAGGAAATGTGACAAGAAAATTTGAACAAGTGTGAAAGTGACCCCTAAATTTTTGAATAACGTAATCACCGGTGACAGGCTGACTTTTTTTGTTTCCTTGCCTGAAAAGTTGAAAGACAAACATTTTGAGACCACATAAGGGGTCCAAGCAGCACGCACCTGAGCTCTCAAGGCTATTCCGGAGAATGCCTTCGTGACGCCTTCAAAGCTTGGAAATCCCGCTGGCAGCGTCCCTTCGACGCAGAAGAAGCCTATTTTGAAAGTTTTTAAAGAATTGTAACAAATTGGTTCAATAATTTGCTTTTTAATTGACTCAGTCCTATTACTTTTCCTGACAAACCTTGTAAGCAGTCGCTTTCCGGCAGCCACTACATCTAGTGCCTCCCTGCCTTTAAAACATTCTCTGACCTAATGCGTTGTGAGATTATTGACTTAACTGCTGCCTGCTTACTGATATGGTATACATATGTATATTGATCTTCTTTGTGTTGTTTCCTGCGTTATTAGCCTGGAACCACCTGCTTGTTGCGGAGAAATCATTCCTATTTTTATACTCTCGCAACAATGTTGCTAAGGAGAGTATTATAGTTTTGTTCACATAACGGTTGTTTGTAAGTCCTAAAACTAAAAGAGTCAGATATAGGGTTATATATACCAAAGTGATCAGGGTGACGAGTAGAGTCGAAATCCGGATGTCTGTCTGTCCGTCCGTCCGTCTGTCTGTCCGTCCGTCCGTGCAAGCTGTAACTTGAGTAAAAATTGAGATATCATGATGAAACTTGGTACACGTATTCCTTGGCTCCATAAGAAGGTTAAGTTCGAAGATGGGCAAAATCGGCCCACTGCCACGCCCACAAAATGGCGAAAACCGAAAACCTATAAAGTGTCATAACTAAGCCATAAATAAAGATATTAAAGTGAAATTTGGCACAAAGGATCGCATTAGGGAGGGGCATAGTTGGACGTAATTTTTTTGGAAAAGTGGGCGTGGCCCCGCCCTCTACAAAATTTTTTGTACATATCTCGGAAACTACTATAGCTATGTCAACCAAATTCTATAGAGTCATTTCCCTCAGGCATTTCCATATACTGTTCAAAAATGGAAGAAATCGGATAATAACCTCGCCCACTTCCCATACAAAGGTTATGTTGAAAATCACTAAAAGTGCGTTAACCGACTAACAAAAAACGTCAGAAACACTAAATTTTACGGAAGAAATTGCAGAAGGAAGCTGCACCCAGGCTTTTTTTAAAAATTGAAAATGGGCGTGGCCTCGCCCACTTATGGACCAAAAACCATATCTCAGGAATTACTTAACCGATTTGAATGAAATTCGGTATATAATATTTTCTTAACACCCTGATGACATGTACGAAATATGGGTGAAATCGGTTCACAACCACGCCTTCTTCCAATATAACGCTATTTTGAATTCCATGTGATGCCTTCTCTGTATAATATATAGTACATTAGGAACCAATGATGATAGCGGAATAAAACTTTACAAAAATACGGTATTTGAAAAATATGTAAATGACGTATAATGAAATTTGATTATCACTTTATCATGCGAGAGTATAAAATGTTCGGTGACACCCGAACTTAGCCCTTCCTTACTTGTTTTAGAGTTAAATTTGACAAACAAAGTTGGTGTTAGAAATTTCGAATTATACTACAAAATCGAGTTTTCTCTGGGGCTGGGATCAGATCGATATTGGATGTTTGGCTTCATTTCGTGAAAAAACAAGAAACGATCTTTATCTTGATTTTGATCGGTCAGTCTGGGGCTATAAAAATGAGATAAGAAAAATCCAGTTTGTATGGCTTGAATAATAATCTGTGCTAAGTTTTGTAAAATAAAAAAAGTTTGCCCTACAAGAACTTGGTTAGATCAGACAGTTTATATAGCCGCCATATGCAATAAATTGCATATGTATATGTATACTTTATAGGCTCTTAGACGTTTTCTTCTAGTTAATACAAACACAATATACTCTAGTATAAAAATAACTAACATTATTTAGGGTTTTCACAAGTCTCATAAAGTTATAAGTTACAACGATTCGAAAACATAGCATCCAACAACAATTTTTTTAAACAAGTGTAAAAATTTATAATTTTACGATTTTACGATGCTTTACGTCGGGTTGTGAGTACCCCAATTATATATGTATGTATATGATTTTAATTGTTCCATAACATTCAAATAACAGATATGAACATTAGCAAGTTTGGTTGGTGGGCGGTATTCAAAAATTTATTCGCAGAAACGGGCGCGATTTGCAATGTTTGATGACGAGTCTTTATAAATCGACAAGCCAATGTTGTTGTTGATGAAGCGGCTAGCTAATATCCGCTTGTGTGGTAATGTTCGGTTTGGTTGTCTTCGAAATAATCTTAGCATAGTCGCAGCAAATGTACTCTTTCGACGGGGTCGAATCAAAGGGAGTGGGGTTCGCTGGACTTGCAAAGAGGTAGTTAGGGTCAAGCGGGGAGATATTGCACACTGGACGTTGTATGTCGAGGTCGATTCAGGATTGTTTAACCCGCTACAGTATCCAGAAAGAAGTTGCACAAGAATCACTTTAGATTCTTGATAACGTTATCAATGGCTTTGCGTTTTGGAAAATCTTAGCAAGATTTATGATTTTATAATTGCGACTTTATAAAATATTTTCCAAATTTTCTTGGAAATTGCTGGCAAGTTGCCTGTTCTTATCTTTCCGATAAACCTACATACATCCGTACTTACTCTCTCATATTCGTATTTTTTTTTATATTTTGGTCCTTCCGTTCAGACACTAATTAAAGGCAAACCCGAACTTATTTTATTTTGTTGTATGAAACAATTTATATAATTACCTAATCGTATGACAACAAACTGTTAATAAAGAATTCGTCAACTATTATATGCAGTTGTGTTTTATACATTACCCAAAAATAACAAATATTTAAATATTCTTAACTTTAAATAGCTTAATAGAAACCATATAAATGTCGTGCTAATTTCGGCAGATGTGTTTTGGTTGCATATACATAGATTATAAGTGCGTGTGTACCCGGAAACTGTAAATAAAACACAAAATGTTTAATTGGTTGACAGATAGCGCTCTTAAAATTAATTAAGGACAGCCAAACGAACTTAGCAAATTACATTTCTTTGAAATATTTTTTACCCGGGAAATTTAAATTACAATTTTCGGGTACTCACAATGTATATGTACATTGGAATTATTATTATTTAATTAATTTTTTAAGTTTTTATAACATGAATTTAAAAAATAATTGAACAAAAATTTTCTTTGTGGCAACAGCAGAGTTAATATCGAGGTGGAAAAATATTCACCACATAATAATATGTATTGCCACATTACACCACGAGCAAACAAAAGAGTAATCTCAAGAGAATTTACAATTGAGACCATTGTTTACACTACACAAATCAATAAACAGTTCTAAAGTGATATTAATTTTAATTTATAAATAAGCATTACGAAATATAAGTAGTGCTACTAAGCTCGTAAATAATTTGTGATAAACGTGAACAGGTGCGGTGAACAGAATCAGTATTAAACCTTGTGCCAGCGTCTAAGGCAACTAGACGCCTTGGTTGCAGCATTAATAATTTGTGATATTTAAACAAGTTTTCCAATATGCCTCTGTATATAGTGTCTAATTGTTGCAACTAGTTGTGTATTATTGCATTTTATTGCCTGTTTTGAGCATTCCAAAGCCTAAAAAGTTATTATTTATAAATCTGTTTGCAAACAAAATGTATATGCAGAACACATGAAAAACCTACCACCTTTTATTGATATGTTAAATTAAGTGTGTGTGGCTTTTACATGGTTGCATTGTGATACAAGACAAAACTTTAGGAATATCTTACCATTTATATTGCAATATAAATTTTTTGGTTTATATACAACGAGTGTAACGTTAAATTTCAGAAAATATGGATTTAAATGAAAAAGTGGAACAACTTACCAATGAAACAGCAGAACTGCGGAATGAAGTTACACAACTCAAAGGTAATATATTTATTTCATTACAATTACGATTCTCAATTTCTGATTTTTCTTGTAGAATCGTTGACAAAGCAAAATCAAACCATAATAAGGCTCATCAAAGAACAATGTCATCTTCTGAGAAAATATGAGGAGAAAAAGCAGGATAGAAACTTTTGTACGCAGAAAGCGAAACAATTTCTAAACATATTTCCGATAAATTCGCAAGACGATTTGGAAAAGGCTGAAGAGAGCATAAATGACGAAAATAAAGGGGAATGTGTGAGTTATAAATGCATGAAACAAATAAATAAGCCCGTAGTAATTTTATATACGCACAAAAATATAGATTGCGCTTGCCAGAGCACTGTTAATGCCCGGAAGTTTTAAAAAGAATTTGAATAAGATATTGGGTTGTGATGTCATTCTGGATTACAACGTTGATGGTAGACACAATAAAAAACGTATACAAGATTATCCGAAAATATTGGATGTGCTTTTTCGTAAGTAACAAAATAAAAAAAATATTTTATCCATTAATTATACAATAATTTTAATCCATTTCTAAACTGCAGAAGCCACAACAAGAGAGGGATGGAATTATAAGTACTTTCTGGACGACCTTAGGAATGGTTTTAAGTGCGCCAAAAATAAACATTTCAAATTTAATTGGGCTCAACGTAGAAAATATTCTGAACAGCCATCAATTAAAATCGAAGAAGTTTTAATACCATTTGATAATGAATAAAAAGTCCTGCTTGAATGAAATCTGTAATTTTTTTTATTTCTAATAATTCAACTGGATAAGGAACAAAAAAGTTTAATTACAGTTTTACAAAATAGTGGAGATAATGGATTTATTCTGATATATCGGTTGCTATTCCATGCATTCCAGATTGCATAGTCTTTAGACGGCATAAGTGTAATTACCTTTGCGTAAATGTTTTGTGGCAACACCAAAACATTAGCTGACATTTTTTCACCTCACTCAATTTGTTGCTGTCAAATATTGGTTCGCCGGGCGAGTGTTTGATAAAATTTATGTGTTTTTATATATTTTAGATTTGCATATTGTAATGCGAGAATTTGTAAATACACGTTTTAAACCAGAAATACAGTGTTGAAATATTTCGCCATATATAATCATACTTTGTTTTGGTTACTGAATATCAAAGATAAAATTTGTCGAGGCACGCGAAATACGCGGCCCTGAATTTGCATATATGTACGAAACTACTGGTAATATTGTGTTTTTTTATTCAATTTGGACGACAATTGTGCGCTCGGAATAGTTATGGTTTTAATTAAGTATGTAGAAAAAAATATATGTAGGGCTGTGTAGCTGAATTATGCACATCTGTGTCTCAAGAAACAACTGCCCCCACAACATAATCTACCACACTTTGTACAATTTACTTTGCGGAGGGAGTTGTGAAAACAAAATTCATCCAAACAAATGCAGAGCTTTTCTTAGTTGGTGATTTACATCTTGGAAAAATTATTCATGATATATAACGTGGAAATACATTAGTAATTTTAGAACACAAAATTTTTTATGGAGTTATACTGAAATATATACTGTATGAAATAGTTTTGTTGTGGTTAATGTGTAGCCGCAGGAACATCCTCCAAAGAATTTTGATGAATGTTTCGAAATTGACAAGTCCTTGTCCGTTTAAAAAACGCGCGTTATGTTGACGGACAAACTGTCAGGATGTCGTGGGTATAAGGAAAACATTTTGATTTATATTGACCGCCTCTTACTTTAACAGTAACAAGATTTATTAATTATGCGGGGATAATTTTGATAAAAAAATATTACCTAAACTTTTTCTTGCTAGATATCGTTTAATCTTTTTAAGTGATTCCACAATAAAAACTCCGATTTCAGAAAACATGGATTTAACATCTCAAATGCAAGATTTGTCTAAAGAGATGATGGAGATGCGAGCCGACATACAACAAATAAAAGGTAAATATAAATATCATTATTATGCATAACATAGACAACAGCTAAAGAACCATTGAAGCGTGTTTGAAATAATTTTAATTTGAAAAAAATATTAAAATTTATATAAGCCACAATTTTTAAAATCATCTGCTAAATTAAGATCATACAATTTTGAAAGTTCAATTTTTATATAATGAGAAGAATTGAAACCACAAAATTATTTACTTTCTCACAGATATATTTTAAGAAATATTCAATGGGTCTTTAACATTTTATATTTATGTTATAATGCATGTTTACATTAGTTGTTCATAATGTATTGGATTCCGAAAGGTTTTATGGAGCGGCAGAATGAGGTAATAGATGAGTTAATGAAAGGACATCAGGAAATGATGAAACGATTGGTGAAACAAGAAGAAGAGGCGGAAGAAGAAAAGAACATCCAAAGACCTGTTTTTCCACTAATGACGCAGGAAGATTTAGACAATGCCGAAGCTTTTATTGGAATGGACGAACGAAAGAAAGAAGAAATGGTAAATATTTATGAAAATATGAAACAAATTGTTGAAGGGTCGTGTGTGAATTTGGAATATAAAAACTAGTTAGACCAGTCAAAAAATATATTATTCAAATATTTATTTAGTACGACAAAATAATTATATAAAATTAAAGTCGGTTGTTTATTATTCTAAAAATATACATTTGTTGTCATTCTTCCGGTTTTTTTTTAGATTTTTGGGAGAAATGAACAATAATATTTCTTATTTGTATATAAAACCATTCAATCTTTTAAAATGTTTTAAATTCACACACACATTTACCTTACGTTCATATTTTTGACATAATTTTTGTTTCTTCATAACTTTTTCTTATTACAGACACGATTTCTTAAGCCATTATTGATGCCGATTGGTCTCAAGCAAAAGCTTGTGTACGTGCTATCTGAAGAGATTATTTTGAGTTATAACCTCGAGGGTACCCATGGCAAAAAGCGCATGCTGCTTTACCCAAAACTTTTAAGTGTGTTATACAGTAAGTATAAGTGATAAAGAGTGTTATTAAAAATAAAGTGTAAAGACAGACATTTTTTAAATTCATAATTCATGATTAAACCATAATTAAAAAAATAGTATTTTTTTAATTGAACTTTGATTAATTCCAAATTAAATTTTGTAATTTTCAACTCCAAATACAACACGAAAAAGTTTTATAAACAAAGACAAATCATTAGTGTTCAAGTGTAAATATTTTTAATAGTTTAAAAACAGCACTGAATACTTTTCTCCTCCAAACAGGCGCCACTGATCGACCCGGCTGGTCCTATAAATTGTTTTTAGATGATTTGCGCCGAGGTTTTCAATTTGGCAAGAAAAAACATTTTAGAAAAAAGTGCGCATCAAACAAATTGAATAAAACGACAAGAAATCCACTGTCGAGCGGTCCTGAGGACGACAACATGGATTCAGACTACTAGAACCAGTTGACTTGTATTTGTAGGTTTAGATATAAGCTTAGTTTAAGTTTGTACTTAAGTAAAAAATTAAAATTAATGTTGTAATTTTTATTGCAAAGTAGAAATTTTAACATAATTACTGTATGTATATATAAAAATAAAATTATGTGACAAATTTTTAATATGACATTAAATAAATTCCCTAATGGTTACTGCGTGTGGTTATTTAAGGCGTATTCTAATCGCAAATATTTACAAATAAATGCTATCTGAGCCACGACGAACATGGGAAGCATTTGACCATAATTACAATAGTACTTAAAATGATAAATAAAATAGTGTGTCTATTTCATGAGCGTGAAATGGCTGTAATAGCTATTATTTTTAGTGGTTTTTATATGGTGCGAATGCGTTCTTTGGTATCTAGCTCAGTTTAGTGTTTTCGGCAAGACCGTGCAGACAACGTGAAGGAGTCATAAGCGAATCGCGATGACACGGACATGCTCGTTGTAGGCATTGCAGCACGTTTATCATTTTGAAAGCGCATATTGCAGAGCTTAACGTCGTTTTCGCCTAAAAGTATGCTATGCTAAGTTTGAAATATCGCATTCTGACTATCCCAGCAGGAAATGCTGCCAATCTTGCTGTTAAGTGTGTTTGAGAGTAAGCGTGTTTAATGTAGTAGTTCGTGTAACGCAGTTCTGCTGGCATTTGGGTGTGGTTGGCGTGTATGTATGTGGCATTAGACAAACTCGACTTGCGTTTGCATAAGAAATGCGTTTTAATCGCCATTATATAATGTTAGATACATACATATACAGTATGTCACATAGCGTGCTAGACACATGTTGAAGCCTCTGCAGCTGCTGGCGCTGTCGTCTGCTTGAGTTTCACTCAAAACTTGTGGCATTTTGAGGAACGCTTTTTAATGCTGAACATTTTGACGCTATGCAGTTGCATTAATTACATGGTAACGCATATACAAACATGCAAATAGGTGTATTAGGGTAGGGAAAAAAACGTTTTAAATTATTTTGAATCCAACAATGTTATGATAATTTTTTTACCATTTTTTTTCAAAATTTTTATGTGCACTTTTTGCAATCTTTTTTTCAACTCACCCTGAGTTTAAAATTTAAACTCTGTCTAAATTATATTTTTTCCCACGCACATACATACATATGTATGTATATAACTTATAATATTTTTAATATTTTGCATTAAGCAACAAATTCTACAGCTTTGAAAAAGAGATATTGTACAAAAAATGTCTGTCTACAAAAAAGATTTCAATGATTTTTTCCCTTAAAACATTTCTTTTAAAGTTATACGCAGTCAAAGTTATACATCAAACTCAGTGATATTTCATAGAAGTAATTCATGCATGCTATGTTGCTCATACGACATGGTGTACTGTATGAATATCGTGCATTTGATGCATTACTTTAACTGCGCATAACTTTTAAAGCAATATATTTATGAAAAATATTATTAAGACTTTTTTGTAGGGCGAAAAGTGTTTTATTAGGATTTTCTTATAAAGTTATGGGTTTGCTTTGTTTGGATTTCAAACTTTTATTGCAGACGATCAAAAACTTCCATACAAAAATTTGATTTTTATCGCTCAGTATGTATGGCAGCTATGTATATGTTATAGTAGACCGATCTGAATAATTTCTTCATAGATTATATCTTTGCCTTGGATAATATTCCATGTAAAATTTTATGAAGATATCTCGTCAAATGAAAAAGTTTCCATACAAGAATTTGATTTGATCGTTCAGCTAGTATGGCAGCTATATGCAAGAGTTGTCCAATCTGAACAATTTCTTTAGAAATTACATCCTAGCTTTAGATAATTATCCGAGTATATTTTTGTTGAAGATAACTTGTCAAATAAAAATGTTTTCCATATAAGTACTTAATTTTGATCGTTGAGTTTGTATGGCAGCTATATGCTATAGTAGTCCGATCTGAATAATTTCTTCAGAGATTATATATTTGCCTTCAATAATAATTCATGTAAAATTTCGTGAAGATATATCGTCAAATAAAAAAGTTTCCATACAAGAATTTGATTCTGATCAGTCAGTTTGTATGGCAGCTATATGCTATAGTAGTCCGAACTGAACTATTTCTTAAGAGATAACATATTTGTCTTGGATAATAATCCGAGTATAGTTTTGTTGAAGATATCTTGTCAAATAAAAAAGTTTTCCATACAAGGACTTGATTTTGATCGTTCAGTTTGTATGGCAACTATGTGCTATAGTGGTCCGATATCAGCGGTTCCGACAAGTGAACAACTTCTTGGGCAGAGAAGAACACATGCAAAATTTCAGCATGATATCTCAAAAACTCAGGCACTGGTTTGCGTATATACAGACAGATGGACCAACAGACGGACTTGGCTAAATCGTCTCATATCGTAAGGAGCCACCAGCGTTTCCTACTGGTTGTTACAAACTTCGGGGCCAACTTAATATACGCCTTTCAGGGTAATAAAAATCAACTTGGGAAGTAACGCATACCCTAATGTATGTATAAGTATTGGTTGGGCGTGCATGCGTTTGCATTTTCGTTATGTAGGACAAAAAGGATGTCATAAATGTCTTCGACCTCAAGTCAAGTGTCTACACATGAAATGCATATTACATATGTATGTATACTAAAATACATATGTATATTCATATATTACTATATATATGTACCTTTGTACATATCTGCAAAGACATATTTGCGCTTATATAGTGGCACTGAAGTGGTAATCCTTTTTTATTACACCAGCCACTGCTGGGAAAGTGCTTGTATCATTTCTCAGTTACGACGCTGCTTGCTATTTTTCAATTCGCCGTGATTTATTTTGCCAACAAGCGAGCTGCACTTGTGTGCGAAATATTACACATAAACCAACAGGCATAAATATGCACGAAATACTATATGTGTGCATATGTCGGTGGCATGCATTAGTGGTTGCATTTATACACACGTGTATGTATGTATGTTTATTTGCATTCGTATATGAGTTAGTGTGTCGCTTTCGCTCGAATAATTGCGAATGCAAACAATCGTAAGAAAATGCATACAAACCCCGTGAGGCGTGAATCTGTGTTTGTATATACATTATATACATATGGGTATGTGTGCGTTAATGCGTGGGCTTTTCAGCGGTTTAAAGCTCAACTTTTTGTGGCATCAGATAAACTGCAGCTGACGGATTTTTCAATGCTTTCTGCGCGAAATTTATCGCACATAATTTTTAGCAAACGACAAAATAAAGCACAGCAACCAATCCAACAAATACATAAATAATCGTTAGACAACAACAAATAAATACGTGTTTGATTTAAATATTTTTGAAATTACTATGTTGAGAGATCTCTAGCCGAAAATGAAGTAAATTTAAAGCTAGTGAAATATTTTCTAAAAAGATTTCAAACAGCTGCTTTTCAAAAGCAATTACAAATGCCATAAATTTATCACCACAAACTTTCATATTTTCGAGGAAGCCATTTTTAAGGCGAAGCTTAAATAAAAATAATCGGTTTTATGGGAAATATGTGATATAGTTGTGTTAAATTTCATTAGGATATCTCAAAAACTCGAGGTGCAAAAGCCAATAGTTTTCGGTCCATAATTCCGGTCTCCTTTTACAAATAGCTTCGACGCATAACACTCAAATATTATTCCTTATTAGCACTTTTGCTGGTCGGAAGTAACTCGGAGTGCAACACACCTTGAAAATTGAGGAAAACTGTCAACAGAACCTTAATTTTTGACGTGTTTTTTTTTGCTACGATATGCGGCCGATTGATTGTCTGTTTCCGGATCGGTAGCATAGATCAACCGCTCATCGCCAGTAATAATATGTTTCCTGACATCCTGGTAGTCGGAAAGCATTGTTTCACAGACGTTAACGCGACGCTGTTTTTCGAAAAAATTGAGTAATGTTGGAACCAATCGTACTTTCACTTATATTTAGGCGAAATTATCTTCCAAAATGGTTTTCACTGATCCGTCCGATACTCCAACGATGCCAGTAAGGTCTCTGACTGTTAATCGTCGATTCTCATGCACCAATTCCTTTATTTTATTGACATGTTGATCGTCAGTTGATGTTGATGGCTGTTCTGAACGTGGTTCATCGCCAACGCGTTCTTGACCCTCTTTGAATAATTTGTACCAATCAAATACACTTGCTTGCGACAAACAAACATCACCGAAGGCCTTTTCCAACATTCTGAATGTTTCGGCACCAGAGATTTGATTCTTCAGAACTTCTTTGTTGAATAATTTCACTCATCGCATAAATCGCCGCATGCACTTTATTACTTCAGAAAGAGAAGCATGTACTAAGCACTATATTAAAAAGTCTTATTACTTTTGCCCACAATAGTACGGATATACATCTAATTTGCGGTATCCGACTTCTATGGGCGGGAGTTCATGGCATATGTTCAAAAGTATACAACTATCTCACCAAACTTTCACGCTTCTGCTCTGCAAGGAGACTGATTCCTCCCTCGCTAGGTCCACAGCGACCATATTCACGAACTGATCGAAGGAGTACAGACTTGATCGTAATATCAGAGTCAATGGCTTTTATATTACGACTTAGATTTTAAACTTTACTTGATAGCCTGTGCTGCTTTACTCCACATAGCCGAAAGAAAATCCTCAAATCGCTAGCCGACAGCTCTTGGGGAAAAGACAAAAAAAAGTTGATGCCAACATTGGTAAGCAGGTCATCAACTACGCAGAACCAAAATGCTTGCCTGAATATGGTAAAACGCAGAGGAAGAAGCTTCAGATTTGTAAGAACTCTGCAGTCTCAATGTCTTCTGTCGGTCTACACATTGAGGCTTTCATACTAACGCTTAAGGAACACAAGGCATTTCTCTCCAAGCAGTTTCTGCTTGATGCGGAGCCGCCTCCTAGGAATTTTAAAAGGTATTTCCATAATTACGTCGACGGCATTGAACGCCGACCAGAATACGGATGCAATAACTTCAAGCATCCACTGACTGTTATTTAGAGTGTACCCATAAACACCTTCACCGAGTTCCGCCCAAAAATCTATAGTGAACCATGCTCAACTTCGCTCTGGATACTGAGTCAGGTTAAATCCTACTTCTTCTTCTTCTTTACTGGCGTGGAAACCGCTTATGCGTTTATAGTCGAGTTAACAACAGCGTGCCAGTCGTTTCTTCCTTTGAGAAGGTGGCGCCAATTGGAGATTTCAAGTGAAGCCAGGTCCTTGTCCACCTGGTCCTTGCAACGAAGTGGAGGTCTTCCTCTTCCTCTGCTTCCTCCGGCGGGTACTGCGTCGAATACCTTCAGAGCTGGACTGTTTCGTCCATTCGGATGACATGACCTAGCCAGCGTAGCCGCTGTCTTTTAATGCGGTGAACTATGTCAATGTCGTCGTATATCTCGTACAGCTCATCGTTCCATCGAACGCGCAAAGGGCCATAAATCTTTCGCAGAACTTTTCTCTCGAAAACTTGCAACGTTGACTCATCACATGTTGTCATCGCCCATACATTTGCACCATATAGTAGGACGGGAATAATGGGTGACTTAAAGAGTTTTATTTTTGTTCGCCGAGAGAGGACTTTACTTTTCAATTGCCTACTTAGTCCGAAGAACTAACGGCGCGGTTGTTAAGGCCAATGATACCATCAGCATACGCCAGTAGCTGAACACTCTTATAGAAGATTGTACCTTCTCGGTTTAGTTCTGCAGCTCGAATTATTTTCTGCAGAAGAAGGTTGAAGAACTCACACGAGAGAGAGAGTCGCCTTGTTTAAAACTTCGTTTGGTCTCGAACGGTTAGGAGAGGTCCTTCCCGATCCTGACGGAGCTCCTACTTACTTATCCAAAATTCACTCCATAATACCAAATATATGTCCTGCGCGCACTGAGTTTTCGGATGACCTTCCCTATTAATGAATTCCATTCATCCAGCATCACGCTTTTTATGGTCCGACGCCGTCGATACAGCACGTTTCTTGGGCATGCCTTTAGCTGACTGCGATGAAAACCAACCTTAATAAGCGAAGATTAGATAAGATCTGAACACTGTTACATGAGATTGAATCAAATGCCTCTCAATTTATTTTTTACTTGCGAGAATAAAGAGAAGTCATCATGATGTCAAAGATGTGTTCCGAAGCATTGCTATAATACAAGTATTTTTTTTTTAACATTTCTCTCGATTGTGTGGCATCCAACGTGGAAAAAAAATTCAACTATCAAATGTTCATGCAATATTGAATATATGTACATTGTGACAAAAAAGGAACCGGGAAATTGTAATTGAATTCGCCGGGTACACCTCAGTAGTGCCATGCGATTTTTAAAATGTATAAAAATATCAGACAAAGTATTTGTCTAAAATTTTGTATTTCTAAACAAATTTTGTGTTCGGAATCGTTGCGAATGTTGGAATCGGCTTACGGTGTTTCGGTTTTCACAAAAATACAAGCCCACGAGTGATACAAAGCCTACAAAGATGGTCGAGAGATCGTTGAAGGCATGCCTTGTTCTGAACGACCTTCGACTTCTTCAACTAATGAAAATCTTAAAAAGTGAAGGGTAGTAAGTGTTAGAGAGATGGCAAAAGAGCTTGACATCTTTCGCGAGTCTTTTCGAATACTTTTGGTGAATATTTTGGGTATGAAATGCGTTATTGTTCGAGATTTTTTTCAAAAATAGTACGATTGTGAGCAAATTTCAAAGTTTTCACCAGATTTGGCTCCATGTGATTTTTTTCGTGTTTCCCAAATTGCCGCTCCATTGAACCCGTTTTTAGTCGATCGAAGAGATAAAACAAAATTTGCTTATGGAGCTGAAGGCGATCCCAAAAAGTGCTTATGAAAAATGTTTCGAGAACTGAGATCCTTGACATAAGTGTACTACAACTGGTGGGGATTGCCTTGAGGGCGAAAAAATAAATATTGATTAATAATGAAATATTTTTCGTTTTATTTACAATTTCCGGGTCACAGTATACGCTGGTCACTCTAGTTTTCTCAATCTCACGATAGGTCACATGACGATGTGGCAATATCGGTTTTCGCTCAGCAGTAATAGTTTCCGGAAAAACAACTGATTTTGAACAACCTCCACGAAATTTGTCTCGAAGTGACCTTCGATTGAATTCACCATAGCATAGATAAACTCTGTTCATTGACAGAACTTCTTCGCCAAAAATTAAAGCACCACCACAATAGTTGTAATGAGGACATTCTATTTATTTATTTTTATTATGAAATTTCGCATTCAGGACTTTCCTTTAATACATGTTCCCTTTTTTCGGTAAGAGACAAAAATTTAAGTAAATTTGTTGTAGGAATATTGAAAACACATGGAAACTCGAGCGTTGGGCGAAGAAATCTACCGTAGTATTGAACAATTCGCTGTTAACTCTTCTCAAATATAATTAACATTGAAAAAATTGCGATGTTCTGGAAACTAACCCGTTACTAAGCCAACTTCATTCCAGAAGTTCGATTGTATGCGCTAAAAAATTCACTTCCTTAGCTGAACGTTCTGTAAAAACTTTATGGATATAAAATTATAAGATCCCAGAGGTCAAACTTTATTTCACCTTGTTGTTGTTGTTCCCCCTTATTTTTAGTACGTACGTATACACTACCCATATTTCACCTTCGGAATAGAGTCTCTTCATTAAATAACATAAAATTATCCGCTTGCTCAATGTATATATGTTAATGTGATATAGTTTTCCTCTTTACTGCGAGCAGCTACTAAATCAGCGGTGCAAAGATATTTGGTACCGCAAAACTTTTGGGTTATCAGAAAGTGTCGTAAAAATCTGAATATTCTGCTTGACAGCAGAGATGCCACATAAACTTTTAGTTTTGGCAATTGAAGCGGGCATTTGCGTGTGTCGAACTTGTCGATTTCCCCCGGTGATGCATGAAAACTTTTTGCGCACTAATACTTGAGGGAGGTTTACCAATGTCTGTGTGTGTCTGTAGCGCAATGCGCCAAGATAATTATGTAATTCATATATATGTGTTTGTGTGTATAGTTTAGGGTGTAGTATACACTTTCATGAGATGGGAGCATTAAGTTGAAGACGCATGGGCATAAAGCTATTGAATTGCATGATTATAGTTCAATCCATCATTAAGGATTTGTTGAGCACAGCAGCTTATATTATAGGCTATATAGTTGAAGATGCTAGTCAGCAGTGTGTTTGACATGCTTTTTATGTTTTTATGGCATTAAATGATTGATTATTATTTCCACGTCCCGTCTCATTTTCTCGCTTTCTCCATCTCTCTCTCTCTCTCTGTTGATGACGATGATGGAATGCTAAAGCGTTAAATTAAAGGTAGCAAAAGAAGAAACGAAGAAGGGTTTAAATTATTCTACGGTACTAAAACGGCCCAAATTTTACGTTTTATTTTCGGTTTAAGGAATCGAATTTCTTTCTTGCCCATATACCAAAGTGTATAAAAAATCTTATACAATATTTTAAGGAGCGCACCTAGCGTTCATGCCTACGAAGGTTTGAAGATATTACCCGAAAGCGGTTAAAAAAAATTGACAAACCTTTAGCATTTTTTGGCCTGGCAAAATTCGATTTTTGATCAGATCAAAAAACTGTTAGTTTATTGTATGAAGGAACTATATAAAGAACATGAGAAAAAAATGATATTGATTGGTTCAATGGTCTTCAAGCAATCCCTCAAGCTTGTTTGGAAAATGTACTTTTGAGAAACACGGGGTAAAAGACAAACTGAAGGAGCCTATTGAAGGTCGTTACTCAAAAACTTTGGATATCAATTTAAAATATTATTTTAAAAGGTATAACCAGGGTTGCAAATAACCAATTTTTTAATATATATTTTTTTTAATTCAATTTGTAATGTGGAATATCTTAATTATATATAATTTTTGAAACTTTTAACTTTAAATAAGGGATTGAAAAAATTAAAAATTGTTTTAGTTCCAAATACTGGAATGAAAAGTTAAAAAATTTTAACATAAAAAGTTAAAAAAAATTCAAAAAAAAAAAATTGAGAAATAAAGCAAAAATAAACAAAATAATTTCCATTTTTTCTTTTTTGTACCGTTACTTTCCAAGTTTAAATTTGAACAATTGGGGTACTCACAACCCGTCGTAAAGCATCGTAAAATCGTAAAATGATAAATTTTTACCCTTTTTTAAAAAAATTGTTGTTGGATTTCATACAAAAATGAGTTTACACATTTACAATTCTCAATGCTATGTTTTCGAATCGTTGTAACTTATAACTTTATGAGACTTGTGAAAACCCTAAATATTTTTTTTTTGTTTCTTAAATTTTAAATAAAAAAAAAATACTTTCTCAATTTTAGAAATTTTATTTGAGATTTTTATTAATTCCAAAATTGGAAAAAAAATATTTAAAATCTAATTTTTAATTCCAAATTTTTTAATTAAAAAATTTGTAAGGTTCAGTACACGATTTTCAAAATTAAACAAAAATTCCAAGACTATACTAAATGAATAATATCTTTAGAAAATAAACTGTACTTTAAGCCTACAATTTTTTTTAAGATTTATTAAAAATCCTTAAATACCCCAACTTTTTCTCTATCTTGCCTATATACAAACTTCTAATTAACACAAATGCAATTTTAATACTTCCAAATCCTTTTTAAATATTTCAGTTATTCAAGAATGTAAAAATACATCTCAATACTTTTTACTCTACAACCCTGTGAGTATAACAGAAAATTAAAGTAACTTCAATCGATGTTACTCATACGCCATGCACATCCTTCCACATGCGCTTTAATCTTGCCAACCTCATTGCAAGCATGCTTGGCGTTGATTTACATTTTGCCATCGTCTAAGTATTATTTGCATGAAGGCGTTAAAGAAGCTGCAAATGCTTGTGAAAGTGTGTGGTGTGCGGGAAGCGGATGTGAATTTGTACGCGCAAACATTCCAAGCTGCACAGCTTGAATCGCTTTGTGGAGGAATTTCCGCTGAAAAGAAAAAGTGAATGCTTCAGGGAAAATGGGTTAGCTCTCGCGCAGTCCGCAAGTGTTACACCTGCTGGCTCAGCGCTATGAGAACCTATGCAGACTTGGCAATTGTGTTTTAAAGTATGCTTCTGCTTTTCGTATCTACACTCGTGTGCATTATATGCCGTGGCACACACATGCGCTCGCGCTTTTTTGCATAAAGAAATCCTTAACTGGTGAAAACGCGCTTTTGCTTGCCTCAGACACATTGCAGCGGCATTAAGAAAAGTGTGCAAAGGCTCACAATAGACCTGTGTGAATATGGCTGTGGGTGTATGAGTGTATGTGTGTGTGTATGATAAATGGGCTGCTGTCCTGGCATGAGATGATTGTTGGCTGCTGCCAACACTGCCTGACATCAAGAAGAAAATGCACATTCACTTGGATTAATTTACAAAATGAAAAGGTGTGCATGTGGTCGCATACAAAAGTGGAAGATATGCATACATACATAAATATGTATTGTACTCGTATATAAATGCATATCAGGTTTATGGAATTTCTGGTAATAATATGTGTTAATAACAAATTGCTTTTGTGTACCATAAAATATGAATGCTTGCACCTTTTCAAGGAAACGAACGAAAATATAAAATATTGTGAAATTGTTGAACTAACTAAATATTCTGATTAATCGCTAATGTAATGTTAATATTAAGGGGTTAAGTGTAGTTAGTGACATGAAAAAATTATAATTTTATTTTTTTTTTTTTTGCTTGTAAATTATTTCATTTTATAAAAGTAAAAAAGATTTGACTTGCCAGAAATTCAAAAAAAATAGTAATTTGAAATATAATGGCTATTTGTGTTGATCCAGCTCAATCTGAAGCGTTTTGCGGTGGCCATTACTGATCCTTAGAGGTTCATATAAAATCAATTCAACAAAAAAGATTCAAGTGCCCTGATGGAAGCTTTTTTTATTAATACAATTATCGATTAACTCTAAAATTATTTATCAGATTTACTTTTAGTGAATATTTCTAGGATATCATACTTAGAAAAATATATTTTCCCCTTTGTTCAGCTGTGAAATTGCAGCAAAATCATTCTCATCGAAGCATCAGGGAGAAGTGTCACACTAGCATAGATTTTCCACAGAGAAAAAAATTACATACCGACTCAATATCATTATATCTAAATAAAACTGGGGCACCAAAAATTGTTGTATTTGTACATTATTAGTATGGTAATATTTTGAACGGTTTTTATTAATAAGCTGTATGTGCACTCATATTACAGAAAGCTATTGAAGTATACTAGCCAGTATATCTGGGTTGAATACGTTTATAGGACTTTACTTTGCGGTGGGCTACTGAAGTTGGCGTATTTGAAAACTTAGATAACAACCCTAACTTTAAAATTTTAAGAAGCACTGTTCAAAGTATTTAGAAGCATTTCTATAATTTTTGACATAAAATGTAAAGTGAAATATTCCTCGATTAAAATTTAAAATAGTTATGCTCAGTAGAAAAATATTTAATTATGCATCCATATTTATTTTGTCTCCTGCAAAGTAATAACCACAAGATGTAATACAATTATGCCGACGATTTTTCCAGTCCTCGAAATACTTCTCAAAAGCACTTTTTGGGCTGGCCTTCAGCTCCGTCAGCAAATTTTGTTTTTTTTCTTCGATCGACATAAAACGGGTTCCACGTAGCGGTTATTTCAGTTTGGGGAACAAGAAAAAATCAGATGGAGCCAAATCTGGTGAATACGATAGTTAATCGAATTGGCTTTGAATTCGGTCACACCTGTGACTCGATGCCAGGGTGTATTGTAAAATCAATGAATTGTTCTTCCACAATTCCGGCCGTATTCGAAGGATGTTCTCACGCAAAGCCCTCAATACAGCCAAACAGAATTCCTTATTGATCACCTGTCCCTCCGGTAAAAATTCCTGATGTACTAAAAGAGAAATATTGAAAAAAACAATGAAAATCTCCTTGTTTTTGGAGCGGCTTTGGCTTGAGTTTTTAGGCTTTGGCTAGCTTTTTTCTCTCCATTCCGTTGTTTGTAGACTTTTTTGTTTTTGAACCTTATAAGGAAATCGCACGATCAAACATATCCAAAGAGACCCGTTTACGGTACTTTTTCTGAAAAAAATTAGCTTTTTTGGGACGAGTCGTTTCATAGCCAAAATATCCACCAAAATCATTCGAAGGGATTCGCGACAGATGTCGAGCTCTGTTGCCATCTCTTTAACACTTGCCTGACGTTTTTCAAGCACCATATCTTCCACTTTTATAATATTTTCATCAGTTTAAATGGATGAGCAGGCAGTCAATCGGAAAAAGTTTTGCAAAAAAGGTATTCCGTTCATGTAACTGATAAGTTGTCCAATGAAGCTGTTCACCTCAGACACGTTTGCAATACAAAATTTTGAAATCCATCTTAATCCATAGAACTTATTGAATGTTATTAAAGCTCGAAAATTAGCAAGGCTTTTTCCAAATATTTGCATCCTTTGAGAAAATTTTCTGCTTTCCACATTTGTGTTTCAAGTGATGAACGGTATTTTAGGGCTTTAGCAAGATTCAAAAAAAAAAATATTTTCATCGTTCTTGCTCGTAACAGGGCTCGTTAAGGACTAGCTACACTGTGCCTAGAAGTAGAATTAGAAAAAAAATGAATTCCCGAACTGTTGTCGACGCATATGCTGACACCAAAGTTTGAAACGCACTTCTAAGTTCCAAATAATTGACAATTTGAGTATTTTAAACTGCTTTTTTAAAAACTTAATTATGATAGTCAACAGATTTCAAAATAATAATTCTTCTCATTAAAATCATTAGATCGACAAATAAATGTTTCAATGAGATGTTTCTGTATTCTTATTAACTGTCAAGTCCTTTATTTATATATTCCGGTTTAAACTGAAAAATATTTTTGACTGAAAGTCTATTTTTGAGCTGATTTATATATTTATTTGACACTTCTGCGGCCATAAAGGCTGATAATAATCGATATTATGTACAAAATGTCCATTGTGACGCAATTTTAGGGAAGTATATGAATATCCTTTCGTAAAATACATTTTGGTATTCAGTTTTTGAACATTTTATGTGATTTTAAATAACCAAGTTTCATTGAGATATCTAAATTTGTATTAAATTTATCAATTGCAGTTAAAGACTTTGAGAAAAATAGGTACAGATGATTTTGCGATATAATCATCTGTACTTCCGATAAATTGTATACTTTTAAAATTTTTTTACATTTTATTTTCCTAAAAATAATTTTCAACTCGAGGTCTTTTTGGAAAAATACCCAATTTCTTACAGCAGCATTCGTATCAACACATAGCAAGCACTATAACACGCCATTTATACAATACAGCTTTTGTTAGTTATCCAAGCTTATTGATTTTCCATTTTTACCAACTGCTGCCAACAGCCAATCCACGAGTCGCTGCCAACAAACACTTGGCGAAAAACAAGCGCCAAATCAAAGCACTGAAATTAGTGAGCACATACAAACATACACAATTGCATATACATGACACAACTGTATGTGTGGGGTATGTAAGCAACTGTTATGTGTACAAATGTAGCGTGAGCTCACATTGATTCTCGCCTGTTGTCGTGCCAGTGCACAGCTGTGCCTGAAAACTTACGTGAAATCACTAAGGCATTCGGTTTTTGGCAGACATTATGTCGACTATTTCTTTCATTTCGGAAATGACGAAGGCAGCGAAAATGATTTTCTTCTTGCTTTTTTGTGTCTTCTATCTCTTTCTTTTTTCTTCCCGTTTTGTCTATATTAAAAGCGCCGTACAGCGCACTGATTTCCGTTATTTGTAGCTGTTTTGTTAGTTTTTGCTGTCGCCGCCAACAGATTCGGTTGTTGTTTCCGTTTCCTTTTCCAATTGAAACGGTCTTCTCCTCTCTCTGGTGCTTCGCACTAGCACCTGAGTATATCCTAACAACACATGCTATAGTCACATTAGTCCTTATGTATGTGTGTTTTGCTTTTTCTATATTGCTTTTTCGTATCCTTTTTATTTTTTTGTTTCAGTGCAAATGTGTGCATGTGTATTAGTGACTTTGAATTTGGCACCGACATTAACTGCCAAATGAGTCGTATCAGATTGCTTTGCTCCAATTCTTTTTTGGATTTTTTTTCTTGTATTCATTGCATTCCCTTTCACAAGCTTTGCGAGAGACTTGATTCTTAGAGTTTGATTTTTTTCGAATTCCCATTTGGCGTATCCGTTTCTGTCAATTTGGTTTCCATTTAATTAAGTTCTATTCAGAGAATTGTGATACCTAGACGGTGTGTGCTCCAAAAGCTGACATTATGTAATACAAATATTCGTTTCATGAAGAGAAGCGGCTTAGCTGTCGATCCAAGTAAAATGTAAATGGCTTTATTTACCAGGAGGCATAAAATCCATCTTTTCTTATTCGGATAATCGCTCACGTAACCTGTTGATGATGAAATACCAGAGGCTTATCCTTGACGAAAGATTTCAGGGAATGCCAAGTGTTGAGGAGAGGGTAAATAAAACCTCGGTTGCCTTATAGAACAGATATAGGAAATTGGTGGGAACTCTCCCCAAAGGTGGTGGTTTGGCTCTATGAAACCTTATTCTAGCCAATAATGTTCTATGGCGTATGTGTCTGGTGGATGGCGCTCGAAAAGGCTAGACTCATTAAGAAGCAGTGCACTGTGGACTACACCAACAATAGCACATAAACCCATTCTACACATAGCACCCGTAATTATTGCCGACAGGTGCATTGCTGCAAAGGTCGCTCTAAGTCTCAGATAAGAGTCTGAGGCTCAAGGTCGCTGGAAATTCTCTTCTCTTTCAATTGCATTCTTGAACACTTGGACCACTGCGTCGCAGAGGCTACTCCTGCTGGCTGTTTTCCGCTCACATACCGACTAGAGATATGTAGGAGAGAAAATGATTAGTGAGCTTTTTCATGGATGAATCGAAGCTAATAGAGAAAGTTGAAGGATGTTGGGGAGTCTTCTTAATGGTGTTCTCTATTTAGCCTTGTTCAGGCGGGTGAGTATTTACTCCGACAGCAATACGGCAATAATAGCGTTAAGATCGCAAAATGTGCGTTCAAAGTAAGTCAGGGACTACCCAACCCCACTATATGTAGCATAAAGCTACTTCATTATCAGGCTCGTTTGGGTGCTCTGGTCTGGTTGGTCGATGACCAGCCCCTGCGACTGCGAGATCCTTCTGGTCTAGAGTAAAACGTAAGAGATATACTAAACTACTTGCCCTTAGGTCAACTTGCGTATTGGTAGAATTTCCTACTGGACATTTTCCAATAGGCATAATGTTGTAAGACTAGCAATCCAGTCAGGTGCAAAGTGTCAAAATTATATGAAAGAAGGTGAGGTGGAAACATTCAGGGACTTTCTCCTCCACTATCAGGATTTTGCAAGTCATATTTTCGGCGAACCAGGAGACATAGCCGTAACTGACATTAGTCGTCCTAACAAATTTGTAATCGGCTCAAAATGCTTCGTCGATTTATTAGGGTCTTTATGATCAATTTAATAAAAGTTTTGGGTACCACACGGACCATAAGGAATGGAGGAATTGGTCCAGTAATTAGTATTTTATATTTTCAGGTTTTTACTGGGAATATAAAGAAATTCTGGGTATACCTCTAATTGCTCAATCTACTTCTGCCATAAATTGACTATCTGTGACCCTTTAAATTTCCCCAAAACACCTGTAAAACGTTTATTCTCTTGTAATATGTTTATTGCTTCAAAAAAAGTTCGCTGAAGAACAATTAAATGTATTCAGAGCAGTCGCAGACAATCACTTGATATTTAGATATAATATTATGTTACTTTGTTAGCTCAAATCTAAAGATCTTAAAGATTTTTATAAATTAACATAAAAAATAGAAATATTGTTGAGACATGATGTCAATATCATCAGCGTATGCCAGCAGCTGTAAACTCTTATAGAATATAGTACCCTCTCTATTTATATCTGAAGCTCGAATTATTTTCTCCAAGAGCAGATTGAAGAAGTCGCACGATAGGGAGTCGCCTTGTCTGAAACCTCGTTTGATATCGAACGGCTGGGAGAGGTTCTTCCCGATCCTGACGGAGTTTCATATTAGTTTTGCGTGGATACCAAGTTCAGACATAACGGCATGGAGGCAGTTCCTATTCATGCTTTCGAAGGCGCCTTAAAAATCAACGAAGAGGCGGTGTGTGTCAATTTTCTTTTCACGTGTGTTTTCCAAGATTTGGCGCATGATAAAAATCTGGTTGATTGTGGATTTTTCAGGTCTAGAACCACACTGATAAGGTTTGTTGAACGTGGTTTCAGTATTTCACACAGTACGCTCGATAGAACCTTATATGCGATGTTCAGAGGGCTTATCTCATAGTAGTTGGCGCAGATTATGGGGTCCTGTTTTTTTGAAGAGGATTAATGCCGCTTAGTTCAAAGCTTTGTCTGATTATAAGTAAAAATTTGCCTCATTTAAGATGAATATCCGAAAATGGGCTGAGTACCTTGATGGACCATTGAAATGAATAATGATAAATTAATTTTACTTAGCACCATATAAGTATTATATAAGAAAATAAGCACCGAAAAGACTTACAACATCAAATGCCTTAGAAACTTTTCTTAAACACACAGCAGAAATTCATATTTTATATCTGAAATATTTATATTATTTGTCCATCACGTCATTTATAGTTCTAAATACTAGAATTGATATCAAAATCAAATCTCTTCATAGAGAAAAATGAGAAATTTTATCAGAGCGTCTTTCTTTTCGAATGGCAATTCAAGCGAAATGTGAATTTACTCATCTAAATAATCGAAGAGATACCCTCTTTCATATACAAACCACTCATTATCATCTAAAAAATACATTTGTATCTTCGGAAACAAAGTAGCAAATTGAAAAAATGAAAAAAATTGAAGAAAAGCTGTGAATACTTTACACTTTTCTTACAAGAAAATTATGCAAAAACCAGACCCTAAACCAAAACAAAACGCAAATAAAAATGCAAACGAATTTATTTATTTAGCAAGAATCAAATTCAATGGCTATACAAAGCAACGTTTATGTTAAAATGCCACGTGCTCCAGCAAATGAGTGAAAAAATGCAATTTACAGAATTTAAAGTAATATTTATAAGGAATTGTGCATAAAGCAAGGTAAGCAGTTTTAGGAAATGGCATCGAATTGGTGAAATGGAGCTTACACAAGCAGTCCTTAAATGACTTAGGCTATATCAAAGCTTGAGCAGCAAACGATAAGACGAGCGATAACGCTAATAAACACATTCATACGAAATTGGCTAAGGAAAAGGTTGAAAATGAAAAGGAAAAATTTCAAAGCACAAAAGCAGGTGTAAATACGAAGAACTGTTGAGGCACGCGAATATGTATTACATGTACTATATAGTATATATGGTTGCGTAGACTTAGCTCGAGGCTTTTATAAAAGTGCTAGACGACAGTTTCACTTTCATTTTTTGCCGACAAAAGCAAGCAATAACAAATAACAATGTTTGTCGGCGGAGAAAGGGGGTAGATAAAAGGTTAGAAAGGTTACAAGCAAAACTCGTATATGAAAATGTGCTACAGTGTAACAAAATATCAATTTTGATTAAATTTGTGTCTTAAATTTTTTCAAGAAAATTTGGAACATTAAGAAACGCTGCATAACAGGAAAACTGAAATGATGTTGTCTCTTGAGATTGGCTTATAATGACTACGGTCTGTTTCGATATGTTTGAAAATATATATGTATTTTCACTTCAGTTATATAAAGAATATAATTCTAAAGCGCTTATTTTGCTTGGAGTTGATCTCGGTTACTTCTTTTACTGATTTTGGCAGCTAATGGCTAGTGGTTATATATGTAAATGTTTTGAGTATAATAAATAGCTTTTCTTTTCGTTGAAGAGCTTTTAGTATACTTAAATATTCCAAAAGCTAAATATCCATTTTACTTATGCTTCACTGAATCAACTTCTATCATTTACTCCAATTGCTTCAAATCTTGAATACGTTCTCCGAAATTTATTTCTCTGTGGCGCTTTAAACTTTGAACAAAAATATACATGTTTTACATACCTTTAAAGTTTATTCAATTATAGGTTATTGAGGTTTGTGACTCGACTAAACTATTATAAGGTCGCCAAAATGTAGGCAACAATTTACCTCAATAAGTGGCTACACTTAGGAAAAAACGTGATGGTATTTTTTATCTGAAATAATGTACTTAATTGTTATCCACTTTACACCCACTGTACAGCAAGTGTCGTCTCACACTGTGGCGTTAAAACTTGATAACATTGTGTTGCCTTGTCTACTTCGTGTGTGCAGTTAAGGATACTAAGTAAAAGCTAAATTCCTTTGAATCAACCGATACGCCCTTCCGCCATCTTAATGACAGCGACATTATGGGTACTAATGGCAGAAATCCCTTCGTCGATGCGCATACACGGCTAATGAACAGCCAGATAGTCAGATTGTCAAGTTGAAGGTTGCCAGCAGCGCAAGGTGCTGTAAGAATGTTCATAGTATGTATGAATCGCTTCACTTCCGCATAATTTCATTTATGAATTCTCTCTGATACTAGCAGATGGCAACTGAGCGATAAGGTGAAGGTAAATAATATTTAAGGTAAATCAGCTTAAAGGCATATCCGAAGTAGTTGATTGGCTTACTGGCTTACTTTGCTCGAAGGCAGGTAACTGTGTGTCGCTGGCATTCTACTGCTCGTGGGAGATAATTATCTTCGGCTGCGCATAAATTAATTTTTTCGGTATATTTTGTTTGTGGCGCCAATCTTGAGGCGCTTAAGGCGAGAATTAAATTAGGTACAACCAGTCGTAGGAGGGGCCTGCTATTAATTGGAATTTACTTATTTGATTTTAAAACGGAAATTTTGATTATTTAAAAGTTAATTTTTTGTCTGCTTGAAAATTTATTAACTATAGACCTTTCCAGCAATTTATTGAGTATATGATGATAGGATTTGAAAAGAAATCTACTTTAGGAAAATACATATGGCTAAATTTGAGCCTTAATTCTATTGTAACGGTTTTGAGAAATAAAGGTTTGAAAATCGTGTGGCACTTAACTAGTATTTACGGTCTTTACTTATTGTAATGGTTCTTAACATTAGTTGCATTTTGAAATTGAAGAATTTCCATAGAAAAGTCTCAGCTCCCTTAATATAAGAGCTCTCAGCAGAATTAAAGGCTTCAGTAAGTCATAAAAAGTGTTGAGAGTCTCTGCTTATCTCTCACGCTATCAGAACAATTTTCGAGCATTAATTTCTTCGTTTGAATCGTAGTTAAAGTCGTTAACAAATGTGGCTGGATGACTCACAATTTCCGGGAAAATTTTGACTACTTCGATTTTGAAAAAAAAACTCTGCAAAATGATAAAATTTTACTGCTATTTGGGATACGAGAGACAGAAAATTTTTAAAATTTTTGTGGCGTCACTTCATGAAAACTGGTGCCGAATTACGGTGGGGATCTGGCACAGAATTTACTCTGAGATCTGATGTATTTCCTGATAAATCAAGAGATCATTAGTTCACGAATGTTTAGCTTTCTATCTGTCTATTGAGATAGAATATCTTCCACGATGCTCAAATTTCCACTATAGAAGAAGTTTAGTTGAAAAAATCCAGAACATTTTGAAAGGTCGTTTGCGTGGACCACAGTGGCACTATTGATAACTGACGAATGCCTGAAATAAGTTGTCGTTACGATCGGTTTGTCGAATAGGCTTATAAAGGTTTGGTCAAAATATTTACTTTTTTAAAATTTTTAGAGTCCCTTATATAAAAAAAAACTTCATGCACCGCAATCCGCATCATTAAATTGCAAATTAATCACACCTTCTCGCTACCCGCCCCAATGCAATTAACAACAGTTAACGTTAATCATGTAAACAGCTCCCAGTATTCGTGTTTCCGTGACTGGTACGGAAATAAAAATGGCCGCAAACCCTCTCGCGTACAAAACATAAATATTTATTTGCTTTCAAATACTAAAAAAACTAAAAAAACGACTAGCCAACTACCTCAATATGACAAGAGTTTATCTGATAATTTTTTAAATTTTTTAAACGCCAGCGACCGTGGGGCGTTAGCCTCGTTATGAGGTGCGCGGTGACAATACACATGTTGCAACAGTTTGTACATATTGTAGACAGTCTTCTCTGAGTGGCGTTTTTGCTGTCGCCCTTTATGTATCCTTTCGACTGATTTTGAAAATATTTATACTCACGAGTGTGTGCTTTGGCTTTTATGTCATAAAAGCTGTGTTACATGCAAGCAAAACAACGCTGCTGCTACACCAAAAGGGACGGTTTGTGTATTTTCAACAGAGGAAACAAATATTTCGTGTGTCCAAACACACACACATACATATAGTATATGTACACATGTGTGAAATGTTACAACTTGCTGTAGGCGCATAAATCATGGCGCCTTTATGTATGTATGTGTGTGAAAACATAGTTGTTGTTTGTGTGAGTACGTAGAGTTATTTATTTAGGTATTACAACGAACCTTCAGTTCCGAGCTGAATGTAACATTTTGTTTGGCGTTTAAGGTAATAAAATTAGCGTGTTTATATTTCACCCGAATATGTGTGAAAAATAACATAATGGGCTTTATGCGATAAGTTAACCGAATATAAAATTCTTTTTTGATAAGTAAACATTTATTTTTACGTAAAGAAAATGAACTGCTTTTTAGGTTGACCGCTGCGTATGCGTAATATTTTGATGCGAAAAGTATTTTGAGTTTATTTTAAAGTGCTTTTTAATTGTGTCTTATAACGAGCTTGGACCAAACTCTAAAGGCACTAATGAGTCAAATTTAATAAAGCTTTTAATATTGGAAACTCAGCACCCTCAAGTTTCTTTAAGACCCGAAATAATTTTCCGACTTATATTTTCTGGGTATCGTTCTCAGTTAAGGTTCGTTGCTAGCGTTTAGTCCAAGCGACATACTCTCTAAGGACGTCATGCTTTCTGATAAAGATGAGTAAGAGATGTGTGCAGTAGATTTTTTAGCAAAAAAAAAAATGCTAGCAATGAGGCCCGAAATAAGTTCAGAATCTTATGTACATATATCTTGGAAAAAGTTCTTGCATAACAAAAGTGTTTTTTTTTTCAAAGAACAAAACAACAAATTTTAATGCAGCTTTCTTTTACAAATCTAATGAAACCGAGAAGGCGAGTCACCTGTTTCTTTGTGGAAATAACACTGTTGTTGTTGTAGCGGTAGAAAACATTTCCGAGGTAATTTTGAGGCATGGTGCCGAGTTGATGGTCCTTGACTGGATAAAAATCCGCGTCCGTTGCGGTTACTTCGACCAGACTGTTGTGGGGAAGGTGGAATATTGGAATACTAACAGTCATAGCCATCGGTTTCATATGGTATATCTACAGAGAAAACATAATTAATTATACGTTTGGCTAAAAAAACGCGTAGTTTCGGCCAATTTTAAATATTCAGTACGCGATGTTCAGATCGATAAGTTCGTTTTATGGATGTGATTAAACGTTCGATATTTTGTTGTTTGTATGTTTTCGGAGATTACTTGATTTTTTGTTTTAATTTGGATCGTGGGTTTTGAATTTATTTTTTTACAGTATTGGCGATAAACCGATCTTTGGTAGAAACGGCAAAGATATGGTGCTCATTATGAATAAACATACATTTGAGGAAAGTATAGAAATATTTAATTTTAGCAATGGAGCCAAGTAGCGTAAAGAAGAAACGAGTGGTGCGCTGTTGTTAACTCGGATATAATCGGGTAAGCAGTGTCTACGCCAGTAAGGAAGAAGATAAAGTAATGGACGAAGCAAAGCGAAATTATGACGCTTTAGAGGCACAGAACCAGTGCAGTATAGAAAATTTAAAGAAGACACGAGCTGTCGGATATTTTACGTAGATTCAAACAAGCGCCTTAATATTGAAATATCAATACGAATAAGAATGCTTGTGATAATGAATTGATTATTTGCTGCATTATAAAGCTAAGGAAAGGTGAACTGCACCCTTGGCAACTTCAAAAAAAGAAACTAGTAAAATGCAGGTAAACTTTGTTCAATAGCTTTGAAGTATCGAAGAAACTTGTTTAATAATGAATCCATTATAATTAGGCATACACAGCTACATGGTCAATTGTTTTAAATGTTTAAGTTGATACTCGTATTTATACACTTTTAAATAATACTTGTATACAGGAAAGTGTTTGTTTTCAAAGTTTTGTTGGCTTTGGGCCTGCCAAACCATATGAACTACTGTGGGCAAAAAGTAGTAAGACCCTTTAATGAAATTCTCGCGCGAAAACTCATTCGTCGAAGTTTCTTATAGGTTGATATCTCCATCTGCGACTCGCTGCTGAATTGCACCAAACTCAATACATTTCTTACCCTAATGCTTACTACTAATTTAAAGTGGATCACTTACGACAACGTTTTCGAATGGCGGTGAGCCGCCGATTCAATCATTGGAAAAGCCAGATTGGGTTTAGTGTGTCCTTGATGGGATTGGCAGGCAATCGTCTGCTATGAGCTCCTTGTCTACGGCCAAATTCTTAATTCGGATTTTTCACTGTCAATAATTGAACCGTCTGAAAGAAGCAACTGCCCAGAAATGGCCAGCTTCGGTCTGGAAGAGAGGAATTCTGTTCCATCAGAGCAACGTGTTGCCACTCACATCGATTGTGACTCGGCAGAAGCTCTAAGAGCTGTGTTGGATATTTTTATAAGACCAGCTGATTGTCCGGACCTGGCACCAAGTAATTACTAACTGTTACTGTTTACGATGAATGACTATCAAAGTCCCAAGAGAAGCTTGTGAAAATCAACTGTTTGCTAATGTGGACAAGGGTTTATATGAGGGTGGCATTATAATACCTATGTTTTATTTTATTTGTCCTATTTTTATCAGTGTTAGTGAACTTAGAAAGCCTTTGGCTCCCCCTGTATAAGTCAAATTGGATACAAGGATGGAAAATTAATAATAATGCTATATTATAATAAGTTAAGAAGAGATCTTAGAGTCTTGGTGTCCCGACTGTGGTAAATTCAGCTTTCATGCGTACGAAATCCCATAAACGTCTTTGTAACATAAATTTAATTCTATTTCTTTCATCATTAGCCTTCAAAGGATGGCATTTATATAGAAGAAACTGCAGTTTATTATTCTCAAGACAACGCAAATAACTTCAACATTCTAATTTAATTTCTTGCAGCTTTTGGGCGTGAATCGCAGACATTTCAACGTCTCAGCACTCAGCACGACAGACAAGTAAGGGCCGCAACTGACAGCGAGGATTGCCGCGTGTGGAAATCCTATTTAATAAAACACTTTTGTGTGCTCAATTTGCCAACTTCCTGTATATCCGAAGCGTTGAACAACGGTATAAACGCTCGCGCCTATTAAGGCACTTGGCTCTGGTAAGCGTAGAGTTGAACACCTGCGGACCGCGAGACAGTTGAGCGCACGTGTGCAAAGCGTCTCGAACTGAACAGCGCAGCACTGTTCGGTTAACTCGCAGTTTTCTGTCAATATTAGCGCTATAGCAACTGCTGGGTGTGGGCGATACTGCGCCCCGCCACCGGTAAGCCCTAAACTAATATTTATTCACACACGCACACATTCACACACAACTGTACATCTGCATATATTTCTATGTGTATGTAAATTCATATATTTATACGCACTTGCACAATCACCTTTTCACCTTTCACCGACCATTTGCACTTGCACATCAATGCTTGCACGAGGTCAACCATCAGCTGCAGAGTTCTTTTTTTAATTTTTTGTTGGCTTTGTGGCTTTTGTACGTGAATTTTTTTATTCATTTACTTTTTTGTTGTTGATTTTTTCGGTTTTATAATTTGTATTATTTATGTAATTAACTTTGAGTTAATATTCGTAAAAAGTAAAATATTATTTTTAAGTAACGGTAACAGTAAGAGTCGAGGGCCTTACGTATTGAATGCTACTCTCTGCCGTATTAGAATTTTTTTTGCTGCTAGCCGTAACTGAGATCGAAACCAGGTCTTGGAAAGTGGTAATGCGCACCTCCAACACACGTCGGCTACAGATAGTCTCAATTTAAAAAGGTCTCTGGAATCTGATTCTTTTTCACAAAACGAGATCACATGTTTTTCATGAAAACACAGGAGGGTCCAGTTAGCCGATCTGAACAACTAAATAAGCTATATTCTTCTTCTTTATTGTCGTAGACAGCGCTTATGAGGTTATGGTCGAGTTTACAACAACATGCCAGTCGTTCTCACACTTTGGCGCAAATTGGAGGTTCAAAGTGTAGCCAGGTCCAGGCTTTTCACCTGGTTCTTCCTCTGCTTCTCCCGGCGGGTATTGCGTCGATTACTTTCAGAGCTGGCGCGTTTTCGTCTATTCGCACGACATGACCTAGCCAGCGCAGCCGCTGTCTCTTAATTCGCTGATCTATGTCAATGTCGTGGTATATCTTGTGCAGCTCATCGTTCCATCGAATACGATACTGATCGCTGCCAATGCGCTAAGGACTATGAATCCTCTGCAGAACCTTTCTCTCGAAATCTCGTAGCGTCGACTCATCATGCCTCTGCACCATATAGCAGGACGAAAATAATGAGTGAGAGAGTTTGGTTTTTGTTCGTCGAGAAAGAACGAAGTAGCATCTGTTGGCATAAGTTGCTCTGCGTTGGATTTCGAGGCTCACATTGTTGTTGCTGTTAATAATGGTTCCAAGATTATTTGGACTTCGAAGTTATGACGGTCAACAATGGCGTCGAAGCCAAGTCGTGAGTGCGACGACTATTTATTTAAGGACAGGAGATATTTCGTTTTGTCCTCGTTCACTACCAGACCAATTTGCTTCGCTTCCTTATCTAGTCTGGAGAAAGCAGAACTAACGCGGCGGATGTTGAGGCCAATGTTATAATTATCATCGGCGTATGCCAGCAGCTGTACACTTATCAAAGTTTGTATCTTCTCGATTCAGCTCGAATTATTTTTTCTAGCAGAAGATTGAAGAAGTCGCATGATAGGGAGTGACCTTATCTGAAACCTCGTTTGATATCGAACGGCTCGGAGAGGTCCTTCCCGATCCTAACGGAGCTTTTGGTATCCGACCATATCCATCGTCATCGATTGGAAAATCGGGTACACCATCTCCTGGTGTTAAAATTTCACTGCTATTCAGCAGACTGGAGAAGTGCTCCCTCCATAATTTTAGTATGCTCTGGTCATCAGTCACTAGAAAACCTAGGGGGTTCTAAGAGGGTATGCTCCGGGCTGGAAACCTTCTGCTTAGACACCACATCCTTTTGTTGAAACGTTTCGAACATTACCTTTGTCGGCCAGCTTGCCAAGCTCTTCGTACTTACACATTTCGGCCTCTATCTTTTTTTGTCTGCAAATGCGTCTCCCTTCCTTTTTCAATTATCGGTACCTATTCCATCCCGCACGTATTGTGTTTGATTGTAACGTTGCGAGGTATACAGTCTGATTTCTCTCCACTGTGCCACGACACTCCTCATCATACCAGCTGTTCTTTTGCATTAACCGAAAAATAGCGGTTTCTTTTGTAGTTGTATGTAAGTAGCTTGAGATGTCGCTCCACAGTTCCCTTATACTGAGTTGCTGACGAGTGCTCTCAGAGAGCACGAGTTGAAGTCGAGTAAAAAATCGTTCGCCTGTCACCCGTGGTTCCTCCACTACTTTACGGTGCTTTGTTGTGGTACACCGATATCAGCATAATCTTATACAGAAAATCTTTAGTGCGAAAACAGCAGCATACAACAATGCATTAAGAACCTACTCCAACAGCTGAACTAGAAAGGTTACTCAACCAACCATCATAGCAGTGAAAAGCTCTGTAGCTCAAAATCAGTTGTAAGATTGGCAAAGTTGGATGGTTTTCGACAAAAACCTTCGGTATAGCTCAGGGGGTAACAACACATTATAAGCTGTTGAATGAGGCGCTAGCATGAGATGCTGGAACAGCTCCTCCGCTTCTAAGGGCCTTATCTAGAACTAGATATCTAGGATATGAAGTATCAGAATTTGACATTAATCCTCTGTTAAACCTCACAAAAAGCGTTGACGTAAACAATAGCTCATATTAAACTAAACCCCCATTTGGCATTACAGGGGACCTGTAGCTCTAGCTATGGCATGACAGACAGCCAGTATAACCAAATCTAACCTATGCCAAATAACAAATACTTCTTCTTGCTCCAGTTCATAGGATTAAATATGGCTCTAGAAAATATTTCATGTTCTTCTCCGAGCCGTATAAAATCGACGCAATTTTCTTAGAGCTCGTTGGACCACTTAAACTTGACTTGCTATGGTTTGAGCAAATCTGGAATGAGTTCTATAAAACTCAGATAATAATTCCTCTTTTCTAAGGCATGTCGTGACTGAAAAACTCATTGACCAGAGTACAAAAATAATTTTATATTTTTGACGCTGAAAATGGTTTATATTGCAATATTATTCAAACGCAACGATCTGCCAAAGTTTTCTGGATATATTTTCATGTTACTTCTTCCGATTGAATGCAATTTTGCAGAAATATTTTATTTACAAAGCATATACAAATTTCGAAAATCTGCCATAAAATTTCATTTCATTTATTATGTTCTAACAAGTACTTTTATGAGCTGCATTCGCTACAAAGCGCATATTTTATGAATTGAAAATGTCGCCAGTTTCTGCTGCGGTAATAAGTTTTCCGCCTAAATGTATACTCAAAGAAAATTGATTTTCCATTTCATGCAGCAAAAGTACAAACAATATACATGCATACACGTATATACAGTAATTTATTACGATGCCAAGAAACATTTGCGCATTTCAGTCACGTCAACAACACTGCCACCTGACTAACAAGGTCGACCGCCTGCCGCTAACGAAAGGCAGGTAACAACCACAAAAATGCTTTATACTTGTGAAACATTATAAATGTGAGAAGCACATTTGTATGCAAGTATATACATATGTACGCGTATTTGTGGCGGGCTTGTCGTTGAGACTGTAATTGATGCGCTGCTGTCAGCCTAGCCGTGTTTAAGCGCCATCAGTGACCTCTACCCAATGTCTGTAAGCGTAAAAGGCAAAACTGAACTGGCGAAAACACTTTTTCTATATCTTTACAACAATAAAAATGTTGAATCTTCTTGCGGAGTATTGATGCTGTTGCTCAATCGTCGCACGCGCCATTGGCTCAATTGTGTGATGATGGCGTATGGTATTAGATTTGTGGAAATGTCGCAGGCAGACAGTTTTCTTGTCTGTCTTGTATGGGAAAATCCTAGCAATAGTTTCAGAATGCTGCGCGTTCGCACGCGCCAAAGTTAAATGTGCAATTATTTATTATTACTTATAATGTTTTATATCGATAATTTTTCTACTGATTTCTCCAACTTTTGCTTACTTATGTACGTGTGTTGCCTACAAATCGTGCGTTTTGCTTTTTTCTTTCACATGTTTTCTTTGCATGCGCTCATTAAGAACTCTTCGTCATTTATTATGGTGTAAAAACATTATTTTAATGTCTGAGAGCATTAACTTTTGTTATAATTACATTAATTTGCTGCACTTTGTGAGCATGCACATTTCTGTTTACTTATTTACTTTTATGCAAAGTAGCAGTGATGCAAGCAAATTTCGATAACAACGTCACAGAAAAGGTAAAATTAATTAAAAACAAAAACAAAGTATATTGAAAAGGTAGATTGCGTCAATTTTCATACCCATCAGTTTCATGAAAATCCCTCACTTTCACTTTCACTTCAATCTCAAGTACATCTCTGTTTCTCTCTCTCTTTTCCACACTCATTCTCTTCGTATTATATATGTAACGTTCATTTTCGTATGCTGTCCTATTTATATATAAATATAATTATTATGTAATTAAAATTTTACCAAGAAATTTACTAATCCAACTTTGAAGGCATATGAAATTTTAGAAGGCTAAAATGAAAGCGTTGCTTCAAAATAGCTGCCATAAGCAACCAGCTTTTTACGATTTTTACCATCTTTCAGCGTGAAGATTTCATTTGAAGTGAAAGGTTTTTAGTATTTTTAGACTAGCTGGATAATTAGATATGCGTTTAAACAGTTTGAAAATTTATACAAATATGAAATTTAAGAAATACTAAAAGCAGTGTGGGTGCCTACAAAAGTTTATTTACGGAAGTTTATGTAAGCTGATTAATTGTGCGCCAGTGTTAGCGAAAATTATGCTATAAACCTTGCTAACTTAGAAGTAGGCTAAATATAACGGGTTTCACTCATATGTCTATATAAAATAATTTTTTTTGCCAAAAGAAGTGTTTAATATTTATGAAATAGAGGCTGTTCGAGCCTCAAGCACTGCAGCAGTATAGCAAAGCATGACATTGCAGGCGAAAGTGTTGCAGTATAATTATCAGCTGAGTACCCGAAGAAAAACAAACTAAACAGGGCTAACAGTCATTTGCTTCCTCGAACATCCGCATAGCGGATTTTTTTCTCATTCCGTGAACTACATACATATGTTGAATGTTCATCATACGCAGTGTCACACTGCTCTTTTTGCCTTTTAACAACTTTTACTGATTAATTTTTCTAAAATAACAAAGTAACAATATTTTCGTCAATATTATGATGCTTCTGATAGAAAGATAGATAGTAGATATAGCCATATATCTATTGTGCCCTCTTCTATATCAAATATTGTCACAAAGGTTCAGCATCCTAAATAATTCCAGGAGCCTACTGTGCGCGACTGAGGTGATGTGATCTCTGCCTCCTGCCCCCTGCCCCCTGCAGATGGAACCTAGGGCCTTGAGCCTGCTTCTGCAAATTACTTTGCAATCCAGAATCAGGTGTTCTGGAGTTTCCTGTTCCATGTCGCAGAACCGGCAGTTTGTACCAGAGTCTATGCCTATGTTGGACATGAGCCTGCAGTGCGCTGTATAGAACGCAACAAGGAGACGTAATTTGTGTCGACAGTCGCTGGTTGCGATAGTTGTGGTGGCAATTTCAATTTATACACATTGACTAATAGCAAAGACTTCTGTCTAAAAGATGCTCGAAAAACTTCCTATTGGTATGGATAGTGTACCACTGTATAGTGCTGCCCCTCAGTAGTATGTCGACAGTGGAATCATTCCACTTCGCATTACTGCCGAGAGTAACTCTGAACTTCTTTATATAGTTAACCCTCTACGTAACGTCGTCACTTGGAAAAAGGGAACTTCAAGTGCTGCGGCTGGGCAAGTGCGCATCGTGCCTGGAACGCAGACACAGGAGAGTCTTTGCGTTACCTATGCTTGCTTTGGGTTCTCGAAATAAAGTCCATATTTTTATAAAGTCGTATAAGTCAGTCTTAGCTATGAAGTGATAATGGATGTTGAAGTTCCCATCCTAGTGATATCGGTGTATTTTATTGCCATACATCACTCATACAAGTTTTATGATATGTTGACTTGATCCCATTGATAGATAGCCTAATCGTAAAACTGATGTTGATAGATAGGTCTTGAAAATATACACCTCCACTAACCTTCCTAAGATTTGACCCATCTGTAAAGAAGCTAAATGCCTCCCTCTCCCTGTGGGAGAGCGACTAGTACCATCAGAGATTGGTTTGGCGACTCCATGTTCCAAATGATTCTATATAAGAATTTTGAGAGAATTCCGAGTGTTCAGATATTTACATGAAGTCCCAAAATAAATTTCTGTCAATAACTTGTACTTCTGTCTTGTCGTTAATATCTACTTGAAGTTACGGTGTTGCACTTTCGGATTACTTTTTGTAATTTTTGAGTAAAGTGACGTCAAATTTTAGACATGTTTTTGGAAAGCGGTTAATATTTACTCGTTAACTTTAACGTGCGTAGTTAAAAAAAAAACTCAGTCAACTGCATTAAAGCCGCAAATAGTCAGCTTACGAGCTTTGTATGTACTATTGAGCGGCATATAATCCCACAACAGGCAATGCAATGTAACATAACAGTACATAGAGCGTTAACTTCCGTTTATTAGACCAGGCAACATCACCAAAATATATAGTATAGCTATAGCTAGGTAGTATATGTAGTAGAACAGTGACATACAGTAAAGTTAAAATATTTTTGATACAGTTAATTTCGGTTTATGTTCAGATTAGCGCAATTAAATTACTGGGTAGGCATATAAGGTATGCATACCGAATATATACCAAATATATAACCGTTAACACAACTACAAATAATGAATAAATTTATTGCACCTAAATAAAATTAGTTAATAATTTTCAATTCTGTGTCTGCCAACTGTTTGTGTTTTGTGCAAAAGACTATCATTTACTTTATTTTCATATAAAAAATGCAAGGAAACAGAGCTTTATGTGCTTTTTGTAAACGAATTTGCCGTGTCTTGCTTACACTTTTTGTCAAAAAAGCTTTTTATGTTGAGAAAATTAAGTGCATTTAGTATAAAATTTAACCAGCTCGAATGTGTAATATGTAAAAAGCAGATATCATAAACAATTTATACGAGTTATAGTCGTAGAATTACAGAAGAAGCACCACTAAGAATACCAGAGTAAATTGAAAAATTATTTTTTCTGCTTTCCATGCGTTCCTCTTTTGGCGTTAATGCGCTGCAGGAGCCTAAAACCAGCACCCTGAATTTCTCATCGTTCAAATCAAGCTTTACTTCTAATGTTAATTTCCTGAAGAGAAGGTAAAAGCCTTAAAAATCCAAGCAGACGTGCTCAGGCCGTCTGCCACAGCAGCGATTAGCACTAATTTAAAATTTCATATGTTCTCTCCATTTTCTTCTTTCATGCCGTTTTTATAACTGTTTTCTTTATTAAATAATCAAAAACGATATTTGAAAACATAAAATCAAAAAAAAAAAAAAAACTCAACCAACGCTATGTAAATACATGCAACTCCACCAACCACCGCTACCACCAACACATACACATATACAAACACAAACTCGTACACACACACACACGAAAAACCGAAAATATTTTTCCAAAAACAAACAACAACAAAAACAGATTTAGCTCGGGAGACCTCTCTTCCGAGCACGATGATGTCGATCCCAGTCAACTGCCGCCTGCTGCGCGGCCAATTCAGGATCAGCCCACGAAGCCGCCAATCAGCAGTGGTGGTCCACCGGTCATGCCACCGCCGCCAGCACCAGGTGTTCCGCCTGCCGGTGGCACTGCTGGTGCCCCTGGCGGTCCGGAGTTGTCGCTGAGTTTCGGTGGTGGCAAGGCAGCGGCACCAGCACCGCCGCGCGGCGTCAGCGCTCCAACCAGCCCAGCGAAGTCGCGCGAGAGTTTGCTGCAACGTGTGCAGAGTTTGACAGGAGCAGCGCGTGATCAAGGCGCTTCCATTTTGGGTAAATTCATTTTTATATTACTTTAATAACACACATATTATATTAAATATATAGATGGCTTATGTGATTGATGAGCGCAGCAGTTAATCGGCAAATTATTGTTTTTGTTCCGTTTCCATTCATCTTTGATGATATTCTGAGCTGTCAGATGCTCGTTTTAAGGTGGATATACCATAGCTGACTTTTTATTTGATGACAGGAACTGATCCGTTTTGCCCTTATTCCACACCTATTGCTTATTCAATTAGATGAAATGGTACTTGAATACTTTGGTTCCACTTTTTGGATTATAGTGTGTATCTCTATCTGAAAATCCTGTTTTTCATTAAAGGAATTGGAGATGTTTTGTCTCGGAAAATACTTTCAGTGACCATTCTACGTATAAGATTCTGAATATAGTGAAATGTGAGCCTAACTAGAAAATACGGTGTATATATGTGAAAGCAATTCATTAAATTTTTCTAACGTTTTCATTAATTTGTGCTCGTTTTTACGCCATTTTTTCTCAAATCAAAACTTGTATCAACCAAGATGTAATATCGAACGAACAAATTGTTCGACAGCTGTGAAGTAAGGACACTGTATTTTGAATGTTAATTCTAACCAGACAACATATTCTGGACACAATACGAACTACTATATCAACGACACTTCCGTGGATTTTTAAGTGATTGACAATGAAGTGTTTAAGCCTTGATTTCGTAAAGGCGAGACAGTCAATGAGGAAGTGTTGAGATTTTTCTGCACCGCCTTCTTCCAAATAAATCTAACCACTGTCATCTGGTAAGATTCTCAACCTTACCGCGTGTACAGCAATAGGATAGTTATCAGATAAAGATCTGCAACTAAGGAAATGTTAGTCTTACTGGAGCGAAGAGCCCACTCAAGAGTGGAATGTATGAATAGAACGGGCACCGACCGGTTCCTATTCTACTTATAGCGATTTAGGCTGTACTTCCAGACGTATATCAGTCGTATTAGTCTTATCACAAAGTATCCGGGTTAATTGTTAGCTAGGTTAACCATTTAACTAATCTTGACCACACAGTTAGTAAGAACAATCGCCGCCCTACTATACCTACACCTGAATAGTGACTTCTCTGAAGGAGGTTGCAAACCGGAGTAGTAGATACGTCGTTACCTTAAAGGCAACAACCACGATTTAATACAGTTGCTATAGTCAGAAAGCCTGAAATTGTTCTTGATATATAGATTCTGACAATATACCCTTCCACCAACATTCTCAAACTATGACCAGCCGATAAAGAAGCTCAATGCCTTTCTGCGCCCTCCCACATCTCTCTCACATATACATATGTATGTATGAGGTTTGGTTTGGCGACTCCAAGCCACCAAAAGATACGATCAAAAGTCAACGTGTGCGAGAATTTCCAAGTGATTTCAGATTTTTCTGAGTCTTATAGCTATTTTCGTGTCTATGGACGTTCCTGGCTTAATTGCTTGATTATGGTATCGTTAAATCTCACGATATTGGAGGCCACGGCACAGACCCGAGGTAATTCGCTAGCCAATTGATTGTTTCCTTGGTTATATGGCATGTAGCGCCTCGCAAGTCTTGTTGGAACAAAAGGTGGTCCACATTCCCATCCTCTAATTCAAGCACGTAAAAGTAATTAACCATTGCTCTATAGCCAGATCTATTGACTGCACAATTATGTCGAATTCATTTTTGAAGAAATATGAACGCAGCAGTAGCCCTCGGTGCGCTCTGTGAGACATATCTGAGGATGCATTTTATCCACTAGAGTATACCAAGTATTAATCACAATTATTAGGTTGTGCAATGGATTTAGTATTCTACCATTCAAAGACTACAATTTTAAAAAAAAATATAATTAAATACCACAACAGTTCAAACAGATGACTATATATGCAAAATAAAGTCGGTAAATTATATTTATTCACAGACTGATCTTCTTAATCTATATTATCCATAACTAATTCATTGTAAGCTCTTTAATAGCTTGCTCTCTTATATTCTCATATTAACCGGCAACCACTCTTACTCAACGCAATTAAACAGTTTCCTAACTGTTAATAAAATTAGCTACTTTTCGCGCATAACCGCACTCACTTACTTGTTGTTTTGCCGACATTAAATTGTCAAAACTTTTGCGCTCATTAAAAGTTCGTAATCCTATAAAACGCTCACAAATTTTTTGCGTAAATTTGAGAACACCGGTATTAACCAACAACCAACCACTAGCTTAATCACTACTAATGAAGTCTCATTAAAAATGCATATGTAAATATAGGTGCTGCGGTGCAGAGTGCCACACGGGCGCCAACCTTCAACAAGGACAAGTACTTCACGTTGCTCGTACTCGACGACCAAAACACCGACTGGTCGAAGTACTTCCGCGGCAAGCGGCTACATGGCGATTTCGATATACGCGTGGAGCAAGCTGAGTTCCGGGTGAGTAGTTGTAACAAGCGCGTGGCGACCGAGAGATTTTTAAAATGTCTGTTGCAACCGAAAGTGTGTGGCTCGTGCGTCATGCTGCAGCCTAGCTGGCCTACAGCAAACATGCGCCCACTGGTGGACAATTGTTTAGTTTTTCTCTCACTTAAATTCCATTTTTTGTTTTTGTTTTACAAATTTTGCTTTGATGGCACTTTCACCTTTGACCTTGCGCGCTAAATATTTAATGAGCAGTTGTGAGTATGTGTGCGCCGGACTAATTGCGCTTTCACACCTCGATTCTCCACGCGTTTGCCACTTGCAACGACATTCCAACCTCCGTTTGCCGCTTGCTGCCTCACATATTATAAAATGTAACGTTTTTGTATGGGTGTGTGTGTGTGTTTATTTGCAGGACATTTCGCTTACTGCCAGCGCCGAAACTGGACCCATTATTTCCATGGCTGTCTACCGTGGCGGCACCAGGGTGAGTAACTGAACTATAAACTTTGATTTAAACCGTTATGCCTCTTATCCACGCATGCAACATATGAGCTGGCATGCGTGAAAGTACCGTATATAGGTATGTATGGAGTATGTGAATGCGTGCTCGCATTTTAATTGCTCCCTGTTGACCAAGTTGAGTAAATATTGCCCCATCATTCATGTTATGCACAGGTATATACGTTAGGCCCACATACATACATACATATGTCCGTTATGTTCGTAAAGCTCCACCACTCAGCCTAGTCTGGGCCTTTGTGAACTTTGTTTGCACTTTGACTTTAGTTTCATTATGATGCTCGCAGTTGCAGCGAAGCCACTCAAGCGCATTTATTTCCATTTTCCGTTATAAATTATATACATATGTCTACATTAAGACGGGTCCGAATCTGACCAACGAAAGGAAACCAAGAGATTGGATATAGGGCATACCTCTTTCCATGAGCATTTTTTTTATATCATACAACCGGATCATTATAGGTCGGAAATTTAATATATGACAACTAATGAAGTACGGATTGCAGTAGTCAAATACGTTGACTGTAGAAGTACCGCTCGCTTAAGTTAAATTCGATTTTTTTCTATAGAACTATGTGTCATAAAACTAAGTGTAAATACAAGTATGTCTACGAACTCCGAGACTTTGTAGTCAATATACATATATAATAGAATAAAACAATGGTTACACAATACCTGTAGACTCGTTGGGAGTTTTATTGGTTGTTGTTCAGAACCGCTAGGTCAAATAGTAGAATTGAATAGCTACTATTTTACTACTACATAGATCAAGTGTCTGAGTTGACAAGTGCGAGAGAGTTTACAAAATCTTATGGAATAGTTGGAATAAACTCCCGTTCCGTTGACTAAAGGTATGGCATTCAAGATGTTTCTCAAATAGCTGAGCAATAACTGGACTGTCGAGGAGATATTGTCGATATTATTCTTTGACTAGCCTTTGGAGCCGGCTAAAAGTGGAGCATTATTACCTGTACTAATTTCGAATAACGTCTGCTCAAAAAACTACTACAACCGGAGGAAGCCCTGATGAAAGCATGTAGCTCAGTTGTGTGCATGAGTTACACTCTAGACTAGTTGGATCCCATATTCACACAAGTTTTGGTGGTTTGGAGTTCATACAATTCCGAGTCGTCCAGCACATCGGTCCGTGATGCTTGCTCGAGCTGCTTCACTATTTATGGTATGCGTTGTTGTTACCCATGAACTGACTGCTGAGAGAAAGAAAATATATAAACATATTTTCTAAAGTAGTTTAAGATAAGGGTTCTTCTGTCAGTTACTTTTTTAGTGACTGCCAAGTGATAATTTCTTAGTAGGAAAAAGTGACTGAATGCAGGCCTTGCGGAATGATTGGACTTCTATCCATTTAAAACCTATGACTCTTTTGTGCATCTCGATTAAATTTGCATATGATCATCAATTTCGTTTTTCGTATACGACAGCTCGCCTGTCCTTCTTCTTTTTCGCTGTTTGGCGCTTTCTCCAGCTGGGCTTTCCAACGGAGTAGAAGTCTTCCTCTTCTTCTGCTTCCCCCGGCGGGTACTGCGTCGAATACTCGCAGAGCTGGAGTGCTTTCAACCATTCGGACGACATGACCTAGTCACTGTCTCTTAATTCGCGGAACTATGTCAATATCGTCGTATATCTCGTACAGCTCATTGTTTCATCGACTGCGGTATTCGCCGTCGCCAATGCGTAAAGGACCATAAATCTTTCGCAGAACTTTTCTCTAGAAACTCGTTACGCGGACTCTTAAGATTTTGTCATAGTCCATGCCTCTTATTTTCTCCCGGAGTGGATTAAAAAATCGAGAGTCGCCATGTCTGACACTTCATTTGGTATCGAACGGCTCGGAAAGGTCCTTCCCGATACTGACGGAGCTTTTGGTATTTCTCCAAATCATTTTACACAGCCGTTTTAGTTTTGCGGCGATATAAAATTCCTTTTCGTCCTGTCAAAAGCGGCTTTAAAATCGACAAAGAGTTGGGATGTGTCGATCCTCTTTTTTCTTCTTTTTATTAGTAGTGCTTTTTACGTAGCGGGTCGCAAACCCATGTCTCAATCCTGTAGAGCGATGATTCGGTTCGCTTTCTCACTTAAGTTCGCCTTTAAACGGGTGTTTTTGGCTACCCTGAGAATACTTGGTCTAAGACTCGAAGAGGTGAGCTACTTGAGCCATTGTAAAAGAATCGTTTCTGGTCACTCCTAAGTGAATGGCGCTCAGAGAACTTTCCTCACATGTGTGAAATTCTACACATAGCTCCATCCTCCTTCAAATACATATATTATGTAATATATTTTCATTTTATAAAAACCTTATTACTTCTTTTTAGCAACCAAGCTTTGTGCTCATGCAACCGTATGCATACCAAGTCTTATCGGCAATTAGGCTGGCAAGTTTGTTTTTCTCTGAACACTCGCTGCCACGTCGACTGTGAAGGTCACCGCCATTAATGATTTACTCAGAAATGTATGCGTGTTTGCATAATGGGCCCCTGGCGAGCTGCGCGGAAACAAGTGTTCTGCGACATAAAATCATTTGTTTATAAACATGCGTGCTTATTATGATAAGCAAATGCATATAAATCTGTTTGTGGACTCTTGGCGCACTAATTGGTACTTCACACTTATTTGATGACAAAATGCGTACACATTTCTATCTAGAATGTCTTTGTATTAGTGCTTGTGTAATCAAAAAGTTCGGTATTAGAAATAACTATGATAAACTTAGAGAGCATTTTAAATAAATATTTAATTTTTAAATTGTTAAAACAGCTAAGCAAACTCGTCGCCTGCAACAATTTTTTAATCTAAAATGAAAAATATTTTTGCGCGTAGTTACCGCCTCTTTAAATTGTTTTCTTCAGCATATTTCTAGAGTCTAGACGAATATATATTTGTAGTATGGGTAGCATAAAAAATTGCTTTACGAAGATTTACAGTTTCGAATATTTTCAAAAGGAGTTGACAGCTCTTTACAATTTTTACTAAAATTAGAAATTAAAATGCTACAATGTGGAAATTAAACTAGTCAGTTCTAAGAAATTTGTTTTTTAGTTTTATTTTTGAAAGAAGGTTACCAGATTTTTGAAAAATTTCATTTAAACAAATTAATAAAAGACATACAATATAAGTATAAAGATCATCCAATTCGATCATCATCCAAAGAAAATTTATTGAAATTAAGTAGCACTTCTTCTGAACATGGAAAAATCACCCGATTTCAAGACTTTTTTCTTCAAAAACGACTAATTTAATTTTAATGCTCGAAGTTGTTAAACAATTACAATTTTTTATAAAACATTATATGAGTTTTAAAGACGTAAAATTTGGCTAAAAAATAAAACCCTTCGGAAAAAGATGCGAACGCGTTGACAGGATAATTCCTTATATAATCATGTAAAACGAAAATATAGTTAGTTAAAACCTTATCCTAGAACTTGGACGAAGGAAAGAAAACTGAAAATTGGATTTTTGGGAGACATTAAAAAAAAAAACAGAAAATTTCAATGAAAATTTCGTGACATTTTTTTTTTTCAATAGTTGTGATCGAAAAAAGTTCTTCATTTTAGGTAGAAGTCTGGTAACTTGGGTACAATAAATCGAAAATTTTTTTTGCTTAATTTGAAAGTAAAATGTCTCGAGAATATACTGTGAAAATTTCAGACTGAAATCCGAAATATTTCGGGAGTTAAAACGAGTTTCCTAGAGCGTCTATGAGTCCTCTCTCTCGGAGTTGTTGAATTTTAAACGCATTTCTCTAAAACATTGTTTTTCTGGTCGGTCCGGGTCCTAACTTTTATTCTACTGAACCGATCGCTTTTAATTTTTAACAGGCTGTTCTACACACTCATAGTTCTCGTCGGTACTAACCCCTAACTTTTTATTTTACAACCCTTTCTTTGCTAAAATAAAAGGACATTTTTCAAAATCCGCCATTTTGTTATTTACCCTTGAAATTTATGTAACTTCAGTAGTTCCGACCAGATTGACATGTCTATAGATTAAGAGTAATCAAGAATAAGTATTTGACTTCAGATAACATCACGAGCCATCACCCTGGCCAGCCACGTGCATTTTTTTTTGAGGTTCCAAATTCGAGTGACAATAATAATAGTAATAAAGTATTAAATTTTTTCAAATACATTTTTTTTTATATTTTCAATATGTAAATAAAAACACTCCAAATATTCAAGATAATTCACTTTTATTTTCCTATAAAAAACCACCCTCCAAAGAAGTCATGAAAATATGCATACGTTACCAGACTACTACCTTAAGTTTTAAGAATTGTATCTCGAAGACCTTTGTAAAATTTCATGAAAATCGGTAGTCGATTCAAAGCCAACCGACTTCCAAAACACATTTTCGAGAAAAATGCGTTGAAAGACGGCACTTAGTCTAGCTAGCCTCGAGCGCACAAGTTCTCAAGGCTGTATCTCCGAAACTATTACTCCGATTAGCTTGAAAATTTGGGATAATATTCTAGAAGTGTTGTAAAATTTAATAAAACAATAAATAAATAATAATAATACATTTTTGAAACCTGTGAGCCAATGTAACCCCTTAAACTTTAACACGGCGTCTACATATCATTCGAAAGTAAGTTACTTCTTCCTTAAAACATTTCTAAACTAAGAATCGGTTGATAATTAGCTAAGATAGGGGCTAATATTGGGTAAAAACAACTTTTAAACTAAAGTCGAGATATTGAAGATAGAAATTACAAAATTGGATTCTCGTTTTGCTCGACAAGATCTACAAGAAAAGTAATTTCAGTTCCCAGGTATTTCAACTTTAGATTTTTTTGTGTAATACTACTATGGCCAAAAGTAAGACTATCTTCAAAATTTTTAAGTTCTTAATTTATTTTAAAAAATGTATGTCGACTCCTTAAAGTTATCCACATTGGTCCCAATACATTTATTCCAACCTTTTTTCCAATCCTCGAAACAGTTGCCAAAGTCAATGCGTGTAGCGATTCACATTTAATGTCGGTAATTGACTCAAAACGGTTTCCTCGAAGCGGTCGTTTGAGAAGCAACGCAGCATGCGGCAGCGCATTATCCTGGTGCAAAAACCAACAGTTGTCGGCCCGACTCTTTCTACGAATGGCTCCGCCAAACGGAACATAAAAGTCAAATAGTATTCTTTGTTAACCGTTTGGCAGGTCGGATTGAAATTTTAGTAGTCAGAAAGCATTGTTACACAATTGTAACGCGACGCTGTTTTTCGAAAACATTGAGTGATTTTGGAACCAAGCATGCTTTTACTTTTCTTAGGCGAAATTGTTCTTTCAAAATGGTTTTCACTGATCCTTCCCATATTCCAACGATACCTTAAGACCTCTGACTATTAATAGTCGATTATCCAGCACCAATTCTTTTATTTTATTGACATCTTGATCATCAGTTGATGTTGATGGCCGTCAAAGTCGGAGATTAGAGACTACTATGGTATTACAAAATATTTAAAAAAGCAGAAAATGCCAGTAAAGGAGAATAAGAAGAAGCACAATAACTCAGTTGGAGATTAGAGACTACTATGGTATTACCATAAATTGATAAAATCTCAGTCAAGAATGGACGAGAGAATGAAACTTAACCTTAGAGACTGTTTTAGTATATACGTAGCTCAAAACCTTTCCAACTTCTTTTCCAATCGAGATAAAGATAAAAATAATGAACTATTTTTTCCAATAGATTGGTCTTTAGTAGTGCGTATACCTTGATGTAGAAGAGCGATTAGGTTACATTATATAGGGCTAAAAAGAATAAATCTTCCATAAGATGACAGCCTTTGCTTATAGGAGAGGCATTCGTTCCAAGAGAAAAAGAGCACACTCATATAGTAAATCGGTAAAAGCTCACTAAAGCGATCTATATATATAAACTATCTATTCTGGTCTATGGTTGAGGTCTTTGCAGATGAAAAATTCTCCTCAGGAGAACATCTGAATATCGATTGTCGCCAGTGTTTTTACAAATAAGGATGAGTGTTTATATGATACCTTCAAAATGGCAACAAGTTACCGAAGAAATCAAAGCACTTTTGGCTTAAATCAGACCCACGAACTATGCTAAATAAAACCCACAATTTGATGTAAAAATAATAGATTTCTTTTTCCTAGACCTAAACTTTCCAACACTGTAAATGTTAAGTAAAATCCGCTTGCATGAACATTAATTATTTTTATTTTAGCTCCCACAGTAATCCTTTTGGGAGAAATATCACATTTAATTGCTCTCACGTGCGTTGCCAGCAGGCTTAATTGTATTTTTATCTACAAATTGAACATTTACATTGCATAAATGATTTCAAGGATTTCAGCAGGGACACATTAGGTACTCACGCACATGAAAGCAAACTTCACGACGGTTTTAACAACAACTATAATTATTTATTTGCAAGCCTTTTTGCTGAAACTCACACACTCTTTCTCTCTCAACAGGTGGCACGCTCATTCCGACCGGACTTTGTGCTGATACGCCAACCACCACGCGACGGTTCCAACGACTATCGCTCGACCATTATCGGGCTCAAGTATGGCGGCGTGCCCAGCATTAATTCGTTGCACTCGATTTATCAATTTCAGGTGTGTAGCATATGATGAAGATTGGTTTTGAATTTTTTTTTATGAGTGTACTTACTGCTTACCTTACTTATTTTTCAATATTTTTTTATGAAAATAATATTTTTTCAGGACAAACCTTGGGTATTTGCTCACTTGCTGCAATTGCAACGTCGCTTGGGTCGCGACGCTTTTCCACTGATCGAGCAGACCTTCTTCCCCAATGCTAGGGATTTGGTAAGTGCATTTTCACTTCTCTAAAAATTTATTTGCAATAAAATTCGACTTTTTCGTAAATTTTTTTTTACACATATAAACAAGTATTATTTGTGGCTTTATTACAATAAATACAAATAACAGTTAATAATATATTTATGTACATACAATTAAAGCTCTAATTAGGTGAAGAAATACAGGGTAAAAGAATAAGTGAGAAGATGTGGAAAAAAATAAAACTACTCGTGCGGAAATGTGAACCTAAAATGTGCTATAGTACGTGGGTTGCCTTTTATATTTCGGGATTAGAGTAAAGAAAACAAAATTTAATAATCGAAAAACGCTTTATCGTGTTCTAAAATATTCTCAATTAAGATCTATAAACTTTCGCATGCGTTTGAACCAATTATCGAAGCGCTTTTGCCACTTTGATTAAAGTATCTCAAAAACCGCCTCTTTTGGTGTTTTTACAAGTTTACCTATTAGTTTATCTTTTACATAAGGAAATAAAAAGAAGTCATTCGGTCCAAAGTCGGAACTATTCGGAGGATGACTCATCAAATCGATGTTTTGAGTGATCAAAATTGCGGTTGTTTCGGTCGATGTGTGAGAGTTTGCTTTGTGTGATAGTAAAGAGTAATTCTAGTTGGTTTTTCTGATTTCTTAGAATGTTTGCATATCACTCAGAATTTACTGTTCTTTGTTTTTCGAGTTAGATGGTTGCGACATGTCCAGTATGTATTTCCAAAAAACAGGCAACTGTTTGCTTGGATGAGTTTCATGCGCAAACCACTTTTGTTGGATTCGGCTCATCTTTAAACACCCATACGGTCGACTGCATTTTACTTTCAGGCTCATAGACTTAAGTCCACGATTCATCTCCTGTCACGATGTCATAGATCAATTTCGAAGCACAGCTATCTTATTTTGTTAACATTTCTTACGACCAATAGAAACGAGCCTTTTTTGAGCGATCGACAAATTGTGCGGGATTCAACGTGAACATTTTTTTCACAGTCAAAAGCCCACGCAATTGCTTTATACCAGTATGCTGGTCCCACTAATGCTTTTAGTTGCCTCCATCTCACAATAGATTACATGACGATCTTTTAATATTAGTTTGTTCACAGCATCAATACTTTTCGAAACAACAACCGATTTTGGAAGACCTTCACGAAATCCGTCTTGGAGTCTCGACTGAATTCACCATACAATCGATAAACACTGGCCAAATCTTAATAAGTTAATCAACGTTCCAAGTTGTAACAAATAATCGCTCGAAATGTGGTTTGATTCTATTTTTTGTCCGGCCGGAATGCATATTTCAAGTTACTGTAAGCAACACAAATAGCGGTCGTACGTCAAAATGTTCTTAGTATGTATAACATTAAAAATGCCAAGCTTTACGACGAAGTTGTGAGTTGCTAGATTGCAACACTAGGGTTGCCTAATCCCGAAATATAAAAGGCAACCTACGTAAGTGGTCCTAATTAGTGAAAAATTAATTAAAATATTTTTAAACAATTTTTTTTTTTTAATAGAATACCGAAAAAAAATAATTTAAAAAAATTAATTTTAAAATTAAAGAATTACAAAATAAAACAAAAATTATTTGAAATTTTTTAAATTAAATTAAATATAAAATAAAAAACAGTTCTAAGAAATTAAAAGATAATCTCAAAACAACAAAAATTATTTAAACCTTTTTAAATTAAAGTAAATAAAAAAAGATTATTTAGATAGATTATTTGAAATTAATAATAAATTTTAATAATTAAATGAAACAATGAAATTTGTAAATGTCAAAATGGAAATGCTGCGCGTGTACAACTACAACCAATACATACATATCAATTTTAGTGTACATGTATGTATGTATGTGTGTAACATGTTAAAATTAAATAAGTATTATTTCGTAAAATACAGCTAAACTACGAAGAATAAGCAGCAAATTTTCGTGTAAAACTATTTCTTGCCGATTTTGCTCAATTCTTTTACTGCCTCGATTTATATATACATACATAACTAGTACATATGTGTTATGCAATTTATGGATCGGACATGCATTTCTTGTATGCCGGCGTTCTTCGCCAGTGGCACTTGGAGATTATGCCTTCGGGCGTGCGGTAGTGTGAGGGAATGCAGGCGCTGTAATCGGTCTCACACTTAGCGAAGGGCGACCATTTGCACGAGGTTGCCGATTGGTGTTCACTTAAACAGCTTTGGCCGAAACAGGGTTGCACCTGTAAGAAGAAGAAAATTTTAATTACTATATTTTTTGTTCTCATGGGAAAAATGAAAATAGTAGCACTTCAAAATTGTTTTTGGTTTTTCACAAGCTATAAGTAAAATGTTAAAGTGATTGGATTCAAACACTTTGCCGATACATGAGTGCTTAGTCCATTTTCAGCATTTTTTTATATACCTATAACCGTTTCTTCACGATCAGGATTTCAGCTAACCTAACCTATTGTTTCTTTCGTACCTTTCCAGCCATGCAAATCTTTTTGTAGTAAATTGTAAGTCTATGCAAATATTTTGTAATACTCACCGAGCATTTGCAACCCTTGCGATATGCGCCGGCAAAACCACGCCTCTCAACCACCGACATTTTCAGGTACTCCTTAACATAGCTGCAACTGTTCAAATACGGACCACGACCAGCAATCACGTAGAGCTTGCCTATGTCCAGATTAATGCCACACATAGCATCAGAGTTTGGTGTTACTATGCGACCGTGCTTGAGCAGCTTGTGACCGGCTTCGTTCATCTGCGTACACAATTTAAAATTTTTATCTTGCTTTTCGCGGTTTATACATTTTCGAAGTGCTCACTTACCTTATATGACTTCTTGACTTCCACTTTGTATGCGACGTTGTCTTGCACTAAACGGAGGGACTTACGCATTACGCGTATTATGACAACTGAAAATTTTAAAATAACAAATGAAGTTTTGAATAATTTGTGAAAGAAGGTTTGTGAGTTATGATAATATGATATGGATGAGTTAAGCAGTCGCTCTCGCTACAAGTTAGCCTCCTTATTCATAATATCACATCGTTTAATGCCCCTAAAGCAATGCATTTCATACAAAACTAGTTTCGAACCATTCTAATTTGAATCAGGAAAATATTTCTAACAACTAAATAATAAAAAATAATAATCGATTACCATTTAGATTTTTTATCAACTTTTATCGATTACTTACATATTCGATTAAAATAGCGATTTTAGGTACTCTTTCGAATTTTAAAGAAGAAGAGAAAATGGCTTCTTTTTTCGAGAAATTTATCGATAACTATTTCAATTGGTATAGGGATTAATCGAATACTTAATATTTTAAATTAAAGTAAGACGAATTTCGAATTTATTTTTATTGACATTTATCGATTACTATTTCAATTGTAATCTGGATTTATCGATTACTTATTCTTTTAAATTAGCTATTTTAAGTACTCTTTCCTGCAAATATTAAAGAATAAGCCAAATATCGCTTTAGTGTTATCGATATTTATCGATTAATATTTCAACTGACTTTTGAATTGATAACCTTTCATTGTCAAAAAATTAAAAAAAATTAAAATTTTCGATTCTTGGCCGACATTTATCGATTAAAATAGCAATTGTAGATATTCTTTGGTTCGAATCATAAATAGAAGTTATATAAATATTTCACTTACTTTTATCGATACATATCGATTACTATTTCAATTGATTTATTGATTGTTAATATCCTCTTCAACGACGTTTCCACGGCACTTAAAAATAAAAATTAACTCTTTACGATATACATTAATCTTATATGCAACTAGTTTATATATACGAAGTAGTCTAGAATGAACTAGCTGCACTTTTAGTTTGAAGAAACCTTATTTACGTTGAATAAAGATGCTATAAAACTTGTTGACTTTGAGATGAAATAAAGCTGACATTATCGATTTTTCGTTATGAACTAGTTAAAAATGAACAAGTTTCTTCTACCTCTTTGCACTCGATTTAAGCCTTTATCATTATCCATTTATATTTCTGAAGTTATTAAAAGTCAACTAGTTATAATTTCCATGGCATTTGTAACTAGTTTCAAACTAGTTCTAACGAATTCAATTTGGTTGGAAAAAAGTATGTATTATTTATCAACTAGTTAGAAATTTCATGACATTTGTAATTAGTTTCAAACTAGTTCTAACGAACTCAATTTAGTTCGAAAAAAGTTTGTATTTTTTGTCAAATAGTTAGAATTTGTGTGTTATTTGTCACTAGAGTCTAGCAAGTTCTAAAGAACCCAATTTATCAACTAGTTAGAATTTTTTTATCATTAGTAACTAATTTTAATGTATTACTTTGGTTCGAATTAAGCGTGTATTATCTATAACTAGTTTAGATCTGGTTAAAAATTCACTAGTTATTTTTTTGGCAACCAGTTTTACAATCACAATCAATTAAAGCTAATACTTTTCGTTTCACAAATTATAGTATTACAATTACGCTTTCACCTCTCGTTACGAACATTCTCCAATTTTCATCGCAGATCAAGTATACGCCACGTACACCTGCACTACCTTTCCGATTAAAATGTGTAAGAAACTACATAAAACGAACAAAGCTAAGCAACAAATTTCCCCAGCGTAAGAGCAACAGAATAGAGAAATATTAATGTTTATTTAGTTGCATGTTCTCATTCAAATAAAATACTGCGAACTGCAACGATACAGATTAACTAGTCTCGGGAGTTCCGGAGAACTCGGAATTAACTGCAAGCACAAAAGAAACTAATAGCTGTAACAACAAGCAGTGTCTAGAGTAACGCAATAATCTTCAATACATATCTACAATCAGTCAATCCAGTGTTAGCTGTTGATTCCTTGTAGAAGCCGCCAACATAGACAGCGCTTCGAAGCTTCAACTTTGCTTGCGCATCCAAGCGCAGCTCATATAATTTTTCTTCAGAATCCTTTGCAAATGGTTATAAACGCTTAAGGAAATAGGGAAAATTATTTTCCTGTAACGAATCTGCAGGCAAAATGTCTTAATGCTGCTAAGCATTGGCTCGTGCAAGTATTTTTAATATACGAGGACTGCTCGAAGAGTCGATGACTGTCTGAATGAAACACATTTTAAGGTATTTACAAAATCTCGATATACTTGTACATAGTATTCTCTTGTAAATAGAGTTAATAATTTTTTTGTTGGATATTCCTTGAAATACGTGTTAGAGTTAAGAAACCTCTGTACCGAGATGCGAGTAAGATAATTATACCGAGTATATAAAGACTGTGAAGTTGGGAAATTCTTTTCCAAGTTTCAGGACCTAATTCATGTAGAGCCTTGGATCTAATTTTCTTAGGGCTCCTCAAAAAATTTTTGGAAAATGATTTCATATCATATGGCGTTGATACGGATCTTCTTTTAGTGTATTCCAGTAACGGATAGCTCACTAAATTAATTCTAAAATTAAGTAGTGCCGTTTAACAGCTGTAAATTCTAAAATTCACATGAACCCAATAAAGTTTCGTATTTATATCCTAGATACTTGCTGCTAGTTCTTGTTAAAAAACAAAAAAAAAAGCGATTAATTTGTGGCGATAATGATTTAGTTTTTTTTCGATATTTATCATTTATTTGACTAATTCCATTAAAGTATCGATTTTAAGTATTCCTTCGTTCAAATCCTAAAGACAGGTGTAGCTTATTTTCCATTTCCATTCCATTCTTATTCCATTAATATAGCAATTTAAAGTATTCTTTTCTGCAAATATTAAATAAGAAGACAAATATCGCCTAATTTTTATCGATAATTATCGTTTACTTTTTCGAATGATTCTTGAACTATGAAAATTTTACTGTAAAACAAATTATAAAAAAGTAAATATTTCGACTTTTTATCGAAATTTATCGATTTTATTCGGCATTTGTCGATTATCCGTTTAAATTTTCTAAGAAATATTCTTCCGACTTAATCATAAGAAAAATATAAATAAAAATTTTATTTACTTTTATCGACATTTATCGATTATAATCGAAATCTATCGACTACTCGTTTATATTTTCTACAAATATTCCTTAGATTGAATTATATGAAAAAGATATATAAATATTTGGCTTATTTTTATCGATATTTATCGATTATTTCCTTAATTGATTTCTTGAATGTGAATATCTTCTTGGACGTAAAATTAATAAAAACAAAATATTAATCAAGCTTGAGTGAGACACCATTTAATTTTAATTCTAAAATATAAAAAAACCTAGGCATATCCAATTTCACTCGTACAAACAAAACATTCAGCTATCTTGACACCTTTTCGCACTTAGAGCGCTATGCTTCTACTCTAAAGCGACTATGATGAGATAATATAATTTGTACGGGCACACTTTAATGTATTATTTCTGCACAACGAAGCCAGAAGCAGCTTCCTTCCTATATTTACTATACTCTACATTTTGCTACAGTAATATTTACACAGCGGCTTCCTGCCTAAAGGAGGTTACGAGTCCTGTATCCTTCCGTGCTGTCCATCAGTCACAGTGGCTGTGTATACACGCATACCAAACTCACTCTCCTCACCACTTACCATAGTCAGCATTGCAGAAGTGTGTCTGCGGATGGCTGGGCATGCAACTGCACGCCTCCACCGGACTGCTGTAGAGCGCCAACAGCGAGAGCAGCATCAACGCCAGTAATCCCAAATATTTTCCAACATCCATACTTGACAGCTATTGATTTTGCGCTTGATTTCTATTTGCTTTATTTGCTTAGCCTTTTCTGGTGTCGCTATGCCTTCGAGCGGTGGACGGGTGGGCTATTTTCTATTGCTTTGAGTTGAGTGTGTAACTGTCACCGATTAGTTTTGAAGCTTTTGCTGAAACGAATAAATAAACGAATAAATATAGTACCGTATTCTGTTGAGTGTGTTGTTGTAAAATGTTTGCTAAGCTATTTTAATTAACTTAATTCGAATTGCAGCAAAAAAGTTGTGTCATTTCTAGTCCCTTATCAGCTGTCAGAAACATTTATGCTGGCGAATAAAAATGCTTTTATAACTGTATAATCCACTGAAACTAATTTTATTTTGAATTTTATTATTTGCTTTCCAGCACTTATGTAACACTCTCCATCAGCTGGAGCATGTCAAATCAATTGTTCCATTTACCATTTTCTAAGTGTGTCCTTATCACTTATGTAAATGTTTGCCACCGCCGCACAAAATTTTGAGTCGGTAGTCATTTACATACGTACATATTTATTTACTTATGTATATGTTTTGAATGTCATCATGTCAAGCGCAAACCGCAAAATATTACGAAACAAGAACAAGTGATTTCAAAAAGGCTTCAGGCGACACCTTCGCACAGGGTTGTATTTGTGTTTCCAAAATTTGTTTGTTTAGTCTTGAGCAAATACGTTTGAGCTTAACCAAATAAATATTAATAATATCTGTTTAAGCAAGCTTGTTCAAGCAAAATTGATTACGAAGCTTATAAGTTTTCCTACAAATCGGCTAATATTTCAAAGCAGCAATATTAATATGCTACGAACAAGAAAAAGTACATGGAATAAAAAAAAATACTAAATTTCGAAACTATTTAAATGAAGTTATAGTTTAAGTAATACTTTTTGGAAAAATTACCAAGACTTACTGAAATATTTTGATCTCAAACCAAAAAACTGGCGTATTTATAAGTCTTCCTACAAATTGTGGCTCATATTAACTAAAACACATTGTTATGTAATACCTACTTTTGTGGAAAATATTGTTAATTTCATTGAGAAGCATTCATAAGAGATCAAGCGATCGGCTACTTTCAAAGTTCGATATTCTATTAAAGTAAACACATTGTCGAGTGTACTAGTGAAAAGATAGGTGGCGCTGCTGCAGACATACATATGTATATTTTTTTATCGATTTTGTTACTTTTATATTTTGTGTTTATAAAACTGTTCCTGGTATGTTTGCTTTAAGCCAATTTTTGACACTTTGGATTATAACGAGTTTTCCAATAAGGACGTCACAAAAGTAGATCGATAGAGACCGCAAAGGACGCCATATTTTTTCCCGCTCTTTTGACATTTCTCTTCAGTAAGGTTTAGCCATTTCATAAAAAGACATACGATCCAAGAACGAGTCCAAATTATTAAAATTTACCACCGAAATTCGGAGGTAGTGGCCTCTACTTTAAGAGTTAAAATTAGAAAATTTTAGCAATAAATCTTCAGCAATGAAGTCCTTATATAATGGGAAATTAGTAAAATTGAAGTAAAGCTATTACTTCTAATAGACTAATTGCAGCTTTCTTAAGATTTGATTTAAGCCGTAAATAATAGTTTTTTGTTCGTTTTTCCATCAACTACTATACATATGTATATCCTCAAATAAATCTGCACTTCTAAACGTCGTAGCCAGCTCTTACTAAATTTAATCACATAAATTGAGTATCGTTACAAATGACTACAATATTTTGAGCAACTTGAATTACAAATATAAATATGCAACCCAAATAAGTTGTTATCCTTGAGATGTTGGCTCTCCTGCTGTAAACACAATTGCTCATCAATCATTTTCGTATACGCACTATAAGTACTTACAAAGTTACGTAAGTCGTATTGAGTTTATGCTCAGTTAGACTATTCTGCTCGGGGACTATAAAAGTACTTGTGCACACATACATATTCAAACACATAATATGTACAAGTTTGTGAATCTAGTTACTATCTTTAATAATAACGCAATAACAATTCTCAGATGATATGGTGCTTTATATTGTGTTTGCCAAGAGCTTAACGCTTTCAACTTTTGTTAACGGGAATAATAATTTAACCATCACAAATTCTAGTTAATATGGTATTTCAGCAAAAGTTCGGTATTAGTTTAAGAACTTTGTAAATTCTCGTAAGTTTGCTAATTTCTATTTGTTTCTCGTTGTATCGTTGACATACTTGGTATGAGCCGTGCCGAAAGTAGTTTAAAACTGCCAGAAAGATCAGTTCATCACTGAGATGCGCGTCAAAATATTGTTTTGAATAAACGTATTATCACTCAACAGAAATGGAGTATCTCGTAAATTTCTTAAGTAATGCGTTTGATCTCTAATACTTGTTCGTATAATTTTAAAAATCTTGGTCTTTTCATTATTACCTGACAAATGTAATTGAGAAGTTCGTTTTAAAATTTCAAGTTGATCGGTCCAGCTATTTCGGGGAAAATTTTCCTCAGTGAATTTGAGAGCTGTGTATCGAAAAAAATGCTTTTAAGGTTTTGGGAGCCGATCACACTAAGTTTTTACAAATACGCTTCTATCTCCGAAACTATTATATTTGTCAGATCACCATCCAATTTTCGGAAAATATTCCCAAATACATGTAAATTAGATATATGTACAAGGGGCTTTCCAAAGTAAACAGGACTTTTTGAATCTAGCGGCCCCTGGTGGCGCGATATATATGTCGACTGGTGCGTTAGAATCTGTTATCTTTAGCGATTGTCCAGTGATTTTCATGACATTTCATTGATTGGAAGTGAAGTTATTGAGTTTAAGTGTCAGTAAATTTGTGTTATCGGTGCGAAAATGAGCTTCGAAAAAAAGCCAACATTAATAAAAATTTTTTAGTTTTAAAATTGCTAAAACTTTTACGGAAATGTTTCAATTGATGAACCAAGTTAATGGCGATGATTGCCCATGCCGTAGCAGAGTGCACGAGTGGTTTCAACGTTATTAAAGTGGTCGTGAGGACATAAATGGCGATCAACATGTGGGCAAATCAAAATCCGTGATCACCAGAAATTCCATAGAAACTGTGCGTGAGTTCATCAAACATCAGTCGAAAGCATCATTGAAATTCATGAAAATGGAATTGAACATCTCCAAAATATCGATTTATCGCATTTTCACCGAACTTTTGGGCTTACGAAAGGTGTGTGAAGGGTTTGTTCCGCACAAATTGACTGACGAACAAAAATTGCTCGGAACGAACGACGCTTGTGACCGATTATTTGACCAAAATCACATTATAACGATTAACCACTCCCCGTATTCACCTGATTTGGCATCATGCGCCTTTTTCCTTTTCGGAAAAATGCATTTGCCCATGAAAGGAAAGCGTTATGCAGACGTAAAGGCCATTAAAAAGTGCTTGCACCGGCATACTGGCGGCCATACCGGCCAACGAGCTAAAACACTCGTTCGACATGCTTTTGGACCGTGCAAAAAGCTGTATTGAAGCAGAAGGAGACTATTTTGAATAAAATAAATTGATTTTGCCGAAAAGACTAGAGAAGGCAGTGAAGAACATCGCAGCAGTGGCTTATACAAATATTTGGAAAATGGGATTGTGATTGATTATTTTGACGGAATTGAAGGTGAAATTTAATACCTGTTGTGAAAAGAAGATGAAATGTAAGCTTCGGATCAAATTTGATGAAACGGTATATTTTCAAATATTCAGAAAAAAAATTTCGTGGAAAAAACTCATCACGTATGTATTTATACTATATATATACCCCCTTCCCTTTCTACAAAATTAAATTCATAGTATATATTCCCCATATGAAAAGTGAAAATCGCAATTAATTGAACAATCAAACCTGAAATAATATAATAGTAGAGAGTGTACTGGTAATCAAAATAAGGTTATAACCGCAAATGTAATTTAAATTTAATTATAGTCTATTTAAAGTCATACTGTCGGTATTAACCATAAATGCCGTTATGTGGCCATAAAAAGTTATGCGGTAACTAGTAGAAGCATCTCTGCAGTTAAATAATAACCGTGTGGCAAATAAACGAGAATATAAATTGATATGCAGACACCCACACACATGCAAATATATTATATGTTTATTTTAACGGCTTTCTGCTGTGCTTGTGGCTACATAAACAGGCACCAAAGCGTCAGATTCATAAAGAGATGTTATGTCGACTGACACTTTGGCACCAGCGTTCATTTGCCGACTCCCAGATATGTTGTACATGTGTAGCACATATTTACATATGTATGTGCGTCATATTTACTTGCAAGATGTTGCCACTGTGTCTTTCAGCGGCCAATTGTGGCTGATGAAAGCTGTCTGTGGAAGTGTCTAATTGCCTAAACTAATGAGCTGCCGCTGAAATAAATGGATACATTTTTCCAAACACACGCACACACACATAGATATGTTCATATGTATTCAAATGTATGCTGTGCTCTTTGTCCTTTAATAATTGCCTAATTGTTTAACGGTTTTCTGCATTTCAACATTAATGTGTGGCTAAATTAATGATAATGTCTTTGGTGCAATATAAATTTCGTTAGAAGCAAATATAATTGTTTACACGAGCTGGCTGGTTCACACATATAATACACTTGGGTATATGTCTGTCGCCATAAGTTTTCTTGGAATTTTTTTTCGGACCAGTAAACCAGTAAAACAGATTTTGCTTTAATCTTCTCGTATATATATTTTAGGTTTTTTTCTTATGTTTGTATATACGAAACTACTACCTTAATTACTGAGATCTCGGTCTGGAATTTAGCATTCGCGCTTTTCTTTCGAAGAAGCCTCTCAATTGTCGGAACTGCCGATATCGAACCACTTTAGCATTTAGCTAACATACAAACTGATTCATCAGAATCAAGTCCTTTAATGAAAAACTGTTTTTATTTGACGAGATATCTTCACGAAATTTTATATTCAATAGAGGGCAAAGGGCAAAATTTTCACAAAAAAAAAAACTTTGGTTTTCCAAGTAGCACTTGGATCATTACTTGTCTCTATCTATAGTAACATTTTTTTGTTTTGAGAATATTCGTCACTATGGAATCAAGAGAATCTGCAATGTTTCCACTTCCTCAGGATTAGTCTCAAAGCGATTTGGTCATTATTCAGTAAAATATATCGAGTTATTTATAACTATTTTTATCGTGTCTTCTATTAAAATACAATACACAAAGGTTACTTTCACAAATTTTTTCTTGTAAGTAGAACTTGTTGTGAGCAACCGATAGTCTCCGAGTATTATTGAGGTTAGGTTAGATGGCTGATCAAAGATCACACGTAGACTAATAATGTAGTCCTTTGTGATGCCATAGAAAAAGAACTCCCGTGTTCGGACTTACAGATTGGCGAAGCGCTTTGTAGCCAATACATAATTACACAGACACTTAATTTCAACACCCGCCAGTTCGGTGGGAAGTCCGAAGGTATGCGTCCCCAAGTGTCTATGTCTTGACCTACCCAAACGGGGGACAGTCAAGCAGGAAGTGCTGGCTTGTGTCTACCGCATCTTCTTCCAAACAGCTTCTACAGTCGGCATTCGGTAAGATACCCATTCTTACTGCATGTATGCCAATAGGACAGTGGCCTGTCAAGAGTCCCGCTATTAATGAGTGGTTAGCCTTACTGAGGGCTAAGAGATCACTAGATTTCCTACGATCTCCTGCGATCACTGGGCCAAAAGGCTTTTGCAACCGCACAAGTACCGATGCTGGCCCAGCGTTGGACAAGCATCCGCGTGGCCCAGCAATCTAATAGTAGAACACAAGAGGATACAGGAGCACCGATCCGTTCCCATTCTACCGATAATGATTCTAGGGTGCCCTTCCTTGCTAACTCATCCGCTGAGGCCCGGCACTAATACCAGTCTAATCACAAAAACTCTAGCTGCTACAGATAGCGACGTTAGACATTCTTCGACCAACCCTGAACGCACTGTGAATGAGTTCAAGGCTAATATTGCCGCTCTGCTATCTGAGTGAATGGTCACCTCTCAGAAGGTGGATGCACTCCGTGGTAGCAAATCTACCTTGATGGCTGCGACCTCAGCCTGGAATACACTGTAGTAGTCGGGAAGTCTGAAACAGGAATTTATGGAGAGCTCTCGACAGTAGGGTATTATAGAGGCATAAACTTTTATTAAGCGGAAGCTATGTCGACACCTACTTAGCCAGTTTGCATGGTGCGATTGACTCGATATGAATGATTTGCGGAATACTAATAGATATTCTTTGCCAAATTTTTTTAACATGAATGTCTTGTTATATAAGTTTTCCATACAAAAATTTTATTTTGATCTATAAATAAATACTGGTCTAATATCGACAGTTAGGGGAAATAAGCAGTTTATTGTGACGAAAAGGACTTTTACAAAATTCAGATCGTTATATAAAAAACTGAGGGACGCCTACATACAGACAGAGGAAGATTGCTAAATCGACTTTTGTGCGAAAAGCTTCATGTTCAACACTGCAAAAAAGTTTGATCCATTAAAAAATTTTAAAAAATTAAACAGTTCATCACTTTGACGCTAATATAATACCTGAAAATAACATCAGATCTGAGAACTTTTACAAATATAGTATACAAATAGTTATTTTTTTGAGATTTTAAAACATTCGTGGCGCAACAATTTCCAGAAATATTAAAAATTTCCAGCTTTCCAAAAATAAACTAAAATAAATCAATAACTAAGGAGAAATCATCAACAAAGTCATGAGCGCCTCCCGATCACTGAGCACATTTCCAGCGGGTATCAATATATCAATGAGCAAACTCAAAGCAGAACTGTAAATTGCACATAAATAAACAATCGCCTAAATGAACAAGCAGCGACTAACTTACAATGGTGTGATTACTGCGAGATTAGTGAATTGATTGCGGTGCATTATTTTGCAAATAAAACCGTAAAGCATAATGAAAGAGCCGCTGAAAGGCGCGCAAGGTGAATGCGAATGTGCAATGTGAGAATTTCCAAGTGCATAACTGCAAATGTAAATATACGTAGATGATACGTGGGTATGTATGTAGCCAAGTGTGCTGCGGCTAATGTATATACATATATATATGCACTAAGCATTTACTGATCGCGTTGATCTGGTCGCTGATCTCTAACCCGCAATCAGCGCTATTTAGCTGCGCCCTTGTGTGTGGCGAATGCTATATAACGCAACACTAAATGCAAACAAAACGAAAAAAAGTTAAAAATATAATACCCTTTACAAGTGCAGTTTTTATTTATATAGTAAATAGTTATGAAAAGATATTAACTTGATTTTGATAGGTCAGTTTACATGGTAGCTGTATGCTATAGTGGTCCGATCTGAACAATATTTTCGGAGATTGTAGCGACACCTGAGATAATGATCCGTGCCAAATTTTGTGACGATAAATTTACCAAATAGATAATTTTTCCATAAAAGAAATTGAGTTTGATCAGTCAGTTTGTATGGCAGCCATATGCTATAGTCGTCCGATCTGAACATTGTTTTCTAAGATTACAGAGATACTTAAGATAATAAGCTGTGCCGAATTTCCCGATGATACATTGTCAAATAAAACAGTTTTCCATACCAGGACTTGAGTTTGATCAGTCTTTTTTTTACTCCTATATTGTAGCGATACTTTGGACAATAACCCATGCGAAATTTAGTGAAGAGATCTCGTCAAATAAAAAAGTTTGCCGTACAACAACTTGATTCCGAACCTTGAATTTGTTTGGCTACTACGGTATATATAGTTGTCCTATCTAAACAATTTCTTTAGATCATAATTTATGCCGAATTTCTTGAAGATAATTTATCAATTAAAAAAGTTTTCCATACAAAGACTTGATTTTGATCGCTCAATTTGTATGACAGACATATGCTTTACTTGTTCGTTATTGGCGGTTCTATCAAATGAGCTGCTGCTTGGTGACCACAAGACGTGTGCAAATTTTCAGGTCGATATCTCTACAACTAACAGACTAGTGCGCGTATATACTTATGTATAGACTGCCAGACGTATGGCCAGACGGACATGGCTAAATCGACTCAGCTTGTCACGCTGATCGTTTATGTATATGTTGTATAGGTTCTCCGACGTTTCGTTTAGCGCTTTACAAACATCGTGGCAAACTTAATATACTCTATTCAGGGTATAACTAGAAACAATCTGATAGTTAGTCCAAGTGAAAAATGTTTATTATTTTTTTCGTGCTCATAATTTCCAGTGAACTGCCAAGTTGATAATTACTGGCTGTTTTGTAAAACTAATTGGTTTTGTTTTAATTAATTTTAGTGTGTGTTGTTAAATTGCAGTATTTTGCACTTATGCAAATAAATATTTTCAACACGCTATTGCATTAGTAATTTATATGTATGGCTATAACAGCCGCGCTGTGCTATGCATATCGCACAGTTTTAATAGCGCCACTAATGAGCTGTAAGTGCTTTGGCTAATAAATTGCGTTTTACTTATGCGAGAATTATTGGTGGCAAATGCGAAAAGTGCACTTTGTCATATGTAAGTAGCCATAATATTTCGAAAGGCAATTTATTTCGGATCGAACTTACAGATTACACTAATTCATAATCTCACCTAAAAAAATATTACACTCGCTTTGCAGGCATTAGCGGCCGCCTACTTGTGCACCTAAATCACGAGCTGTCAGGCATGACACGAAATGTCAACAATGTCATTTGGTTAACAGTTTCGTGTTCATGCTTTAACGCCCGAACAATTCCCAGTCACGTCTAACCATTCCCAACGCTTGCGCCACCGCGTGTCTGCAACCAAATAGCAGGCATATTACAAATACAAAATATGCCGCAGCATCTTCGCGGCGTTCTCGTGGCAGCGATTTGTTTAATGAAGCATTTATTGTGAGACAAAAAAAAATTATAAAAATAGAAATAATATTTTTTTAATGGCAAAACAAACAGCGCAACACCTCCATGCAGCGCATCATGACCGCTGCGAGCGCTTTACTAAGCGCAATAAATAAAATAAATATTTAATATTAACTTAGGCGCGATTTTCAGCAGTTGCCTTATGAGAAACTACAAATAATACGCTGTCATGTCGCGGAGATTTAAAATATTAAAATGCTATATTTAAACAAGCACACGGCCGCACACACACACATATACACACTCTCCTGCCCACTTCAGCGACAATGTTTCGCTGTTTATTTTTGTTGCTCGCTTGTTTACTTGACTTATGCATGTACATATGTATATGCAACTTATTGGCGCTTTTGTGTGTTTATTTTGCTTATTGTTTATTGTTGTTGTTTTAATTATTGTTTTTCTGCGCTGCCAATAACGATAGCCTTTCCCAGAAGCCACTTCGTTGAGGTGAGTGGGTGTGTTGGCAGATTATGCGCCAGCATTCATTCGTCATTACTCGTCACTCATCGCCCGGGCAGTCGTCATTTTGATTAGTCGCCGCTGCTTTGCGTGACTGCGCTGCTTTGTTTAATGTACGGAAATTAATACTATTATGCTCATCGGTAATTAAATATTAAATGATTTGCATTTGTTGAAATGGCTTCTGCAAAAATTTATGCAAGGATTTGAAGCAATAAAATTTAGTTAGGAACCATTGGGCCTTGACTGACTACTAAATAGCGAAATAACAAGCATACATATATGCATATGTATACATGTCTAACTTTATAATAGTAGAGCTGTAATGATAATATAACAAAATTGAATGCAAAATATTTTGAGTAAAATATGTTCAATAACATATTTTTGTGAGCAATTAACATTTATTTTGCAGCTTTTGGATTTTGCTGAAAATGAATTTATGCGGATTGGTTGCAATAAACTTGCATTAATTTTGGTTTTTGTAAAATTGTACTATATATGATAATAGGTATTCTTATTCCATGAAATATATTTTCATATCGTCCATCGACTTTTTAATGACCTTCCTGAATCCATATTATTGTTCTGGCCTTGAGTTGCGGAACATGTGTTTTAGGCTGAGTGTTACCTACATGAAGCACGGATTCACTATAAATGTACATATATAACGAGCGGCACAAAACCGGTTTGATATCCAAAACTCTGAAAATCTTTATTCTTGTGAGAGTGCATTCGGTGCCATTTTGTATGGATACCTTCGCAGGACTACCACGGGCACGCTTGCAGAAGTCCAGGCACTGAACCCAATTTTCTAAGGTTTTCAAGCATAAATCGGCCGATACCACTTTCTCGTTCGATATTAGTACGAAGCTCATCAATCGTGGCTGGCTTGTTGGCATCGACCATAGACTTGACATAGCCTATCAGAAAATAGTCCAAGGGCGTCAAATCGCACCATTGAGTCGGCCATTTGACTGAGCCATTTCGTGATAGAAAACGTTCACCAAATAAATCGATTGTGACAATCTCCGTGTTGCTTGTGGTGCCGTCCTGTTGGAACCACATGTTGTCCAAGTCCATATCATCCAATTCGAGCCAAAAATATTCTTTATCATTGAGCGGTAGCAATTCCCATACACAGCAAAGTGCCGGTTTTGATCATTACGGAAGAAGTACGGCTCAATGACGCCGACGTACAATAAAGCGCACTAAACCGTCATTTTTCCGGATGGAATGGTGGCTACGTACTCCATGTGCAGCTATCCGCCTGACCAATTACGCATATTGACGAAGTTATTTAGCCAAAAATGAGCCCCATCGCTGAAGGTGATTTTTCGATGAAACTCCGGATCATTTTCAAGTTGTTTCTCAGCCCAATTCTCAAACTTACGACGATTGTGGTGGTCCAGCGGCTTTAGTTCTTGCGTCAATTTAATCTTGTAAGGACTCCAAATAACCTCTCAAGAAGTAGTCTAATGGTTTTAAGTCACAACTTCTTGGAGGCCAGTCAATGCCACAATTTCTGGAAATAATCGTAGGCAAAACCAACTGCTTCCAATTGCGGCCATAAAAATTTTGTTTTCACGAAACTATACCGCTCTCCATTGACAGTAACCATGTCATTAACTTCAGTTCGAAAGACGAACAGACCAATTATTCTACCAGACCAAACACCACAACAGGCTATCAATTTAGGTGAATGTAATTTGTGGATTTTCTTCGCATCAGAATCGAATCCATACTCATACTCAGATGAAAGTGAGCCTCCTTAGAGAAGAAAGAATCATTAAAACAATCGTTATCGTTATCAAGTTGTTCCATGGAAAAATCAGCAAATTCTTCACATTTGCGGTGGTTCAATGGTTCTTGAGTGGTGATATACAGATGCTAGTGAAATTCGAAAAAAACGACGCAATTATTTTTACAAGTTTGATTGCTGTGGTACATATTTGTTAATATTTCTCGAATTTCTGTCAAAAAGAATTTATTATTTTGTAGTTGTAAGAAAAACATACAACTATAAAAGATATGTGACCAAAATAGGTATTCGATCATTAGCGCCAATAAATATCACCTCGAGAAGCATCAAATTTGCTACTAAGCTTGATTTTGGGTATTTTCATGTACTTAAAGTAAAAAGAGCCATACTTTTAAAGAAGTAATTACAAGCTTCTGCACATAGCTTTTATTTAAGTTTTTTTATAAAGTATATTTACCACATTAAAATCTTCTTCGAAATATTCACACACATATCTTTTAAAAAGCCTTATCGCATGTATCTATCCAACGGCTATTGCATTCACCATAACCGCGTCACTTAGTCAGTTAATGTCAATAGAATGATAGCTGATTGGTTGAAGGAGAATTTAATGGTGTAGTGCAAGCTTTTTCCACATAATACAAGCTTATTTTTTCCGAGTGTATTATCAGCAGATAAAAATCAATTTGTTCTCCGAGATGGCATAAGTCTTGTATGACCTCCAACTGGACGGTAGTTTAGCAGCGCCGAATATATTTATATATTTCTTGCTTTATATATAGATTTTTCAAGATTCTAAGAGTACTTAAAAACCACGATGAGATTTTAGGACATCCTTTATCTACATTTATGTTTTCCAAATAATAATTTTTTGAGATTCTCCACAATACATTTATGTGGCAGTAGCTGAGTGCAATTCTAAAAATAATTGAAAAATTTTCAAACATGCATTTTCCATAGAAATCAAATAATAAAAGCTGGAATTTTCTAATGTCTCAATAAACCCCGTTCCATTAAATCCGTAACCATTCCTGTTAAATTTTATAAGCAATTAAATTATTTATTGTGAACATAAAATAGGCTGAAAGTAGCACAGTGTGTGGAGATGCAAACAGTGAGCTGTGGAAAAGGAAATAAGAGTGCGACTAAGCAATTCTAAACACAAATCTACATTAAGCATTCATATAGAATTTATTTGCTCACAAAGTGCACACATTTGTAGCAACTTAATACAGACGAGCTGCAGAGGCCATTAGTTCTTCTAATGCCACAAATTATCGTTCCGTTCTAGACTGTTCTGTTGTTATTGGCAGTGAGTGGGAAAAAGCAACTTTGTTGCCGCGAATAGTTAGTGGTCTGTTTATGATCAAGCATGGCAAAATTGATTTTTAAGCAAACAAAAAACAAAAACAACAATAAAATAGTAAGAAAACCTAGAACCAACAACCTCATAGCATACCAGTAGGAAAATATTCCAAAAAAAAGTGAAGTGCTCCTAAGAAAATTTTTTACGATAGCTCATAGATTATTAAAATTTAAAGAAAATGTTATATGAGTACTACAGATCAGTGAGTAGATAATTTTTCCTGAATAAAAAAAACTTATAAACTGAGACATAAATGTGATGGTTTACGGTCTTTAAAACTGATTTATGTAATGTGGCTGTTTCTGACAAGTCAACCCAAGTAATGCTGGAAAACAGCAAATTGTTGAATCAGTCCTTTTTCAATCTGAAAATCGTTCGTTGATTATTTCTTTGCTGACATACATATACATTTGACTTACAATAAGACCTCAGTACACCAAAATCAAGCTGTGGGAATCCCTCAATACTCAATACACCACACTGACAAACCTCTTTGAAGTTCATACAAATTTCGTCAACCTCATGCTATTTTTTGTTATTTAGCTTAACCCTGAAGTCACAAAAAACATGGTCTTACAAGGTTTACTCTCGGAGTGAGGAATAATAATTGCTTACGGAGGAGGAAAAGGAGGAATGCCCATAAAATATTTTTCATTTGGCTATGATGCTGACTTTTAAGCGTGATGGAACTTCTTCTACATTGTATATAAGGGAAATGCCGCCAGATCCTTCAAATCGTAGATTTCAGTAAAGCTCTTTGCACTTTTTAAGACGAATATTGCTTCATCAAAACCATATTTTCGCAACTCAGGAATTGAAAACTTTGAATTTAGAAATGTCAAATGAACCGCAAACGACATTCTTCAAGTAATCAAATAACTTTTTACTAGCATTTTGAAGCCTTAAAAATTATGTTAACATTTCAGGAAACCGACAAAATGTGCAATTAGCTTCGACCAGTGCCCTGCCACGTTTCAGCATCAGGAAAATGGTATTTTCTTGTACAGGCATACTTAAATAAGTCCTTTATTAAAGGTCATGAATATCACAAATAATTGGTTGAATGAAAAGGCCGCCTTCCTACTTCCCGCTCCCTTCCAACCGCAACCACTTCTTGCGCTGCTTTTTGTAATTTGTTTATGGCCCCGAGCATTTGCGGGCGAACGCGTTGAGCACTTCATTTTATGAGCCAACACCGTTGAGTGAATAACATCACATCACAGCACTTAATGAGCTACTAAAATTAGCTAAGCACCTTGGCGGCTAAGAGCGAAATGGTTTAGGCATTTTCCTGCATCGAACTGCGGGGTGTGCGGCTTCAAAATTGGTTTTTGATTATGTTGTCGGTACTTGTGTTGTTTTTGTTCTTTTTTATATTGTTTTGTTTTTTGTTTTTTTTTTTTATGTAATTTATTGACGCACTCATTTACTTTTGTTTTCTTTTATCGTCGTGTCACAACTCATAATCTCTTCTTAAATTGCTTTCGAATTCGTTTAAATGGAAGCATGTCAAGTCTTCTTTATTATGACTTTGACAGCTTCGAAAAGGATTCGTCAGTGGCATGAATCGTAAAATTTCGTTAATCAAGTTGTTTCATTAATTATGGCGGCTTCATTGTTGTATGAATATGCGCAAGTATCTGCTTGGTTAACAAACATGAAAAAAATATATATGTACATATGCGTAAATGAAATTGATTTGGGCAAACTTAACAAATTTTATGATTAAAGAACTTTGCAAGTCATTTTGAGGAGCTGAAATATAATTGAGATTAATTTCTACGAAAAATTATTTATTTTGCAATAATATTGCGTTTTATGACGCTTCTGGCTTTTGGCTTCTTGAGTGGTGTTTGTAATATTTGTTTAAGAACAAAGTTTCTGATAAAAAGCGTGAGTGCTTTGACAAGAATTAAGATCGCATGAAATTAGTAGATTCACCATAGTATAATAATCGATATTATTTACAAGATGCTTGTCGATTATAATAACGCCAGTCGTTCTTACTTTTCGCTGTTTGACGACAAACGGAGATTTCAAATGTTCTGGTCTTTCCAATGTAGTGGGAATCTTCCGCAGAACCTTTCTCTCGAAAACTCGTAACGCTAACTCATCAGATATTGTCATCGCCCATGCCTTTGCAGCATGGCAGGGTCGAAAATAATGAGTGACTTATAGAGTTTGGTTTTTGTTCGTCGAGAGAGGACTTTGCTTCTCGATTGTCAGTCGAAAGTAGCATCTTTTTGCAAGAGTTATTCTGCGTTGAATTTCGATGATGGTATTGTTGTTGGTGTAAATATTGGTACTTTACATATCGGCCAACATGTGCGTTCTTCTTCTTCTTTATTGGCGTCGGCACCACTTACGCGATTATAGTAGAGTTAACAACAGCGCGCAAGTCGTTTCTTCTTTTCCCAGGGTGGCGCCAATTGGAGATTCCAATCGAAGCCAGGTCCTTTTCCACTTGGTCCTTCCAACGTAGTGGGGGTCTTCCTCTTCAGCTGCTTCCCCCGGTTGGTACTGCGTCAAATATCTCAGAGCTAGAGTGTTTGCATCCACTCGGACGACATGACCCAGGTAGCGTAACCGCGGTCTATGTCAATTCCGTCGTAGTTACATATATCTCCTACAGCTCATCGTTACATCGGCTGCTGTATTCGCCGTTGTGAATAACAAAAGACCATAAATCTTCCGCAGAACCGTTCTATCGCAAACTCGTAACGCTAACTCATCAGATGCTGTCATCGCCCATGCCTTTGGAGCATGGCAGGGTCGGGAATAATGAGTCACTCGAAGTCGAGAAAGGACTTTACTTCTCAATTGCCTACTTAGTCCGAAGTAGCGCCTGTTGGCAAGGGTTATTCTGCGTTGGATTTCGAGGCTGTTGTTTTTGGTGTTGATGCTGGTTCCGGAATAGACGAAATTATCTACAACTTCAAAGTTATGACTTATATGTCAACAGTGACGTGGCAGCTAAGTCGCGAGTGCGACTGTTATTTGTTTGGTGACAGGAAATATTTCGTCTTACCCTCGTTCCCTACCAGGCCCATTTGCTTCGCTTCCTTATCTAGGTAGGAGAAAGCAAAGCTAACGGAGCGGTTTGCTTTAAATTTCATGTTTCAAAAGGTTCGAAGCATATCACATTAGGGTGTTTTTTTTGAACTATTAAAATTTTTTAAATCCCGTCACGAAATTTCCTTGGAAATACTCTATAAAAAATTCCCTGAAAATTTTAACCCTTAATATTAACATTAGGAACTGCCTTGGAAAAATTTTCCATAGAAAATACACCACAATCGTGATTTTTTATCTTTAAATTCCTACAGATCAGAGATGTTTTATGGCCCTTTGACTTTAAACGAATATTTCTCAGAGTTGTTCACTCTACAAAAGTGCCCAGTGCAACAAAGTCGTAACTCACACCGGCGAGGTAGTACGGGGCTCTAAACCTGATCTTTCTACGATATTCGCATTTTTTTGTATATATCTCGTAAATGACAAGAGTTATAGAACAAATGTTCATGCCAAAATTGTAGGAAATTTTATTTGCTACAAAAAAGAAGAGATCAAAATCGCTATCATTAATACTTCTCGAGATGTTCGGGTTTTTAAGTAAGGCTGTATTGAATTATCATAGATGATATGTAATAAAAAGGGGTAACTGCATCCCGTGGTACCAGATTTAAGACACCGGTCAGACCTTGTAGCTTTTGCTACTACCAGTTGAGCACCCATCAAACTCAATGACTGATGATATTTGTCGCTTGAACTTAAAATGTTTTTTCATTGGAAGGAATCTCATTTAAAGTCTACAACTGAGTCTATAACTGAGTGTTATAGCACTATTTCTGACTATGCCAAAATTTCGAGGCAAATTACCGCTGGCGAATTCTACCACCTACCCGCCAGTGGAATGCCAGTAACACAATCCGAAATTTTATATTAATTGCCGGGGACTCTTTTCTCTATACAATTTAGAATTTGTCACAAACATATCTGAGAGGCTTTAGCAAAGCACGTCTTTAGCGGTCAACGAGTTAAGTAAAAAGTTAAAAAAGTTTTAGGGTAATGTTTTTTTCAGACGCGATACGACGATGATTTTGAAAGATAAATTTATAAACGGAAAGTGTCATCCCTTCACAATAACTAAAAAAAGTTAAGAAAACTACTGCCAATTGTACACAATACAAGAGTTATTAATTCATTTTCATAACCTAAAAATATATTTCTTCCTTTATTATAACCAACTTTACAAAAGCCCATTAAAACTGTCTCGTCTATCCGTACGCTGAAAGCTCATAGCCCGCAGTTTTGCGGAAACTTCAGAAAAACTTTTTAACAATAGCGCTACCTTATTGTACGTTTTTGTTTTTTATTTTCGCTTTTCTTGTGTATTATGCTAGCAAAAGCCGTCTTAACTTCGTTTGCAATTAAGCGGCGACGAACGAAAAGTGAAAGATAGGCAAAGACAGCAGACGAATGCCTCCAAAACTCACGTAAACCCGCACTTAAACTATTACGCCACAACAGCCAAGCGCTATCAACAGTTACCGAACTCTTATCCATCCGTTTCAGCGCGTTTTCGAGTCAAGCGACCATGCACTTCCGGCATTTCACCGCTGGCGATGATTTAGTGCGCGTGTTTTTGCTGCGCGACCAAATGTTATTGTTTTTTTCCACACTTTTGCTGTTGCTGGTTTGACCAAGTGCGCCGAATTTCGGAGCCGACCTTAGTCCGGTGGTTGGACGAACACTTTTTTAATTAAAGCCACCACCACTTTGTTTGCTTCTATTTGTTGCTTTTGTACGAGTGGAAGCTGCGGGTAGCCGGATGCAAGTTCTAGCTGTGCGCGGTTACTGTGGTGTGGTAGGTGTGGGTGTTAAGGGTTACAGGGTGGTTTTAGGTGTGTAATATATACATATATTTTATATGGGCGCTCAAATGGAAGTACATTAGGGATCGATGCGAGGCATTTATATGTATGTAATGGCACATGTTTTGTAGTTCAGAATAACTGGAATGCCCTATAGTGGTCATTCGATAATGGCAGACTCAAGTATATAAAAGTTCTTCCTTTACCAGGTTTTAAATAATTGTTTCGGATGCTGCTTTTTTATGATCTTCGAAGTCTGAAGATGTATTAATTTTTTATCTTTAAACTTTTTAGATTAAACACTATACATTTCTCTTGATTGAAAGCTATGTCTTAAGTACGAAATTCAAAACAATACCAGTTATTTTGTGTTGTTATTGACTAAGGATCTCACCAAAAGTGAATCAATAATTGTATTGAATGGGATATTTCGGTCTTGTTAGGTTCCCTTCTGGAGTCTGATAGCTAAAAATGTTCCAAATATCCGTAAAACTTGCAATCGCGAGTGATCTACCATGTACATGAAGGATGTATACGAAATTTCAATAGACGTCGGATAAAGGATAGATGTTCAGTCTTCTTTCTCAGCACTCTGTACGCATCGGACAGTTCGGATTAGTGTCAAGATGGAATTTGTTTAGGTAGCTTCTTGGGCACCCATGTACATGTCCTCAGTATTTGGGACAGGTGGAAATTCGGGTTCCCATGTAGTCTGTTTACTAACGAATGGATATTCGGCATTAGTCTGCGATTACCTTTGCGAGTAAAAGCCGTCGGTGTTCCATACATGCAGCTTTTTTTTGTCCTCATTCTTGATAAGGCGTTGAGGGTTTTATTCGCTTTACCAGAAGTGCATTCTTAAATTTGAATCTTAGTCTAGTATTACACCCAGCTATTTGTGGCTGAGAAAGAATCTCACACTCTAATATTTTTTAGCCTCGCCTTGCCATCGTTTGCCATTTACTGCGCATTTCGCAGTGTCGACATTGTTCAGTGTTGTCAATGGTGGAGCTCTGTATCAAAGCCATATTGTCTCCTGGATATTCCACCGGTTTTCTGAATTGCTAACTCCAGCGGTCCCTTACAATGCGTTCATACACTTAGCCAACAGTGTCAAACATGTCTCACCCTGTATAAGTATGCCTGTGCGAAACCCACATTGCTTAGCTCAAAAGACAAAAACTACAACTTAGTTGCGGTCAACAGTAAAGTGAAAGATGGCTGGTCCAATAAAGGCAAAAGAAAAATGCCTGGAAATATCGAAAGTTCTCTCAGCAAATTGCAATAACGGAACTCCAAAGATTTCTTTGGCATTTCCGAAGTCTTAAAGTGGTGGCAAACTGAGAACACAATAACAACAGCAAAAGCCGCACTAAGTGCACAAAGCGCACAGAAGACAGCCGGAATAAGTAACTAAAAGTGATGTTTAATTGAAAATTAAAGTGCAGTTGCAGTTAGCAGAAAGGTGCACTACCGTTTAAATGTTTCTTGCTGCAACAACAAGTGCAAAGAATTGAAATAAGAAGTAAAGAAATTAAAGTGAAGATTTTCATGAGTACATAGCACGGCATTGCCTGCCAGCGCGTTCGATTGACATACAGACCTAGTGCGCACTGTTTTAAAATTGATATAAATTTTTCTATTTCGATTTTTGTTGTTGCATACGCGCCAAAAAGCCCCACATTTGTTTCGACTCGCCCAGCTAATCGTTCGAACATAACTCAGCACCAGTTTCATACACAAGCAGAAGGGTCTGTGCTAGACATCACAAGCATATCGAGTGAGCCCAATAGATATGCATTCACCAATCGATCGCTGCAAGTCAATTAGTTTAATTGAAACGGAATAAATCAACAGCAAAATAGATATGTGCACATACGCGCACACATTCGATTGCCTTATTGATGCACTCGCCTTTATTTTTCTATGTTTATTGTATATATAGACTCCTGCACATGGAGGCGTGTGCGGGCCTTCATAGCACACTTTCACAAAAGCCAGCTGCAATTTACTGTAAATTTAGAATTTTTCAATTACTGTGAAAAAGTGATTTTTCCTCTTCCTCCTGCTGCCTGGAGAAATATGAATTAAAAAGTGGTAATTTTTACATGGAAAACACACTTGAAAAGTCAATTCAGTGCAACTGCCAATAAACAATCGCAATCGCTCGTACAACACATTTGGTTAAATGCATTTACCGTTACTTGGTGAACAACACAGAAAGACATGGAAAATATTCAAAACACTCTCCATATGATTTTGAAATAATGAAGCAAATGTAGAGCAAGTTATAAAGACAGCAGCGGTGAGTGAGCTTTCAGTGACTAAAATTTCAAAACTAACAAAAATATTATTTCGAAGTAAACATATACTATACATATGTACGAGTACGTAGTATATTGATTTGTGCTTTATCTGCGCGCCAAGCTTCAGCGCTGCCTTCATACATGAGAAAGTGACAATAAATTAGCTAGTTACTTGTTCGATTCGCCATTATTCAAAAGTAGCCCTTTTCCATTTTTTTGTTTTTTAAGTAGTGAAAAACATCTAAAGCCGGAGTACGAAACTTCAATACGCTAATCCAAACTTACTCCAAACTACAGACTCCCCATGAAACCACCTGATTAAGTATTACTTCGTGCGGGTGATAAGCCATAAAAGTCTCTTTTATGGTACGGACTGACATCAGTTTTGTCATGATTGAGGCAGTCGCTTCGCTGACATCCTTGCAGTTTTTAGTGGACTGACATGAGTGTCGTCAAATTTTCCACCGTAAAACTATCACCGAAAGTAGTTTTCAGTTTTTTTTTACAACTAAAAATGATAGAGTTTCACACTCATTATGCGGACACGATTATAGCCGATTTAACAACAGCGCGCCAGTCGTTTTTTCTTTTCGCAAGGTGGCGCCAATTGGAGATACCAAGCGAAGCCAGGTCCTTCTCCACCTGGTCTTTGCAACGGAGCGGAGATCTTCTTCTTCTTTCCCCGGCGGGTATTGCGTCTAATAATTTCAGAACTGGATGTCAATGTCGTCATATATCTCATACAGCTCATCGTTTCATCGAATGCGATATTCGCTGTGGCCAACGCGCAAAGGACCATAAATCTTTCGCAGAACCTTTCTCTCGAAAAGTCCGACTCATCAGATGTTGTCATCGTCCATACCTTTGCACCATACAGCAGGACGAGAATAATGAGTGACTTATAGAGTTTGGTTTTTGTTCATCGATAGAGGACTTTGCTTCTCATTTGCTTACTCGGTTCAAAGTAGCACCTGTTTGCAAGAGTTATAAGATTATTAAGAGAAAATAATACATATTTTTTTTAACGTTGAAAAGAGAGTCGGGTGTATTAAAAGTGCAGGATTGAGTGTTAAAAGCATAGCATATACGGCGGAATGGTTCGTTTACTTGCTGCGAGAAACACACATCCTACAATTTTATTGGAAATGCTCTAACATAGAATGTGAAAAATTTTTTTGTAAGGGAAAATATCTTGTCAGAATCGATTTGAAAACTAAGATTCGATACCAATATATGTAGTTCTAACAAAATTTCTAAAAATAGTTTTAACATGATAACAGTCGGATCTCTCAATTCTTTAGACCATCCTCGAACAAAACTAAGTGCATCTTTAACTTTCTAAGTCACTGTATTGACATGAGGATTAAATTTAGGCTTAGTGTTCATGGTAAATCCAAAGTTATTATGTAAGGAGAGGAAAACACAGCTCTACAGAAGACCTCTAAAACTAATTATTTATTATATATTAAATGGAACCGGAACACAGATCACTAAAGGACGCAACGCAACAATGGTCTTGTCGTTCGATACAAATAAGTATTATCCAAGGTCAATTTTGCACTTTCCAGCAAAATAACACTTTCATCGCGGTTGGCACGAAGCAAGGTGTTGGCTTTCTTATTTCTTTCTTTTTTCAACGTCGATATGAGTTACTTTTGCTACATTTTTCATTTAACCCAAAAAAATTTCAAGCATCTTGCGTGGTAAAATGACCCGAATGTTGCTCACCAATGGTTTTAGAATTACTGTAAAATCTAAAGATTCGGATGTTACCTTGCTCTGACAACCCACAAGAACTTTGAACCGTAGAAATTGAAAATTTCGATTGGTAGCTCTTTTGTTAAAACAATTAACCGTCAAGATATTTTTCTTGTACGATTGGGCAGATGAAGTGCGCCAGCAGCTACGGATGTCGATAAAAAATTACTATTTCATGTTTGTTCCCGAAAAGTGTTTCTCAGAGATATTGGTACAAACGTAGATCATAGATTCTGAATCCAGATTCATAGATCCTGAATGGAATATGAATTCTCTAAATACTGTCTGATAATTTAAAATATGAACGACATTTTTCAATACATCACCATTTCGTGAGCATGGTTTGGTTTAAAATTAATCGGGGTTTTAATATTGTGTATTGATATTTCTCAAACATGTCTGATGAACTCAAATTCGTTAAAGTTCTCTTTATTTACTGCTTTACCGAAGAAATATCATGTATCCCTTCCTATGCTTTGTTTAGAAAACTTATAAACCCGGGCGAAAGCTTCCACAAAATTATTTTTTCTAATCTAACATGAATTGAATAGACTTTCCTTACTTTAAATGAAGACTTGTCAGTTAGCACTTAGGTGAGATTAATCTTGAGGTTGAGTTTCAAATTTGCATATTTTTAATGTTTCACGAAAACTTTCGAAAATCCTTCGGACAGTTTTTAGAAAATAACGCTAGTTGATGAAGAGATGAAATCCACGTCCTTTTTGGATAGCGCGGTAACGAACAGGTCTAACCAAGTTTCAGTTGATGCAGAGATAAAATCAAGGTCCCCTTTAAATAGCGGTAGCGAACTCTTCTAACCACCCTGCCACGACATTCGAGAGAAATTTTAACTCTGAACTTAGTGCAAACATCTCAAGAGGTAAATATATATGTATATTGTATTTGATATCTTGACACCTTTTTCTTATCGATATTTTTGAAATTACAACTCAGCAAGTTAAGCTCTAATATATTGAAGGAATTAGCGCGGAAGCAAACGTTTACACACCGTGTAACAAATAAGGCCTTTGTGTAGAAAAGGGATTATAGATTACACTGAGACAAAAATTTCAGTTATAAATTGTAAGTTGGGCCTGTAGAAACTGATAGAAGCTTTAACAGAACTCTCTGGCAGCTCTGTAGGGTAGCTAACCGGTTATTTAACCAATAGTTGGCTTGCAGGTTACAAGTACAAAAACTATTACGTAGCACAAACATTTTTAAAGTATAACGGAAAACTGCCATATATACATACTTACATATACATCTATATTGTACATATACATCTATATTGTTAATACATATGTATGTATTGAATTTGATTACTTTCTTGATTACTCAACACCCCTATTTGGAAACAGTCAAAAGAATCTGGTAATGGTAATGGTAAGCAAATCAATAAATATGTGAGTTTATTGTGCTAAATAAATAATCGTTTACTTATGGTTACATGTAGATTGGAGTGGGTCAAAAAAATCTTTTATTTTCTTCTTATCCTTAGATAACACAAAAATATTGTCCGAAATGATAGAAAAAACAGTCTGATAAAGTTTGAACTCTTAATATATTAATATTAACAGGTGGTGCATTGTGATTTTGATTTCACATATGAGGGAACGTTGATATGTAAGGAAAATAATATTTTTTTTTGGCTCATCCTAATGTACTACCAGTCACCTCCAAAATGCGCTTTCCAGGAATTTCACTTTTCCAGCGCCAGCAAGAAACTATTCATTATACTATATTTATATATAAGTATTCATGTATGTTTATCAATGTCGATTTGTATGAGTGCACATCGTAAATGTTGTTATGAGCTTAGATGAAAGAATGTGTGGAAATAAAACGAATTTAAATGGCAAATCGCAAACTGTTGCAAATATTTCACACTAAAATTGCACAGATGCACAGATGTTCATACATAACTGAAAATACATACATACAACATATACTATATGTATGAACAAATGCATATTTGCATATATAGATACATATAAGTTGGCAAATATTTGCGCAAATTAAGATCACCTACTTATGAAGATTCGAAAATTTTACCACTGCGAATTTTATATACACAAGTTTATATATGTATATGCATACTTATGTATGTACATCTATACTCGTATATAGGCAAAAGCAGAAAGTGCAAGAAAATAGTGTGAGATTGAGAAATTACTTTCGGCTTCTTGTGAAAGAAAATACCAGTGCTCACACGCACGTATATGCACACACACATACACAAACAAAAGCTCACATGCATGCTTGTGCTCTTAAGTTGTAGTGAAACTATGCATGTGAGTGTGCAGTCGGCAATCATTTTGCCACCACAAATGTCAAACAAAACATTTCAAACAATAAACAATAACAACAACAACAAGCGCTATTGTAAATAACCGCAAAATTGCACAAACAAGCCAAGGCTTAGACATTAAATGCTGTTGACATTTTCTCCACTAATAAAGATGTAGAGTGGAGAACTACGCTACACGCCGCCAAACGGCATTTTGAGTGCCGAAAAGTGACAAAGAGTCAAAAGTGATTATTAGCGAGTCGAAGCAGAAGAAGAAGAACAACAAAAGTTTGCTGCCAAATAAACCGCAGAATATGGCAAGGCATAAATAAAATGTGATTGCAGCTGGGAGTGAATGGAGTGGAGTAGGCCCGAGGCGGCGTAGTCACTTTCAACTGGTGTGTGTGTGTGTGCGATATCGTTTGTTTGCCGCACGGCACATTAACATTAATTGCATGTGAAACATTTGCTATTAGATGCAGCTGAACTACTTTTCTTGCGAAGCACGACGCAAATATGATACTAAAATGTTGGAGGAAGCGGTGGAGGGTAAGGGGGCAGATTTGAAAATATGTAGAGTATGTAACGCACAGATTGCTTGCAATCAGTAAATTGATATTAACTCTGTGAGTTTAAAGCTGATTGAAGTTGATTTGATTGGAGCCTAAATATTATCCAAATAAATGAAATAATGTCAAAATAATGTAAAGTGTTCTATAAACAAATGGACACAAAAAAATGATTGAAATACAATTTTTTATTAGTAATTGATCAATTGCCCCTTTTTCACTATTAAACTATGGTATATTCAATAAATTAGAATTATTCAGGATGCTAGGCCTTTGTGATCATATGTGTTATAAGGTAGGGCACAATAGTCCATAGGTCGCAGTGCAAAGCCTCAATTCTACTATATATCTATCTATGTCGACATAGGCGAATTATTGACATGAGTTTATTAATTTTTGACAGCAGGCCACATTATTATCAAGAAAATAATTTTTTTTTATTATATACATAGTTTAAACTGAGAAGTACTTCAAACACGGCGATATCTATAGATACAATTTTAGAAAATCTTTTGCCTCCAAGTTTCAAAACATAAGCCAACTATTCAAATAAAATGTTTAAAAATATTTCGGCGCCATCTACTGCTTAATTTGAGAATCAGAATCCTCAACGATGGAGTCTGGTAGATATGAAATTGAACCTTGAATGAATTGAAGTAAATTGAAAAAATGTAAGTGTTTTGTTTAATAAAGCCATCTACCTTCTCGAAATTTTAACTGAATTTGATGCGACAACTTCAAGCATTAAGACAACAGCAATCATTCTTCCAGATTTGCTTCATTTCGTAATACATACCTCTAATGGAATTTCAAAATATATACATATATGTGACCTGGTCTACGGAAAGGGGGCTTAGGTGTCAAAAAAAAGGAGAACAATTAATGAGATAACGAGAAACTGACGATTATTTTTAACAGCTTTTCCCAGAAAACTAGTTTTCGCACGGTCCAGACCAGGTCACATATGAAGAAATATTTTAGATTTATTTTTCCAACTTTGTAAAAAAAATCTAGATCAAGTTAAAAAAATCGAGGCTTTCAACGACAAAGTCACCAATCACTTGCAAAACCAGTGCAATAAAATGGGTGTATTTGCAGGGATGATTTTAGAAATATGTTACTCATACATGCATACATAGTTGCTAAGCAGCAGAGTGGCGCAGTGGAAGCGTGCTGGGCCCATAACCAAGAGGTCCGAGGATCGAAACCTTGTTCTGCTAATAACTGATTGGAAATCTTTTATTTCGTTCCTTTTACGTTACGTATATTAAGAAAAAATAAATCAAACAATCATATCATTGATTCTGAAAATCAGTATATTAAGCATATGACTGATGGAGCAAAACTTATATCCGTAATTTCTGCCGCTAAAGTAAGGCGGATCAAAATAACTTATTCACTTAAATTCATTAAGCTCAAATTCTTTCATGTTGATACAAATATGGTATACTTTATAAAGTCAACCGAAAGCAAGAAATTCATAATTATTAATATATTGATTTTAGGAGAAGATCTCGACTGATTTGAGTACATTTTGGCATTATACTATGCTTTGTGCTTTAGAATATATTTTTTTCCAATTTTAGTAAAATAATTCATACATTGACTAATGCATTAGGTATACAGTTAAATAGATAGCGAAAATCATTATATATTATTTGGTTTATGGTACACATTTATTAAGCTTCAGTATACGGAAAATTATACCTTTACTTAATTTGCTAAGTTATCTCTCAGGCTGACCGATATTTTCGTTATAAACACAACGATAGGCACGGAGATGTTCTTATGCGGTGGAAAAAAAGTAGTAAGATTTCCTAATTTCAATTTCACATGAAACCCCATTCGTCGAAATGTATTTTTTGTTGATATGACTGTCAGTGACATCTGCGCCCAATGGCACATCAAAATAATCACTACGCTTGTCTTTCAGAAGTACATAAATTGCATTCGGTGATTTTGACGATGAGTGAAATTACTCAACAAAAAAGTTCCATTAAATTTTGTGTGCGGAATCAAATTTCTGGTGTCGAAACGTTCAGAATGTTGTGAATAATTTTTTGTTGCGAGCAAGTGTTTTTGTTTTGTACAAATTATTCAAAGAGGCTTGAGAAAGCGTTGACGATGAACCACTGACGATCAACACGTCAATAAAATAAAGTAATTAGTGCTTGAGAATCGACGATTAACAGTCAGAGCTCCTACTGGCATCATTGGAATATCAGAAGAATCAGTTAAAATCATTTTGAAAGATCATTTGGGCCAAGAAACGTGAAAGTACGATTAATTCCTAATCCTAAATCACTAAAATTTTTCGAAAAACAACGTCGCGTTAACGTCTGTGAAACAATGATTTTCGACTACCAGGATGTCATGAAACGTGTTATTACTAGCGAACTGTCTTGGATCTATGCCTACGACGCGGAAACAGACAAATGTCGTGGCAAAGGTGAGCCTAAGCCAAAAAAACCACGTGAAATCAGGTCAAATATCAAGCTTATGTTAAGAGTTTTCTTCGATTATTGAGATGTGGTGCACTCCGAATACTTTCCGACCTTCCAAACTGTAAACAAAGAATACTATTTGTCCGTTTAGCCCCGAATTTATGGGCCGACAATTCTTGATTTTTGCACCACAATAATGCACCGTCGTATACTTCATAGATTCTTCGTGAGTTTTTCGCCACCGTACTCGTCCGATTTAGCCCCATGTGTTTTCTGGCTATTCAGCAAACTCAAGCAACCGCTTTGAGGAAACCGTGAATCGCTACAGGCATTGAAGGCTATTCTGGAAACTGATTTTAACAACTGTTTCGAGGATTGGAAAAAACGTTGGCATAAGTGTAATGGGGCCAAGTGGTATTACTTCGAGGTATTACTACGACGACATAGCTTTTGCAGAATAAATTAAGAATTTTGAAATTATGAGCAAAGTCTTACTATTTTTTGTTTGCAGTCATATATTTTTCTTTTTCTAAATTAGAAAAGTTTAATTTCACTTAAGCTAATGATAAACATTTTCATTATTTTGATAAACCTGTTCCAGGCGTGCTTTCTAATTTTATCTTTAGAAACACCCTAGAAACTGTAACTTTAATAATCTGATTAAATATGGAAAAACAAAATACACGAATTCTCATTGGCAGTCAAAATACCTACGCACCTCAGCTTAAGTGGGTTAAAGATCTTTTAACACTTACATATATCAATTACATTTACTTGTCAATAAATACTCTGTTGAAAAACTGGAAAAACAAAATTCAGGTGTCAAACACATATAATTGTCAAAAAGGTGATTATTCGGTTGTTCTTCTCATATTTTACTAATTGGGTAAGCAGTCAATTATGTGTAAAAGCAGCAATACTTAAATACTAACGGTATCAAATTTCAAAAATATGATATCACAGAAAACATAATCCAAGTTATTCAAGTCATATATGGGCCATTCCATCAATTGGCGACATGGTTTTGTACCCGTGGTTCTCCGATTTTAACGAAACTTTAGAATATCATAATATAGACCAAAATAAGAATATCTGTAAACTTTTAAGTGATCAAAGTTGCTCCATTGTTTTTTGGCGCGCAATTCAAATTGAGATCAAACAAAAAAAGACTATTTCTTTTATTTTTTAGCGACCTCAAAATTGAGTGAAAAAATTTTGCAGTTATCCAATTTTATGTAAAAAAATCTCAGCTTTCTGATAAAAATATTTTCATAATCCCAAAAAAATTTCAAAATCCAAAAAAAAACATTTTTCCCCAAAAATCCCGTTTTTTGTGCTTTTCTCCCAATTTTTTTTTTTCAAAATTGACTTTTTCATTCGATTCCTCGTTCAATTTTACATAAGAATCAGTGTTCAAAAATACAAAAAGTTTACAGTACAAGTATGCAGATAACACTGCGGTTAAAAAACCAACACACACAAATTACTTAAATGCAAATATCAACGCTTTTGAGTTGAAAAAATACATATGTTAGCGAATTGCAAACATATATTTTAAGAAATAAGGCTTTTAAAAAATTCTCGCCAAAAGCCATACAAAGCAAATTTATGTAAAACAAAAAAAAAAATTGACTACGGTTTCACCTAGGCTAGAATACGCTTCACAAATAAAAAGCCTTCTGTACAAGAACTTTTTTTTGATAGATATACGTTATAGTGGTCCGATATGACTAATATGTAGAGAGTTTATATCGTTGGTTTGGAATATGAGCCGTTTCAAATTTCGGGAATATAAAGTCAAATAAAACAGCTTATCATACATTGAGTAGAATTTGATTGATAAGTTTGTATGGCAGCTATTTGCTAAAGTGGCGCAATCTGAACAATTTCTTCGGTGGTTATATCGTTGCTTTGGAGAATAATCCAAATTTAATTTCGGGTAGATATCTTGTGAAATAAAAAAGTTTTCCTTACAAGGACTGGGTGTTTTTCGTTCGGTTTGTATGGGAGCTATATGATACAGTGGTCTGATAACGGTGGTTCCGACAAATTTCAAAAACTTTAGGATTATACGGACGGACATGACTAAATTGACTCAGCTCATCACGCAAATCATTTAATGGGTTTTCCAATAAGAGCGCTTTATTCCTGTGAAAGTACATTTGATGCCATTATGTATGAAACTCGTTTTCTTTTGCATGGCCACCACGGGCACGCTTGTATAAGTCCATACCCTGAACCCAATTTTCGACGGTTTTCAAGTATAAACCACTGCGATACTGCTGCAATTACACGTTCGAAATTCGTACGAAGTTCATAAATCGTCGCTGGCTTGATGGCGTAGACAATAGACTTGACAGGAAATAGCCTAACGGCGTCAAATCGCACGACCGAGGCGGCCAAATGACTGGGCCATTTCGTGAGTTAACACATTCACCAAACTTGGTTTTCAGTAAATCGATTGTGACATACGCTGTGTGGCTTGTGGCGTCGTCCTGGTGGAACCACATATTGTCCAAGTCCATATCATCCAATTCAGGTTAGAAATATGAGACTATCATTGAGCGGTCGCGTTTCCCATTCACAGTAACGTGTCGGTCTTGATCATCACGGACGCCGACGGTCCATAAACCGCACTAAACCGTCTTCCCCAATTGATTCGCTAGCGGCAGCAATACTTTCGACACTACAGGCACTTCTTTGTCTCACTGTGAGTACAAATTTTTCCACTAGACGCTCAATTGTTGATCTGAATCATAAATTGGACGTAGCGCTCTTAAAGTTGATTCCACTGCCTCCAAATTTCTGTAGTAAATTTTAATAATTTCGACAACAACAAACAACGGTTTGGATCGTATATCTTTACATGATTAAATGGCAAATCTTACTGAAAAGAAATGTCAAAAGATCGGGAAAAATATGGCGTCGTTTGCCGTCCCTATCGATCTACTTTTGTAACGTGCCTATTGAAAACACCGTTGCTTTATGTCGTCTACGACGTTTCCTTCTGCCTGTAACATACTTCGTGGCAAACTTATTTACTTTATTGAAGGTATTAATAAGTTCGCATTGCCACATGTGGCCGATTATTTTGTATAAATAGAAAAATAAATTTTGCTCTTTCGCGCCGGCCGCCAATTAGTTAGTTGAAAGATATAAATTATTACGCCACAAAATTTTAAAAACACTTTATACAAATAATACAAGCCATTAGGCTCTGATATGTATCCATAAAAGGCTATTAAATATTTAAACGTGACTGCGGCTACGGTCTGCATTTAGTCAACTGACAGTTGTATGCAAATGACAATCAAACGCCATGTTAGGTGTCAATTAATTGTCATGGATCGTCGTTGGTACGCGATAAATTTCAAATTGATTCAAATCGCTTTGAAAAACTTAGTAGCGGCCGACTGCCGAACGAAATCACGTTTCTTCATGCAACAAGATGCAAATTATTAGTTGTTGTAGCACGAATAACCGGGTGACCACAGCGCGGCTTTGCATGCTAATGAAATGGCCAATGCAAAGATTTATGAAAATAGGTATAAATTTGTTAATTTGTGGGTGATTTAATTTTGTATATTTATCTTTTTTTGCAATTTGTTTTTTCTATAATTTTTTCTGGTTTTCAAAGCGCAAGCCATTGGAAAGACTTGTGCGCTCATTAACAACAGGACCCTGCATTACAGCACATACTAACAACAACAAAATATTCTAAACATAAATTAATAATTTTTTGTTTTTGTTTTAATCTAGTTATGTGGGTGCAAGTGCATTCGAGTGTGCTCGTGTATTCGCACTTTGGCAGCCGGCAAGCGTTTGAGTGTCTAATTGTTACTTATGTCACTACTGACATTTGACACTACTTAGTGCGCACGAGTCATCCGGTCACAAGTCTGTGTTTTCACTTCAGATTAAGTCATTTACAAGACGCTGGCTTTTGGCTTTTTCATTACACACAAATTTCTTGATTTTATATGACATGAACTGATTTAATCTTCATTTTAACTGCTTTTGTTCGGTGTGGTGTGTTTAGATAGTCTTAATATATAGTTTTTGTTTGACTTCCGTAACAAAATCATTATTATTTTATATATAAAAAATCGAATAGCATCTGAAAGAAAGTATTTCAGCAGTACACAATCATAGATAATAAATTTGCTGAATATTTAAGGGATTTCTTGAAAAATAAATCAATAAATATTCGATTCAAATATTATTTGTATATTAATAAGAAAATATATATCAAACAAGTAAGGAAGGGCTAAGTTCGGGTGTCACCGAACATTTTATACTCTCGCACGATAAAGTGATAATCGAGATTTCATTATCAGTCATTTCCATATTTTTCAAATACCGTATTTGTGTAAAGTTTTATTCCGCTATCATCACTGGTTCCTAATGTATATATAATACAGAGAAGGCATCAGATGGAATTCAAAATAGCTTTATATTGGTAGAAGGCGTGGTTGTGAACCGATTTCACCCATATTTCGTACATGTCATCAAGGTGTTAAGAAAATACTATATACCGAATTTCATTGAAATCGGGGGAGTAGTTCCCGAGATATGTTTTTGGTCCATAAGTAGGCGACGCTACGCCCATTTTCAATTTTTAAAAAAAGCCTGATGCAGATTCCTTCTGCCATTTCTTCCGTAAAATTTAGTGTTTCTGACGTTTTTTGTTAGTCGGTTAACGCACTTTTAGTGATTTTCAACATAACCTTTGTATGGGAGGTGGGCGTGGTTATTATCCGATTTCTTCCATTTTTGAACTGTATATGGAAATGCCTGAAGAAAACGACTCTGTAGAGTTTGGTTGACATAGCTATATTAGTTTCCGAGATCCACTTTTCCAAAAAAATAGCGTCCAAATATGCCCCTCTCTAATGCGATCCTTTGTGCCAAATTTCACTTTAATATCTTCATTTATGGCTTAGTTATGACACTTTATATGTTTTCGGTTTCCGCCATTTTGTGGGCGTGACAATGGGCCGATTTTGCCCATCTTCGAACTTAACCTTTTTATGGAGCCAAGAAATACGTGTACCAAGTTTCATCATGATATCTCAATTTTTACTCAAGTTACAGCTTGCACGGACGGACGGACGGACGGACAGACGGACGGACAGACAGACATCCGGATTTCGACTCTACTCGTCACCCTGATCACTTTGGTATATATAACCCTTTATCTGACTCTTTTAGTTTTAGGACTTACAAACAACCGTTATGTGAACAAAGCTATAATAATCTCCTTAGCAACTTTGTTGCGAGAGTATAAAAAAATTATATAATATACTTACTTGGAGTTCCACAAAAAAGTTCAGAGTTGGTTCAGTCAAACTGCAATGAAATTTGGTTGAAAATTACATTAATTTATTTTTGTTTTTATAAAATTATTTTTTTGGTTGCAATTGAAATTTAAAAGAATTAAATTTAAAAAAAATGTTTTGAACGCTGAAATCGATAACAGCTTCATTTTTATATTGTATTATCTAACAGTTAATTCGAACTAAAAAGTTGTACATTGTTGATTATGTCCTAATGGTAGAATTTGCCAATTTTCAAAAGGATTCGGACCAACTAAGTCTTTGTACGCATCTGAAGAGAATTCGGTATGATGTCATTGAATAAAATTAGTGTTTAGTGTTTAAATCAGGCACGAGAAATCGATATCGATATAACTTTTCAATTGTGTTAATACGTTTCAAGTACAGATAATTATTATTTAAGCAAACATTTCAAAATTATTTGATTGTCCAGCTTTTTATAATAATACACTAAAGCCATGGCTTTTAACATTTCGAACTAACCCTTTATTGACCAATCCCAGAAAAATGGTTTTCCTTATTTATTTATTTATTATCGTTTAATAATACTATTTAATATTATTAAATGTCTATGAGTCCATTAAACACAAAAATGTGCACTAAGCACTTAACCATTTTTTTTTTCAAAAGTCACTAAATATATTTTGTAAAGCACTAACTGATTGATAACTGTGCTTATTCAGCTAAAGTCGGAAAGAGAGTGAAATAGACAAAAAGAAAAAGAGCTGAATAATGAAGGACTGAAGGTCAAAGCTACCGAAAAAGTTATATGAGAAAACAATCTGCGCTGAAAAGATTATAAACTTTTCCTCAAAATATTTCTCGTAAGCACTATTTAGGATGGCCTCCAGCGATTTTTTGCATACCTCTTCTGATTCTAAACTGATTTCAATCCGGTGATTTTTGACTTGTTTGCATGTAAAACTCATAAGCCCATGTCTCATCGGTAGCTATAATGTTCTCCATAAATGTGGAATCGCAATTCGCACGATCCAGCATGTCCAAAGAGACCTGTTTACGGTAGTCTTTTTGAAAAAAAAAATCAACTTTATCGGGACGAGTCGATCAAAAACGCGTTTCATATCCCAAATATCCAGCAAAATCACGAATGGACTCGCGAGAGATATCGGGCTCTCTCAGACTTGCCTGACGATTTTCAATCACTATATCATTCAGTTTTTTATACTCTCGCAACAAAGTTGCTAAGGAGAGTATTATAGTTTTGTTCACATAACGGTTGTTTGTAAGTCCTAAAACTAAAAGAGTTAGATATGGGGTTATATATACCAAAGTGATCAGGGTGACGAGTAGAGTCGAAATCCGGATGTCCTTCCGTCCGTCTGTTCGTGCAAGCTGTAACTTGAGTAAAAGATATCATGATAAAACTTGGTACACGTATTTCTTGGCTCCATAAGAAAGTTAAGTTCGAAGATGGGCAAAATCGGCCCACTGCCACGCCCACAAAATGGCGAAAACCGCAAACTTATAAAGTGTCATAACTAAGCCACAAATAGAGATATTAAAGTGAAATTTGGCACAAGAAGGGGCATATTTGGACGTAATTTTTTTGGAAAAGTGGGCGTGGCCCCTCCCCCTACTAAGTTTTTTGTACATATCTCGGAAACTACTATAGCTATGTCAGCCAAACTCTATAGAGTTGTTTCCTTCAGGCATTTCCATATACAGTTCAAAAATGGAAGAAATCGGATAATAACCACGCCTACCTCCCATACAAAGGTTATGTTGAAAATCACTAAAAGTGCGTTAACCGACTAACAAAAAACGTCAGCAACACTAAATTTTACAGAAAAAATGGCAGAAAGAAGCTGCACTCAGGCTTTTTTTAAAAATTGAAAATGGGCGTGACGTCGCCCACTTATGGATCAAAAACCATATCTCAGGAACTACTAGACCGATTTCAATGAAATTCGTTATATAATATTTTCTTAATATGTACGAAATATGGGTGAAATCGGTTGACAACCACGCCTTCTTCCAATATAAAGCTATTTTGAATTCCATCTGATGCCTTCTCTGTATAATACGATTATAAACATTAGGAACCAATGATGATAGCGGAATAAAACTTTACAAAAATACGGTATTTGAAAAATATGTAAATGACGGATAATGAAATCTCGATTATCACTTTATCGTGCGAGAGTATAAAATGTTCGGTGACACCCGAACTTAGCCCTTCTTTACTTGATTTAAATAATAGCCATGCCTCCTTTTCCGAATTATTATTCATAGCGCCTTGACTTCGAAATTAAATATCAATTTAGTTACGATAGAGACATAGTATATGTATTTCGAGCATCTAAAGCTAAAATTTTAACAGAACTACAAGTTAAAACCATTCGATTTTATGTCAACCGTAAAACAATAGCATATACCTCAAACTCAACAAGTCTTGAATCTTTAAAAAGAATTATGAACAAATTGAAAATAGATATGAAATTATTATTTTCCTCTTTTCGAATTCAGTACAAGGACCAATTATTTAAAAAAAAAAATTAAAATCAGTGGCCTCTAAAAGAAAAATAAATTTTGTTTGCTTCAAAATAATTCTTAGGGTTTTAGTACTCTGACTTATTAAAAATTGTAAAGAAATACGTCCATACATTAAGTCAAGTGATACCGACGGACCGATAATTTCACCGGCCCACAAACCACACAAAACTCTTGTTTTTTCTGGATGAAATGGCAGCTCTTGAATCTCTTCAAGTTGCTCGTCGTCCCAAATGTGGCAATTTTGCTTGTTTACATACCAATTGAGCCAGAAATGGGTCTCATCGCTGAAAAAAAATATATAGAGCGAAGCGATGTCGCTTGAGAAGGTCGAGCGGCTTCAATTCTTGCACAAGCTATATTTTGTACGATTTCTCTTTAACATCTCGAAGACCTGGTCTGTTCGGTTGAATACTATCCAATAATGAATGCTGGGTCTCAAGATGAGTGATGGTGTTGCGAATAGTATGCTCAGTATGCCAATTATGTTAACCATAAGTTGAGCGAAGCGCGAAACATATTCTTCACAGAACGTGAATTTTCGAAATAAACTTAAACGGTTGGTAAGCGTTGTTCAGGCGTAAGCCTTTCTATGATGAAATGTCAAACAATACTGGATAAAAATTGCATGACACCTTCATACGACTCGCGCGTGTTATGTCAAAAAAAATCTATAGAAAAAATACTTCTACTTGGATCACCTGTTACATAAACCAATATTCTGATATTGAAATAAATGAAAAGTCATTGTGGATTAAAAAAGAGATTGAGTAATTTTATATATATCTCTTTTAGGAAAGTCAAACTGCCAATTGATTCAGTAACATCAATTTAATTAACCAAATAGTCTCTGTATTCATGTTAAATATCTATTTAATTAATAAATTAGTTTAATAATTATTCCATGTGCTTTTATTTACTCACAACTTTTATTTTAATACATACTTATTAAAGATAGCAGGTTTTGCCTACATGGTAGTTTGCGATTTAGCTTATCGAAGCACAAAATCATGAAAGGTCAGCCAATATGAAGGGATCTCTTCCAGATTAAAAAATATTGAATTCAAGTTTTGTTATATTAGCACCATTTTTAGAGTGGTGTCTGTAGTACTCTGTAATCTTATACGAATTATAAAACCGAAATAGCAATTTTCAAGAAAATAAAAAATTGATTTCATGGTTTTCCATTTTTTTCTTTCTGCTAGTTCATTATAAAAAAAATATTTTGATCTATATGTACAATAAATTGCAATAATTGTGTGACAATATATTTTATATTCATCGTTGCTCTTGAACTTATGAACATACATAGGTAATCAAGCTCTAGGTATATAGTAAAAAGATCCATATCCTGGGTATATTTGTTCTGTACGAAACTCATCAAAGCGGCTAGTTTTTGTTGAAAATAAAGAATTCTTCTGATAAGCATACATATATCATTATTTGAGAAACTGAAGCTTGAAAATGGATCCAAAAGTTGACAAATTTTTTGGTGGCGTAAACCAATAAGTATCATCGAAGTAAAAATTATTCGCTTAGAGACAAATTATAACTCAACGAGTGCATAAAAAAATTGATATATTTTTACTTTATGCTCAGAAAGATTGTTTGGTAGACAACTCTGAAAACTTTTTCCCAAATATTTCCCCCAGCTTTTCAATTATATATTTTTTCCTTATTCGTGGAAAGAAATTGATTGGATTCAAATCGTAGTATTTTCTTTTTTTTCGTTTTCGCTTAATAAAAAAAGTATGGCCACACAAACTTTCTGAGCAGAATATCATAGACAAATTATATCAATATAAGCTTTCTTTGAGTTTTGGCTAGTTTTGTATTGTGGCGAATCGAACAAACAACTGATATAAGCGGAACAGTGTGAAATAGAGTTAGAACAGTAAGCTGCTTTTCTAATTTTATTCTCTCTTTCACTTCCTCTTTCTTTACTTTTTCGAATTTAATACCACTTAGTAACTTTGTTGTTAATTTTTGACGAAAAGCTAAGAGAGCAGAGCACTGGCGCTCCGAAAACGGCTTTAGCAATATGAAAAATATATAAAAATATGAAATTTGATGAACAAATTGAAGAAAATTATTTTTATTTATTTTTTCTCAGAACTTGTATTTGATTGATCCAGAAAGTGCTTGCAGAGAGCTAAAAATGCAAAATATTATTCAAATTATTGCCTGCTCAAGTGGTTTAAATGACTCAAGTGTACAGCAATGCTGTTGGATTTGGGGATGGCTGTCAGCAAAGAACAAGTATAAAACAAAAAAAGTTATTAAACAAATAACTCCAATTTCGCTTGTTCATAATGCATCGCCTAAAAGCCCGATTTTTTTGTGCCGGCTGTGTTTCACGTTTTCGATAAGCTGAAACTGTGTGGGCAGTAAGAAGTACATATGACATTGAATTTCATTATTAAGCCTTTTATTAAATATATTCATGTGCAATATTAATCAAAAAATGTGTATGCATTATTCTGAAACAGAAAGCCGCGTTCGCTCATAACAAAACACTAGAGTTGGGGAACAGTGCTTTTCAAAGCGCTACATTGCGATTTTCGCAAAATAAAAAATTTCATTGTTTTTGTAAAGCGGCTTGTATGTGTCAGTGTTTATTGACATAAGCTAAATTATTGACAAAAATTTTGAATATTTTCGATTTTACTAGCTGTTTGCTTCGTATTGTCGCCTTCAGAGTCTCATTGGCAATAAAAGTTTATGCCGGCAATTATGATTGTTGGAGGTCATTTTTGGAGACGTCGAACGTGCCTGTGCGACTGGCCGACTAGCCGACTGTCCGAGTGGCTCGCTTGTAAGGCAATTTAATTAGCATTTTTAATTGAAACTGTTTTATGATCCTTTCAACAGCTCGACTGCTCAGCAATTTTGTATGCAAACATATTATTTATGAATATTTGTATGTATATATGTATGTTTTAAAAGTATGTATGTGTTTGTTTGTGTTTGCACTTTTCATAAATCGCACTGCGCTGCACTTCTTTCGGTGTCATAATTTCATGCTGCCACTTGAATGTGCCATTCACAAACAATATGAAATATTTGTATGTATGTATGTATGTATATATATACTATTTATGTCAGATCTGTGTGCGTCCGCGAATAGGCCACACAGACGTGACAAATATGGCAATTTTTGCATCCTCACTCAAAGTTTGCTGTTTGTTGATGCTTTGAAGACACAAATGCCAAAATTTTTTTGGTGTATTTGTATGTCTGTGCGTTTGTATAGGAATGTATTAAATTTGTTTTTGGCTCTGTAGTCCGCAATTAAGGGCTCGAAAAGTTTTCGTTGCCGGCATATTTGTCGAAACTGAAAATATTTTGCATTTTAAATGACGCGTTTTGACAGCGGCTGCGGAGGTTAGGCGGAAATCGTTACTTTTTTTAATTACCAATTTTTAACAAAGTGTTGCGTTTGCCAGTTAGAGCGTGACTTTTAAAAATGCCATAATTGAAAGATTTTTGTGAATGGAAAACAAACAAACAGTGGGCATGCACAAATGGCGGCTTCATTTGATATTTGCGGTCTTTAAGTGATAAACCAAATGCTTTAGAGGAAAATGTAAAAAGTGATAAATGAAATCTGAATGAAATTTAATCTTTATGTTTAGGGATTGCGTAAAAATAGAGAATAAATATTTTTGGTAATTGTAGGCTTAGCTTAAGAATTGGAAATATCACCTTATTTCTATTCAAAAAATAGATAAATTGATAGTTGGTGGGAACCAGCAGCTCAATGCGTAAAAATTTAGAGATCTGACTATAATTTCATTGTTTTTTGCAGTTGCCTGCGATTCCGCTCTGACTAGGCACCCAAAAGAGTCTGTTGATGAAGTGGCTTAATGGTATTTTTAGTGAAGACAGACCTTCTTTCTTAATAGCAGCAGCTTCTGCCTGAAAACGCAAGCGGTTCGGCAGCCTAAAGCTAAGATTGACGAAGGACTGCTTACAAAAACTACGTCTCTTTCTATTTCATACGATACTTCATTATTTTGACTAGAGAAGTACCACTTTTCTGAAACGGAAAAGAGATAAGATACTCTTCTCTTCTTCACTTCTGAATTTTCGAATTTTTTTGAATAGGAATTTTTCTCCGAAACGGATAGACCAGTCGACTTGAAATTTTTACCTACAATATTATACAATTTTATTTTTGCTAACAATTTTGGAAATTGTTGACTAGACCTTCGATCATTAAATATGTACCTATTGTAATAATATAATGGGTTGTCAAAAAAGTCTTGCGGTATTTTTATTGAATTTTTTTTTATTGTTTGAAATTGAAATGAATTTTTGATGACTCCTGCCCAGCTCTTCACCGATGCTACGGCTGCTACTATGCCGGTCTCTTTCGACCAATTCAGCGATTTTATCGCGATTTTCGACGACAGGCCTTCCGGAGCGTGGCGCATCTTCGACCACCTCTACACCAGAACGAAAACGTTGAAACCATCGTTGTGCGGTGGAAATGGAAACTGTATCGGGTCCATAAACTGCACAAATTTTATTGGCGGCTTGAGATGCATTATTGCCTTTATCGTAGTAATACTGTAAAATATGCCGTATTTTCTCTTTATTTTGCTCCATGTTTGCGACGCTATAACTCACGAACGACTTAAAAGAAACGACAATCAATCAACCAGATGTTAGCGCGTGAAATGAGCTTTCCAAAAAGGTATAGCATGACCCGATAAAACTAGAACTACGCGCTTTCAGCGCCAACTAGCGAAAATACCGCAAAACTTTTTTGACAACCTATTATATTTGTTTGTTTCTTGAATTTGCAATAATTTTAAACAGGGAAAATTTTATCACCGTCAGATATCGTTTTTCTGAAGTCTTCCCAAAAATGAGTCATCAATTATTAAAGTTCGTTAAATCTTGTTTGTGTATATTTTTATTTATTTCTTAAATAATGGCTCTTCGAAACAAAAAGCTTCAAAACAACAAGTATTTTCGGACTTGCAAGTGGATGCAATCCCTCAAGTTATAGGCTTCACTTATACTAAAATACGCACAATGTAATGCAATGCAAAACCTATTCCACTTAAACCAATCTCAGCTATTGAGTTATCTAATTTTGCATAGAGAAAAACGAGATAAGAGAGCGTAGCTAGCCAAGTTTGTCGACGAGCATATTACTATATACTTATATCAAATTCAAGTTGAAGAAACTGTCAGAAGAGAGAACGCTATAACCAGTTTTAGGATTCGGTCCGACACTTACAGTTAATGATAAAAATAGCGATGGAAATCTTCATATAATAACTCATATATTTTTCTGTTGTAGCTTCATATATATATATAGTATTTGAGAGATGCCAAGAACAATCCTGTGTGACCTTTTAAGTGTTGGTTAGTGCCAAGCTTATTCAAACCGGAGACTTGTTTTTTAATTTTGGAATCTGGCAGAAACCCCTTGATTTTAAATATGTTGATTTTAAAAACGACGTTAAACTTTGTAGATTTTTTTTAACCGTTAAACTTCCATTTGTCCTAGTCAAAAATTTGCAAAACCTGTTGCTTTTTACATTTTAAACTATCTAATGATTATTTAGAAGTCATAAGTGGTCTTTCAGCTATTTCTTCTTCCAGCCTTTTAATAGCCTTTTTTGATAAATCACTCATGAGTCGCGTCAAGCTGTCATGTTATTTATATTTAGTATTGCATTTCATCGTGGAAAGGCTTACACCTAAAGAATGTTTACAAATTGTTCAACTTTATTACGAAAATTCACGTTCTGTAAAGAATATATTTCGCGCGCTTCGCTCAACTAATGGTCAATATAATCGGCCAACTGAGGGTACTATTCGCCTATCTTGAGACCCAGCATTCATTATTGGATAATGTTCGACCGAATAGACCATGTCGAGCACGCAGTGAAGAAAATATAGTAGCCGTAGCGGTGAATGTACACGAAGACCGTGTAGGGTCGATTTGGCGCCGTTCGCAGCAACTCGGACTAACGTGTGCAACGATTTGGCGCATTTTCCGTCGAGATCTTAAATTGAAAGCTTGCAAAATACGACTTGTGCCGCTCGATCTCCCCAAGCGACATCGTTTCGCACTGTGGGTTCTTGAAATGTTGCAAGAAGATCCGATGTTTTCGAGCCAAATTTTGTACATCGATGAGGCTAATTTCTGTATCAATGGATAAGCAAAAATGCAGCATTGTGGACAAAGAACAACCTGAAGAGTTAAAAAAACTCCTTTTCATTTAGAAAAAACAACGGTTTGGTGTGGTTTGAGGGCCGATGGAATCATTTCATTTATTGAGAGAACACTTCGGTGATAAGATGTTTTGGGTCGATCGATTGGCCACCAAGATCGTGCGAGATCACAGCCTTAGACTTTTTCCTATGGGGATATGTAAAGTTTAAAGTCTATGCCGACAATCTCGCTTCGATACAGGCCTTAGAGCAAAACATCACGACTGTCTTTCGCCAGTTAAAAGTCGAAATGCTCGAATAAGTCATAGAAAATTGGACTCAATGGACAGTGCATCTGAGACGTAGCCGTCGCCAAAGAAAGAGAAAGAGATAATCTTCAAATGCTAAACGCAAAAATGTTCTTTCGATTGATAATAAACATTCCCCATTACATTTGAAGTTTCTGTGATTTTTCTTTAAAAAGGAGGAACTCTCAAAATGAGATTTAAATCTTATTTCCCGAAAGATTCTCTCGTAGATGTTTGCATCGAAATCGAAATCTCCAAATCTCAAATGGGCGTACAAAAGATAGCCGCAACATTTAAAAAGCACTCAAAACCAAATAGTAAACTTCAATTGAAATAAAATTAACCAATTTTAAAAACATTTGGTTTTAATTATGGGCTTAGCGGTCATAAAAGGCGGCAATATGCGAAAGGCATAACAAAGAAAATAAAAATTGATGTGCAAACAATAAATATTTAATAAAAAAGATACAAACACGAAAAATAAATAAAAGACATTTCATAGTCAAACATTTTATTAATAACTTAGGAAAAATGTTGACTACATATGTATGCGTGTATGCATACATGCATGTATATAGAAATCCACCATCGCGGGGAATCCATATTAAAAGCGCTTACAATAGACAAATTCCGCTGTCTATAAATACATACTGAGTTATTGGCATTGCTTTAATTGAAAGACTTTGATTTTATTTGGATTCGTTGTGGGCATTGGCTTACGCATATGGGCATGCGACGCAATACAAAATGTAAATACACATCAATAACATCGAACTGTCAGCGTTGTCACACACGAAAATAGAATTCAAAACATTAAAACGATGACAACCGGATCAGAGGGGTGCAGGCGGCGTACTAATACTTGTAAATTGTTGAGAATTATTGGGGAGCGCGCCAATTATTGATTGAAATGGAGCGGTGGACTCGCCTCTAGCACCCTCTACTCTGTATAAATATGCAGAAATCTTTCTATATGTGCGTATGTTTGTATATGTAGTTTGTGAAAAGCCAATAATTAATTGGAAAAGGAAACTGAATCACTGCCGCCGTTTACCGTCAGTAGCTGCGCTGCCGCCCTAGTCATTTAATTAAAAGCTATACCATCATTACGACCACTACACTCAACGGCAGCATGAAAAAATGAATGGAAAGAGGCGAAAATCAATAACATTTATGATATTGTGATGCTTAGATGTTGGAGAGCGTATAGTAAAACTACAAATACGAAGAATGTCGACGGCAATTATGATTTATACGGCTGTCTGCGTTTTCAAGGCATACAGGCGTATAGTACATATGGACATATACATATACTTACTTTTAGAACGTACGTGCATACATATGGACATGTGTGCTTACAAGAACTTTGATGCATACACTAGATGTGTGTTTGTATGTGATTACACATGTGTCGCTTGTTTTGTAGTTTGGTCTCACAGGCGATTAGTCAGTTTTTAATTTGGGTGGCTTACGTTTTTGCCGCCGAAACCATCATATTTACCTATGTATATATATATATAGTATGTATGTACATTCTGGCAATTGAAAAATAACTTTGAATGAAATGTTAGACTATTCCAATATTAAATATACATATATATGTATGAATGTATATACGAATACAAATACAATAGGTTCTTCCATATGAACGGATTTCTGAAATAGAAGAAATTTTCTCAGATGTATAAATTTATTTTAATATTTCGGATTTATTTAAGATAACCCCGCTCATTTCCCATATAACGGTACTCTACTACTTGAAGCGCATAAAATCAGTAACTAAATACGCTAGAAATATTGAATTTTACCCGCGAGATGGAATGTGAGGAATTTAAGATTTATTGGAGTCGAGGTCAAAATTTGAAAATTTTTGAAAACGAAAATGGAAGTTAGTACGTGACATTCATTCTTATGATTCGAGTCAATGCTAGAACCTCGGAGCCTCAACCTATTTCGGGATATTTCATCATGGATGCTCAATTTACCGATCGTTGTGGCAAAGATATTTTCTTTGCTTACTCAGACGTTAAAGTCGCCAAGCACGATTTTGGCATTATGACAGTTCTCATAAGTGGGCTCCTAATGCTCAAAGACGACATCTTTGGTCACATAGGCCTTTTCTTCGATGATGCGGATTGTAGTTAGACGTTAATCCACCGGGGTGAATGCCAGGACTGGGCGACGGAGTCTCTCCCACATCAAATTTGTGCTCCTTTATATGGCCACTGTAGTAAATGTTACAAGGAAATATTCACAACAGTCCTTGTCCCGTTCATCGCTCTTTTTAGACGGCGGTGACGGCTTTCACGCTAACGAGGACATCAACCAGCTGAGCAGCGGGACCGTCCTAATTAAGGGACCGGACATTCCTGGTCCATGACCTTTTATCGTAGCCCTTAACACGTTTGCAGTGGTTTTCATCAATAGGTGGGTCTCTCTGAGGTCCGAGGCTGTTTTCTTCTTATCAGTGGGGATTGTTTTTAGCCACAAATCAATATATACATGCATATGTACATATATTAGACATCTATAGAAATTTTAGATTTATTCATCAAACAAAATAAAAATGTTATTTTACTACATTAATTCTTAATCGAATTGAAATGAGCTAAAACTGAAAAGATACTCTACGGGTTATTTTGAAAACTGTAAATTGGTCTGTGTTTGACTCTGTCGATTGTTGTTCAATCAGCTGATGACTTTTAATAAGCAAAAAAAAATTCAAAATGCAGAAAACAAGCAAGCTTAACAGCTGGTCGCTAATCGACCCGAATGTTAATCGAGTAGCTGGCTGTGCGAAAGGCAAAAACTGTTTTCACAATTATATTCTTAATGTACTAAATTAATTTGCATGTGCGGCAAGGCTATTAGCTAGCACAAATGTAAACAAAAAATAGTTTGAAGCAGAAGAGTCAAAATATGCAAAAAATCGAACCTAGAATCCCAATCAATCACTTAAAAGTATAAAACTACGGCACAAACAGCCGGTCGTGACGAAATTCATGTCAAAAGTTTACGGTGCTAAAAATAAAAAGTAAACAGACAAACAAAGCTAAAACCGCAAACGGCCTACATACTTGCTTTTAATGACTTGATCACAGTTGGACTGACAATGAACAACCAGAAATGTCAGCTCTCCTTCGGGCACAATACATACATATGTATGTACATACTTATGTACATTAAACTGAATTGCTTTGTTTTTTTTTTTTGATTTTACAATTTTCATATACTTTTTCACTGGAATTAGCATTTTTGGAACATAAACAAAACTGACCTTAACTATTTTTAACGCCGTGATACAGTTTTGCCAAAATTCTACGGTTATGGCCAAAGTACAAAAAACCCATTTCAAGTTGTTTTTACGCAATAGAAAAGTCCAAAAGCGATCAGAACGTGCTTAGAAATAATAATTATATGAGGAACATACCCATATACAAGTATGTATGTATGTGTGGGTATTACTCATTCAAGAAATTTTAGAAGACGCTATGAATGTCTACTGATGTGCTCGAATTTGGTATTCATTACTGATACTTCTATTCCTATAATGATTATTAAGCAAATATGTACGATATTTAAGTGAGAATTTATCAAAGAGTGGCACACATACATACATACTACAATACTTACATATATGTATATATATCCATAAGTATATACCCGCTCAATAGCACATTCATGATTTATATTACATTATATGCACATAAGCACACATGTGTGTTTGTAAAACATCTGCATTTATTTTCCGCTTCGATACCCGCGCTCCTCCCCACTTCACCGCCGTGTACAAGTAATTCAATATGCTCGCATTTCAGTGCTTATTCATTAACCTGCAATCATACGCATTTGTAGCGTCTCCTCTATTGAATTCCACTTTAATTCTTCTATTGTACTTTTGTGCGGCCACTACACACAAGCACCAAACAGACAGACAGACAGACAGACAGACAGATAGACAGACAGACATACCGCTTCGCTCTACACTGAGTTCACGGATATTCTACCGTGTTATTGCACAATAATGGGAATACCCAAGTGTGAAAGCATCTGGAGTTTGATAGTCTTGGCAATTTAATTGAAGTTGAAGTATTCATTGAGCGCGGCGGCAGGGGCGAGTGCGAGCGAAATTTGGTCTGTGCAGGATTTAGCGGTGATGAGTCATAAGTGTTTTGGAATTTCTGTGCATATTACTTTTTAGATCTTTTTATTAGAAGTTGCGCGTATAGAATTAATAAGTTTTTTCTCTTCTCCTCACCGTATTATGGTTAGATTCCCTACAAGCAAGCTGCCTTTAATTAAACTTAAAGAAAAGGCGGATTTGAGTTTTTTTCGATAAGAAAAGGAGAAGTGAATGACCTCGGTTTATAAATAATAAACAGAGCTCTATTGCTTAGGTCGAAGTGGATGTTGCCGGAATAAATAAAAAATATTGTAGAAATAATTATACTTTATGTACTCATAAAATATTATTAGTTTTTGCTATATCCGAGTTCAAATCGTATAATAGGTGACTGTCTTCGATAAAATATACATATTTGGTGCCCCAAGTCTATTTTATTTTCAATTATTGTCGAAAAAGTAAGCACACAGATGAATAAATTGAACTTTTTACTAACGCTCTGCTCTACTCCATTTCTCTGATAATGCCTAAATTGTACATTTATATGTTCATCAAGGTGTAGGTAGGTAGAGTGGCTGTCTGACGACACACCTAGGCTTTTAGGAGGCTCATTGTGAAATTACCGTGAATAAAGTCGCCTCACTCTATTATGTCTTCTCTAAACAACCCAATGCTTCTGATGAAGTTCATCACTACAAAAAGTTGTAAGTGTGCAACCTCCGAAGCATCATCTGAAAGCCCTCAACCGATTGTTACGATTATTTTCATATACAAAGCTTTACATTCCCATAGAAGATGTTTTCAAGTCTCTTCTTTCTCTACCTTCCGACATTTTCTAAGATAATCATTATATGGTGTTCCCAGTTTGCTGTTTAGACAGTGACCTGTTAGCACTCCTGCTAGTGTTCTTATATCATACCCTTTGAATTTGAATAGATGGCATGAGCAACTCGTATTCCATTCATGCCACGTTTGTCTGCTTGTTGCTCCACCGAGACGCAACTATATTTGCAACATTTTTGTCAATTAAATACATATTTACACGTAGCCGCATTCACAAAAATTCACTCTTTTTCACAAGACAATTGTAAGATGGTACCTGCTCTGGCTAGCTCATATGCCTCACAGTGACCAGAAATATCGCTATGTCCTGATACCCATTGCAGTCTTAACGTGAAATAAGATGCTAATCCACCAAGAGATCAAAGTATTCTTTCACAAATTTTTATGAAAGACTTCAGTGATTTCATTGATGTGTCAGATTGAATGTAATCCTCGTTATAGTCGTCCGGGAAATCGGGTTCTTTGTTAAGTGCTGAAAAGTGTTTTCTAGCAACTCGCATACTTCAGTATCATTAACAATAAAGAAATGATATCGTAAAATCTATGTGTATACCGTTATTAACGCCTATTGATTAATCATTGCAATGAAGTCATTGAAGACTTTTCAAATGGGCTTAACTTTAAATTGTTGTACTTTAAAAGTGACTATTTTAAATGAAGTGGCACTTATTCAAGCCAATAAAAACTGTCGCTTATCAACTGAAATATCCGTTCGACAATTGATGAAATAGTATTATATTTATAATCGTCGACAGTTTTGGACGGAAAATTTTAACAAATACATTTCTTAGATGATATTACTACTACAACTAATTACTAATAAATGACTACATAAGTATAAAAGTCAAACAAGAAACTACCGTATAACGAAACCAAAAACTCAAAAATGTATTATTTAATATTATAAACAATGAGATGTGGAAGAATTAAATATTTCCTAGATGTCTTTGGTGTGGATATGTTTCGAAAAATTTGAAATATTGCTTGTTTTCTTAACTTTTGAATGATCTAAGCAATCTAAAACGATTTTTTAAGCTTGAATTGACAGTTAAGTTTTGTTATTCGAAAATCGAACGCATTGGTCAAATATTTACAATTTTATTTAAATACAACAATTTACATGAATATGGGATCAGAATTCGCACGATCAAGTATGTCCAAAGAGACCTGTTTATGGTATTCATTTTGAAAAAAAATCAGCTTAATCGGGACGAGTCGAGCAAGAACGCTTTCATACCCAAAATATCCACCAAAATTATTCAAACGCAGTGGCGTAGCTAGGGGGGGGGGCGAAGGGGGCCGTCGCCACGGGCGCATCGTCTTGGGGGCGGCAAAATGATCTTCGCTAATTTTTAATATTCAAAAAAATACTTCAACAAATTTTTTTACAAAATTTATTATAAAAGATAAAGAGTTGTACACTCACAATGCAATAATCTGAATAACAATGAAAAATATTAATTTTTACTCGAATACTCTTCAGTCTTTGAATTTGTTTTATATATTTTGGCTTATATCTTTCTTAAAAACAGTGATAGAACTTAAAGATGCACTTTTCTAGCTTCGTCTAGCGACGTGTCACTCTCACAGTTACCCTATGCTTTGAATGTAACAAATACTTTTATTTCTCCAAATTTTCAAAAATTGTATTTAAAAACTCCAATTCGGGCAAAAATTTCTGCAAATTGTGTCAAAAGTGTACAATATATAGGGCGAAAATGGGCTTTTTCTATGGCTTTTAATAAGATGTCTTGTAAATTTACCATCAATTTCCTCAAAAAACCGTATTGTGAGAATTTTTGAACTTCAGAATATGCGTGGTTTCTAGTTCCTAAATTTTCAATACTTACTTAATATCGAAAATATTTTGTAAAAATTCACTTTTGTTCGAACCACCTCATGAAACTTGTAGGTAGGTAGCTAAAGGGGGGCGGCAGAACATCCTTGGCCCTTGGCGCCGGAAGTTGTAGCTACGCCACTGTTCGAACGGACTCTCGAGAGATGTCGAGCGCGCTTGCCTGACAATTTTCAATTACAATTTCCGTGTGCTTTTGTGTCACAATGTACATATTTTTTATGTAAATGTTGAAAATTTCCAAACAACACCAACAAGTGACAACATATTTTGCATGTTTTAAATGTGTTAATTAATGGAAATATTCAATAGTAAATAATTTTGTAGTTGTCACAGCCTTCCAGTGGTTGTTGTTCTATGCATTTCATTTATAAATCCAAATGATTTATTGCTTAAGTGAGTGGCAGCAATAAATCTTTGCCGAAATACTTTCGAAATGCTTTAATGTTTTTGTAATTTTGTAACAGCAGAAATCTGGCAATGCAAAGGAAATATCTTCATGTGTTTATTGTTGTAATTAAGGTGACTTAATTTTAAATAATTTATGTTTACATTCTTTTTGGATGCTAGTAGCAGCAAGAAGACTACTATATAACGTATTGAAATAGAAAAAGAAAAAAAAACAAATAGAAAAGAGAAAGCAATATTGTTCACTATTCTTACATAGCTTTAAGATTCATGATTTATTAAATACTTAATGTATTAAATAGGATTGGAGTTCTTTTGATTTATGGAAAAGCAATTTACATTACTTATGTCGTTACCTACAATGCCAAACAAAGTATGTATCATCAAAAAAATTGAAATTGAGTTATTGCTTACGATTCACTATATTATATTACACATACAAGTACATATGTACATATGTATGTATGTACTCGTATGTAGAAGAAAAAATTTTCAGCTTCCGCTGAAAGAACAAATTAGAAAATCGTAAGATGGAGAATCTTCCCTTTACAACTAAGAGCTCATACTTGGAGGGCGCATATTACAGGTGTCTACCAACCAATTTTTCAGAGTACTACCGATTATTTTGACCCACCCTAATGCCCATAGCGAAATATAGGTAAACGCGCATATTACATACATATATTATATTAGATTATCAAAAAACTCAACAGCAAAAAAAATGCATTTTGAAGTAATAATAAATTCGAATGGAAATAAATGTAAGTACATACATATAATGGGTTGTCAAAAAAGTCTTGCGGTATTTTAATATAATTTTTTTTTTTTATTGAAATTGAAATGAATTTTTGATTACTCACGTCCAGCTCTTGACCAATGCTACGGCTGCTACAATGCCGGTCTCTTTTGACCAATTCAGCGATTTTATCGCAATTTTCGACGACAGGCCTTCCGGAGCGTGGCGCATCTTCGACCACCTCTACACCAGAACGAAAATGTTGAAACCATCGTTGTGCGGTGGAAATGGAAACTGTATCGGGTCCATAAACTGCACAAATTTTATTGGCGGCTTGAGATGCATTTTTGCCTTTATCGTAGTAGTACTGTAAAATATGCCGTATTTTCTCTTTATTTTGCTCCATGTTTGCGAACGACTTAAAAGAAACGACAATCAATCAAACACATGTTAGCGCGTGAAATGAGCTTTCCAAAAAGGTATAGCATGACTCGATGCGACGAATAAAACTAGAGCTACGCGCTTTCAGCGCCAACTAGCGAAAATGCCGCAAGACTTTTTTGACAACCTATTATATAACACACCATCAGTAGTATATACCCGTAAAGCTTTCTGGTGGAACCGTCTCCGTTTGTACCCCCAATAAACAACTCTACTCAACTAAAGAATAATATTTTTACCTCGAAATTTCTTATAAATATACATACATACATAAGTACTTTCATACTTGCAAACAAATGAAATTGATATGTATGGGATACATTTAATTATGATATCATTACTAGTAAAATGACATACACACATATAAACACTTTAACTTTTTCTTAGAAATTAACTCGTACGGAAGCTCTACAACTGTTCTAACACACCAAAGAAAAACTATTGCTCACTTGCATTAATATTTACATAATCAGACACATGTCCAATGTAAATTGTGTGCTGTTTGTTTACTCAACTGCGGTGGCTATTAGAGAGACTATAACTATATTACTACAGACATGCAAAATTACTTAGGTATATAAGACAGAATGAAGAAGACACTATTTATACAATATGTGCATATATACATATGTACATATACAGGTATATAAATGTTTTTTGTCCGCTATCTTAGACAATAAATACGGAATAAAAAGTGGAAAAATTCGCGCTGGCAAAGATAATAGAGATAAAGAATCTAAAATTCCCGAGAATATACATATGTACATACGAGAGAGTCAAGAATGGTAATGAAATTCCAATTGTCTAACATACATACATATGTACTATATGAAAACAGATTACGCTAAAACTCTTAGCTACACACGTGCTGTTAATCTAGTATGGTCTGCTATAGTTTAACGCTTCATAAGTAAGATAGTAAAAGTGATTCTGTTGCGAGATTTCCGGCAAAGTCAAATTTCTCTTGATACATGCACCAATTTTGCTACAATTTTTGAATTAAACTCACTGGTCCAAAAATTTTTATTAAGTAATGAATAATGATTGTTATGTTTCGATAGAGAGAGCATTGACAAATGTGGAAAACTTCGGAAATCTATTCTTTAATTGCAACCAAATACCAAATGATGTGATTGCATGGTCTGCTGATCTTTTTTACTCTGAACAGCGTACATACATACATATATATTATTAAGTGTGCTATGAAGTTTATAACATCTCAAAGGAAACGTCGGAGACCCTATAAAATGTATGGTATATACTATTTAGGTGATCAGCTTGGCGAGCTGTGTCGTTATAGCCTTGTCTGTCCGTCTGTTCATCTGTATATACGCAAACTAGTAGATGAGTTTTTGAGATATCAATCAGAAGTTTTGCCCACGTGCTTTTGGCGTAGGCACCGACCTGAGACCACCATAACATATACACAGCTGCCATTCAAACTGAATAATCAAATTTAAGTCCTTGTGTGGACAGCTTTTTCACTTGACGAGATATCATCACTAAATTTACCATGGATTATTGTCCAAGTACCTGATATAATCTTTCTAGAAATTGTTCAGAGCGAGTCCTTATATCATATAGCTGTCATACAAACTGACGAGTCGAAATGATGTTTTTGTACGGACAACTTTGTTTTATTTGTGAAGATATATTCACGAAATTTGCCATAGAACATTCTTCAAAGTAGTGCTATAAACTACAAATGAAATGTTGATATCAGTCTACTAAAGCACACAGCTCGATACAAATCGATCGATTAAAATAAAACACGATTTTTTTATATCCTTTTATGCTATAAGAAGTTCAAGGTTATTATAGCTACAGTGCAATCGGATTTAATGTGTTTTCTAGGTAAAAATACAATTATACCAAGCTTCTCAAGTAGAGCGTAATCCTTCTGTAAAACAAACAAACACAGTATTTGTTGATAAACTGATTTAATTTGTTGCACACACTTCAATTTCTCACTTATCTCACTAAGTGTACTCTTCAACAATGAGTTTTGGTTTTAAGCCTTAAGAAACTCACTTTAGTTGGAAATCAATTTTGTATTACTGTTTAAATTTACACAAATAAATATGGTATAAAATTTTATGAAATTGCAAAAGTGGTGATTTGGGTGATATATACATACTATATAACTCAGAAATTAAGAACAAAAAAATAGTTTCTTGCTGACATATAAAAATAGCCCCAATACTCGTAGTAATTCGCCATTCCACCTGCGGTTTCAGAAAAAAATCTTTATTAAAAACCTATAACTTCTGTTGAGGATCAATCAGCTAAAATGCTAGAAGTAAACAAAACATTTTAAATGTTACCCACAAGAAGTGACTCATTTACTAATATTTTTAATGTTTTCAATGCTGTCGGAGCGTTTATTATGAAGGTATGACCAGAGAACATCAAACAATCTGCATTCTATGGTATGACGCCTAAACACTCTCGTCAAGACATCAATTACAAAAAGGAAATAGCTTTTTTTTTCAATGAGTGAACGTTAGTCTTAATTACTGATTGTTATTTGACTTTTATGGCTTTAAATAATGTGAATAGTATTTATATCAATTTTTTTTTCAAGTTTATATATTTATGATTAAATTTATTATTTTAAGCTTACTTCTCACTTTTTCTGTGCAATTCTCAACTGAGTTACAAGCTTTATCAGCGTGTGTCATAGCGTATTTAGGAGCAAAAAAAATTTAAAATTTAAATTTACACATTTAACCTTCTGTGATAATGAGAACGAGTTGGTGTTTGAAGATCGAAGCACAAACACATGACTCAGTTATTAAAAAAAATATTGCGATTTGTGACCAAAAACATCTCATACAAAGCTTGAAAATTATGCTTTGATTTGAATTTTTTTAAAGGTTATATACAATGGCAAGTCAGAAAAAATGTAATTTTCGTTTTTTTTCTTGAAGTGGCATTTTATTCAAGAAAATAATAAAAATAATACGCATTTAAAGCATTTAATGTACTTTAATAATCAGTGAGTAATTCTAAAATTCTAAAATTTTAAGATTCTATCGTAAACACTCTTCTGGAGGAGCTCTGAAAAGAGATGTCTGGCGGCGAGGAAGATTTTTCAGCTTAAAATTGCCACTAATTCAAAAACAATAAAAAAAAAACAATGTTATTATTACTGTAAATGAATTCAGGTAATGATCGAAAGGCTAATCGAAATTAGAATTTCTGACAAAATGCTGGCTTCCAAAGAATTTTTTTGTTTTATGAAAAAGTTTTCATTGGTTTCCCAAAAGAAAATTGTGAAAAAAATTACATTGGCATGAAAATAAATTTTTTTTTTGGAAAATTGTACATTTCTGAGTTGCTTAAAAAATCGAAATTAATCCGAAAACATTATGCCTTCGATCATTACTTGAAAAATGAATCCAAGAAGATTGTGTGAAAACATCAAGTCAAACAGTACAGTCGTTTCGGGGAATGTTTCCTTACCAACTCTGAAAACAGCATTTCGAGAGAGACGTGTTTAAAGTTTTGGGTGTCGATTATATTAAGTTATGTTAAGTTATAAAAAATAATTTTTTTCTAAATTCAAAACTTTACTTTTCATGAAAAGTATGGAAGATATCAGTATGTGTTTATTGATATCAAAAATAAAGAAAATAAATCAAATTTAATGGGTTTGTTCAGTCCAGGCTGTCCAATCGCAAAACTTAAAGCATGGCTTTTTAGTTCTGAAAATATGCAATAAGCATGCATATATACCTATGTATGATTCAAAAAAAAATATAATATACAAAACTCTTAATTTTGTAAGTTTTTATATGTTCTGCTATCACTCTTATAACCTTATAACTTTGACACTGGATTTGGTGCTTTTATCAGTCAAACTTCTGAATATTTTGTAATTTATTTATTTTTATTTTTTAATTTCGTGAGCATTAGAATTAAATATAAGAAGCGTTGAGAACTTCACAATATGCATAACCGTACCTCATAGCATAGTATTGTGTTTGACATATTTATTTCTATCCTAAAAAGTGTAACATCCACAATTAAAAACAGACAAAAATCAGAAAATACGATACCTTCGGTCGCACCTAAAATACCTTTCACAAATACAAAGTATTCCTTACAAGAACTTGATTTTGATCTTGGTTTGTCAGATATATGCTCTAGTGATTCAATCTATACTTTCTGTCTTGTATTTCTTAGAAAATTGCACCACTGTCTTAAGTAATAATCCATTCTAAATTTGGTGAAGATACGAGTATCTCGTTTTCTACCCGAGCTCCTGATTTCGATTGTTCAGTTTGTAAGGCAACAATATGCTATACATATTAACGAACTCAGCCATGAAAACTGTTAACGAATACAGAAAATAATTTGTATGAAAATGTATATATCGACCAGACTAATTTCAAGATTCATTCGAGATGAACTCCTTATGACTTCCTGCCGTCGGTCAACTGGCCATCTTCTGACTATTCAGCTGCGGCAAATGGTTTGGTGGGTAGTCTACTGTAGTAGCGTATATGTATATCAACCAGACCAATTACAAGATTCATTCGCGATGAAGTCATACTACCGACGCGTCGATCAACAGGTCAACGTTTTTAAAGCCAATTAAGCCCAACAAATACAAGTGGCTTATTCAGTGGCATGCAGTCAATGGCGATGAAAGTCTCCTTTTTGCAGTTGAAAATATTTTCTCTGTTGCAGAAGTTTTCAATAAGTATAACAATGTTATTTCAAAACGTGGACACCATTCAGCTGCAGCAAATGGTTTGGTGGGTAGTCTCCTGTAGTAGCGTCACACCTTTTCACTAGGGAAACTGGGGAAAAATTGTACTAGGAGCATATTTTAAAAAGCGTGGTAAAGCAATTAAGCAATACCCTCTTCGATGGGAAGCAATGTATCATCCAGCAAGAACAAGGTAAAAACCACCCAGCAGTCGTTTCCGGTTTTCATAGCTGCAAATGATTGGCCGTATGGAAATCCGGATTTGAATCCATTGGAATATAGTTTCTAGCGAGAGATAAAGATTATGGCCTGTTGAACACACTACAGAAATGTGGAGAGTCTCAAAAAACCTTTAACTCGTGCAGCGTCGTCAGCAGAAACGGTTCGTTTACTTACAGAAATTTCTTCATTGCTGTACTTTTCTCTAAAGAAATAAAACCCTGTTATAATGCATTTTTTCCATAATTTTAATAATATTATTATTTTTTACTGATGCAAATATTTTTTCATTATTTTTATTACTGTTTTGTTTTTATTTTTTATTTTTATAAATGCAGTAAATTGTGCGGTAAGTGCATGAGCCTATACGCGGCCACTCCTGCACACCCCAGCCTTCCTGGCATGCCTGCACTTGCAACTTGGTATTTTTTAATTGATACAAGCTCGTCTAACAAATAGCTATTTGCTATGCAAATATTGACACATTCAAGGTTATTATGTGTAAATACAACGTACAGCAACAACAAATCAGCCAACGGGCAGACCGGAGCGTATGAGCAACATGTAGAGTGCTTATATGTACACACATGCTTAGATATTTATTGTACTGGTATATGTATTATACTTGCTTACATATGTATATTTGTTTGAGTACTTATTTATATATGTTTGTGTGTAGTATATGAGCTCGTAGTCAAGCGCGACACTTGTTGTTTGCCGTGAATGAAAATGTGTTGTAAATAAAAGGAGTGAAATTCGAATTAAAATGCCAGGCATGTACATACGTTTGTATTTACTTGTACGAGTATATACGTGTGCATATATTTATATGAGTCAATGCTCAATAATTCAAATAGATATATTTGTGAAACAAACTTTAAATGTAATAATCTATTACTAGCAAGAACAAGCGCCAAAGTCAACCAGCAAAGCTCGAAAAAACGACGCGCAGAGAGCAACTGGTGTTAGGCCCTAAAAAATCACACAAATCACCAAAGCTATAAGCAAATACACAAAAGAATTAGTCAAATGCTGAAACAAATCTGCAGACACGATGAAAGCATAATGCTGAACCGCCCACAATTTGAAAGAGAAAACCGAAGGAGACAACAAAAAGACTTTTGTTTACAAATTGCGGACAATAAAATCAGTGACGCAACCGCAGGCCAACACCAACTGAAGAAATACAATGCAAACCACAGAAAAGGAGGAAAAACAAATAATATGAGCACATGAAAAAGTTGTATAAAATGCGAAGACAAATTGTCTTTTAAAATGTAGGCGCACACACACAAGCACACAGGCCTATAAACCATTTTATATGAACTCCCTGCGGTGAATACTAGCCAAACACGGCACAAAACTCGAGCATAAATAAAAAGTATGCAAACAGCGATCAAAATAAAATATTAAAATTTATAATAAAATGTAGAAAAAAACGTAAATATGTACTATGTAGGCCGCAATGCAAACGGCGGTGGTTGGCTTTAAAGAGAAAATTAAAATTTAAGAAAAAAAATGTAAATAAATAAATTCGAAAAAACCGAAAAAATAAAAGTGACCGCACATAACTCGCGCCGTTTGGGCCACAGAGGGACACTGCCAGCAAAAAGCAAGCAAAAGTTGCCTAAAAATAGCGTAGAGCTGCTACTAGTATGGCTGGTGGCTGAGGCGATGCCGGAACAAAATTGTTCAACAAAATTATTTGGTGGCCGAAATAAAAGCGACGCGCATTAAATTAAGTAATAAATAAAGAAAAACTTTTACAAAAAAAAATTAAAAAAAAACTAAAAAATTAAAAAAAATTTTTTTTAAATAAGAAAAATTACAAAACAAAATAATTTAAAATAAAAAAAATTAAAACTAAATAATATTCAAAATTATTTCCTCATTAAAATAATGTTAAAAGTGAGGCATCGTAACCAAAAAAAAAAGTAAAAAAAAAAAATTTACAGAAAAGAAAAATTCAAAAAAATTTAATTAAAAAAATAAGTAAAATTATACTAAAATCAATTAAAACATAAGAAGAATTAAAAAATAAGAAAAGATTTACTGAAAACAAAATAAGATAAATAAAAAAATGGAAAAAATATTCAAAATTATTGCAACGTTGAAAAAGACGTAACAAAACCAAAGGAAAGTAAAAAAAATTAATTTAAAAAATAAGAAAAATTTAAATTAAAGAAAAAGTAAAAGATAAAAAATAAAATATTCAAAAAAAGAAAAAATCAAATATTTCAAATTAAGGCCTCATTAAACCAACATTGAAAGTGACGCATCGAAACCATAAAAAAAAACTGAATATTATAAGTAAATCAACTTTTCAACGCGTTTAAACGAAAACACACGCACAAACACACTTAAACGGCTTACTCACCTTCTCTTATAGACTGCTCGCACTGTTTTGGACTTTTTGTTTTGAATGCCAAAAGTGTCAATATTACGCACAATGTTGCACGAAAAACAACAGTTATTTATGAAAAACTGCACAACACTTTGAAACTACTCGAACACGGTCTACGCTGACGGAAAATTTCATAGATTACTGTTAATGACGAATCTGGGCTAACTTCGACTATTTGGCTTGGTTTTGCACACCTTGCACTTTATTGCAAATTTGCGATATTTCACAGAAACAACACTTTCGTTACAACGCAATGAGAAACACTCTCTCCGGCACTTCGCTAATTATGTTGTTGTTGCTATGATTTTTATTTTTACTCTAATAAATCACACGGCAAATATTTTGCCACACTTTCTGCCTAGTTGTCTATGTTCGGTTGACTATAACTTCGAGCGCTTCCAAATCGGAACGTTGCTTTGGGTTTTGTCTGCCAATTTGAACTAAAACCGAAAACGTACCGTTTCGTTGCTTAAAAATCCAATCAAGAAAGCGACAAACAAAACTCAGTAAACACCGTGTGCGCTCAACGCACTCAATCAAAATAGGCATATGAGTTGAGTAACCGGCGAAAAAGCGCTCAATTTTTCAAAAAAAAAAATTGAGAAAAATAGACGACATGCCGAGCATAACACAAGCGATCGCGGCGCGTTGTTATCACAGATCGTAAAATTTGAGTGAGTTTACAGATAGACTTACGCTCTCAGCGCTTTTATCAATTGAGCGCGCAGGCATGAGTTGCTGAGTGTGAGTACTTTTGTTGGTGAGCGCTGACGAGCGATCGCGCCCAAATTATGTGCCTTCGCACAATCAACTCACACTCAAAATCAAACAGCGCCACCAATTTGCGCTCGTTTTTGTGATTTCGTTTTGTAGCGCTCTTAACTGGAGCAAATTCGCGCCGCAAGTGCATAAATTATCGTGGTCGCGCACGCCGCGCATTGGCGGTGAGTTAGCGCAGCGCGTTGATCGACAATGCATTGCCGCTGGCAGCATCTTCACGATAGAGCAGTTAGTGGGTGGGACAAGCCGACAGCTGGCCACCAACTAGGTGTCTACCTTTTTTAACAATGGAAATCAAAGGAAAAGCTAAAAGCTAAGCAATTTGTTGTAGCAACTAAGTAATATAAATCGCGCGAACCGCTTAGGCACTAAATGTGGGTGAAGCTGCGCTGGCCGCGAAAGCGAGTCGATAGTTTCATAAAAATAAACACATTTACATACATATACATTTGTGCAACACCAAAAACTACTGCGCGCTCTAATTTGCGCGTGAGTAATAAATTCCGATTACAATTATTTACGCGTTGGGGAGACGCGACGTGGAGCGCGCTCCTCAACGATTGACGCTCATAAATAAATACTACTTATGGACGCTGACGCTGGCGCTGGCGCTTTGCAATAGAGCCGTTGACAATGTTGATTTGTTATATGATATTTGTTTGTGTGTGTATGCAGGTGTGTCTATTTTGATTTGTGCATCTGAGCGCTTGACGTCTGCGGATTTGTAGAGTGCGCGCGTAGGTTCATACATCTTGATCTCGAACACTGTCGATTAAAAAGTTTGAAATATGCAACTCGAAAAAATACTGAAATGTTTAAGGATTGAAAATAATTTATAATCTTCAAAAATACTTTCAACTATAAATAAAAGGACTGAGTCGATTTAAAAAAATTATTAAACCAATCGTTACAAATCTTTAACAACTTTCAAAATAGACTCCTTCTGCGTCGATGCAGCGCTAACAGCGGAAGGCACTCTCCGAAATAGCCTTGAGAGCCGACGTGCATGCTGCTTGGATCCCCACTGTCGCCTCGAATTACTTGCCTCTCATCTTCATACTCAAAGACCTGTGATTACGTGATTCAAAAGCTGGGGCACACTTCCACTAGCCGCAATTTCTGGTCGTCAGTGAGCACTTTTGGAACCATCTTCACTGGGTTACCCATAATGATCCTCTTTAAAACAACAGCCTGGTTGGCATTGCTCTATGTAGGTTCATCTGGACTACAGCTATGTGGGTATCTGTTACAGAACCGGCTTTTTGTTGTTGTTATAACGGTTATCTAGCCCCCGTTAAGGTGGTAAAGTTCAGTTCTCATCGAGGTTATTCAACGTGCTGTTTCGACTTGGTCGGACCATAGGTGGAGGGGTGCCAGATCTGTAGGGTTAGCCAGGCTTGCAAATAGGTGGTTAGAGTTATGTGGGGACTCGTTACAGTGGTCCTGCATCATCGTAGGTCCCATCAGTCGTGGATAGTCCGTCCAAGAAGACTTGAATTGATGGCAGCGGATCTTCGGGCTGCTCCACAGCTACCATGGTAGCAACGCTCATTGAGCAAGACGACTTACCATTAAGTGATCACTTCAACAGCATTTTACGTACCTATCCGATCTTTGTCCTCATCCGCCTTTTTATTTCAGAGTCTCACTATAAACGCACTGAACCTAAAATTCGATATTCGATATACCTATTGGCGGATTTTACTGAAAGACTGATCGTCAATGCCAATGTTCAGCCTTAAACTTGCATCTTCGTCAATGCTGTTAATAACTCTCTAGGCGGAGATGTTTAAACTTGTAATTTTATGAGTTGGCGGTGTTTCTACCGTCCTCTTGGAACATAGTGCTGGTCTTGATCTTGTCCTCCCCTCTAGCTCCGCCAACCAGACGAGAAAACCACCGTCTCACAGCCTATTAGAAGTAGACCTGACCTAAAGAAAATACCCGAGAAGGAAGAGAATAAATACAATCCTTGAATATTTCATTCCAAAATAGGCTCCTGCAAGATAGTTAGCTCATCGACCTCCATTTCTTCAGACGGGTAGTTTTGGGCAGTATCGTTATTCTGATGTTTTTGAGGCTTGAGCCATATGTAAAATAGTCGTTTCTGGCCAGTACGAAGTGAATGGCACTCAGAGAACTTTCCTCACTTGCGTGAACTTCTATACATGACTCCATTCTCCAAATACTCCGAATACTAGTATTTGTATTTGTTTAAAAATCACAAATTGAATGAAAGACTTGGTTATTAAGCAACTAAGTATTTGACGCTATATTAAACAGTACTAATATTTTTCTCGCCACTTTAAGCGCATAGTGATCTATGGATGTGTGCGGGGCACAACATTTCATTGAATGCACGTTGTTATATAATTACTCGAACATTTGTTTTACCTTATTCGGTGATCGATTAATACGTTTGCTATTGTTGCGCTTATAAATCAACAATTCAATTTAATCTTGTCTACTTTATGAAGTTGTAATCTTTTATCCATTTATGGATAATTGCACTTGCTGGCGCTTATTTATAGGAGTTCACATTTTTATGCGATTAGGCAACATGAACAATCGAAATAACTTTAGAAACTAACACGTACGCACGTATTTATTGGTGGTTAGGGTTTTGTTAAATATTAACAGGTAATGAGAGATCGAAAGAAAAGCTTTTAAAATTACTATTGCATACCATAGTTCCTTTGATTTTTTATTTGAAATAATTGCATATTTTCAATGATGTAAAATAATATGAAAACTTTTTTACAATTTTCGGACGGGTTATGATTTATCTGCTTTAATGTAAATTATGGATATATATTACACTTCCGACACCGATTGTTCGATTTCGCCAAACTGCAATATCAATGTTGTAAAAAAAACGGTAACACGATCTTGTTGGCAGATAGATCGGTTTTTGTCGTTGATTTCTACTTCCACTCTTGTATAGCACAACTTTCAGAGCTCTTTGATATTACCTAAGGGCAATAGAGACAATATTCTAAGGGCGTCTAGCGTAAACAACTCAGATATCCAAGAAGCAATCCATAATCTTGTTTTGTGATCTAAATATTAGGTCTACAAATTTGCTCCCGCCGTTTTTTTTATAAATTTAAGGCTTTATTGTATAAAAACGGTCCGAACGTGTTTTCCCTTATTCCCTCAAAACGCAATGCTTAATTAACACACGAAATGCTTTATGATCTATTTTTTTTGTAAATTAACAGAAGTTGCTTTACAAAAATTCTATATTTTTTAATACCTAATAGAAATCATATACATAGAAGGTAGTAGTAGAGTAATAGTATTATCTATGTATGTGTCAGCCTCTGTGAAGCGTGGACAGGTCCTCAGCCGCACTTTTCTTGGAATTAAAAAAGAAAAGCAAAATTTACCGCAAATGTCGAGAATTCGGCTCAAAAAGTGACATTTTCAGTTGAGAATTAGTTTGGGATGCAAACAGACCTCTACAAATATTTTGTTGGGTTAATGTTGACACAAATGACCAACATCGATATAAAACGATTAAATCGATTTAATCGACCAGTGCTGGACCATAGAGACATCTATTGGAAAACGACGGAAGCAAAGTTGTATCTCAAAACTCGGATTAAAACCACACCTACTTCCCATATAACACATTTTGAAATTTCATCTTATTCTTTGACTTTCCAGAATGCAAATTGTATCGGGATGAAAGTTTGCGTAAATATTGACCAAAGTTTTCCAAACCGGGCCAAAACTGAAGCCCAGATATAGAATATGTAGAACAAAGTTCCAATTCCCTACTTTTTATCGAAAATATTGGCCCATCTATGAGATATATGTATTATAGAAGTTCGGAGAGAATCTTTTGTTAAGAATAGTGTGCCTGTATGTAGACAACGGGTAATATCTGATCAGTAAGTTCTTTAGGCCCCATATACCTAATTGAAAGATTTTCGTACTTTCGGTTCACTTTATATCGTATACTTATATCGGCAAATCTATGATTTATCTTAATAAAATTAAGAGAGCGTGTTTTTCGAATAGTGATTCACCCTTGTGAATAAAATTAAGCGAAAACATGCTCTAGACCCCTTGTAACTAATAACTTATGCAACTGACGGTATTTCCTTGGATTTGATTCTGGCAAGTTGCGAGAGTATGTAATATTCGGTTGCAACCTAAATGAATCCTTCTTTAGTTATTCATTCTTTAAGAATGTTAATGTTCTCATGTCCATGAACTGCTCAACCTCCGAGTATTGGACGGAATGTTTCAATATTCAATCTTCAGGAACATTCAGCTGTAGACTAAACGCATGAGATGAAATTAAGTATGTACGGACGTAGTAGAGGACTATCTTTCAAATTTTTCTCTTAAACCGAATCAGGAAATAAAGTGTTTTTGATAAGAAAAATAAGTGCGAAAGTGCTTTTGGACGCAGTTCTATTTCACTACTATAATACTTTGCGTTTAAAAGTACTGATTTTGGCTTGGCAAACGAAGAACGTTCTGGGTGGCCAAAAGAGCTTGAAGATGAGTCACCATTTAAAAGCAGTCGGATACATTCAAATATAAATAAATTGGTTGCCATATGAATTGGAGCCAGAATGCGTTAAAAGAAGATTTTGCTTTTCAAAAATACTGCTTCCAAGGTTCGCTTTTGCATCAGATTATAACCGGTGATGAAAATAAGATTCATTGCAACTCTAAACGTAAATAATTAAATGTGGAACCAGCCAAATCCACGGCAGACCCGAATATCCATGACGCCAAGGTAATTGTCTGCAGTTGTTGGTATGGAAGGGTTCTGTTGTATTATGAGCTTCTAACATCGGAAGATACTATTGATAAGGAACACTACCGACAACAACTCAACAAGTTGAAGCGAGTGACTGAAACGGTTTCCCCGGAGTGGTCGCTTTAGTTTACTGAATAGCCAGAAGTCACACGGAGCTAAATCAGGCAAACACGGTGATTGCGGCGCGATATTGGTTGAAAATTTGGCGAAAAACTCACGAAGAATCAATGCATCGATGGTGCATTATCGTGGTGCAACAACCAAGAGTTGTCAGCCCATAATGCCGACCGCTTTTAACGAATAGCTTCGCGCAAACGACGCTTAACCCTCTAATAGTATTCTTTGTTTAGCCGGTTGGAAGGAATTTGGGGTGCACCGAATAAAACTGTCGACATAATCTTGATTTTTGACCTGCTTTGACGTATTTTTCTCGGCTTCGCTTTACCTTCATAGCGATATTCGGCCGATTGATCGTCTGTTTCTGGGTCGTAAACATAAACTCAAGACTCATCGCAAGTAGTAATACATTTCATGACATTCTGGTAGTCGAAAAGCATTGTTTCAGAGACGTTAACGTGACGCTGTTTAAAAAAAATTTAATGCTTTGGGAACTAATCACAAATGAAATTTCAAAATGCGTTTCACTGATTCTTTTGAAATTCCAATGATGAAAGTAAGATCTCTGATTATTAATCGCCAAGCACCAATTTCTTTATTTTATTTACGTGTCATCAGTTAAGTATATTGATGGCCGTTCTGAACGTGGTTCGTCGTCAACACGTTTCCGACCCTCTTTGATTAATTTCGACCAATCAAAAACACTTACTCGAAAATTTATATCAAAGTTTGAATATACATACTTGGACGACCAAATAATAATGTTTTCTTGTGACATCAAAACATAAATTTTCGTAAAAAGTACAAAATTCAGCCACACTTACAGAATTATTTCCTAATATCTAATAGATACTTATGATTTTCTTGAATATTTGGCTTCCGGTAGGTCCCTTTTAAGTCTTCAACAATAGTCTGCTAGCATTCCTGGACTACATTTCCTTTGATAACGCTTCTCCATTAAGGAAATGTCTTGATGGAACCTCTCACCTTGCTCGTCACTCACAGCACCCAGAGTCCAGTAAATCTATATTCAAGGACATACGAGTATCACACCTCAAAGCTTTAAATGTTATCATAAGTTCATTTATAAAATCTTTGTAATTTTCCCCTTTATGGTTACCTAGAAAATTTTGAACAACATTCACAAAACATTTCCAGGCGAGTTTTTCCTGATTATTCAGTTTTTCTTCAAAGCTCTTTTCCTTCATCAATTGCCGTATTTGTGGGCCTACAAATATTCCCTCTTTGATTTTCGCCTCGCTGAGTTTAGGGAATTTCTCTTTTAGATATAAAAATCCATCTCCATCTATCGGACTAGAATTCTCACTTTCTGATCGATTTGGAGGTATCGGCACAGGCAGTTCGGCACTATGTAGGATGGGTCTCTTGGCCAAAGACAAGTTTGGATACTGGATAGTGTGTTTGGATTTGTTTGAGTTAAACAAAAATAACAATCACTTACATGATCCTTTGGTTCCGTCCAAATCATTGGTATAGCAAATGACAAATGTCTAGGTTCTTGTTTAGCATAACCTAAAAAGAGCCTCACACTCATTACACACCATTTATGTGGAACCCAGGATTTCGACTAAATGCAGTTATGTAAACAAAGAAAACTGGATGTGATAGAAACAAAACTGTTATATATAATTATTCAATGAGGGTACACCAACATAAATAAAAATCATTACAAAGTTCATGTGACAAAAACAGTGTTTACCAGTGTTATCACGGAGGCCTTTTCTAACATCTTGAATGTTTCGGCAACAGAAACTTGATTCCGTACAGCAAATTTAATGGAACTTCATTGTTGAATAATTTCACTCATCGTCAAAATCGTCGAATGCACTTTATGTACTTCAGAAAGATGATTTGGCACAGATGTCATACCAAACTTGAAATAAAATATTTCGACGAATAAATTTTCATTAAAAAGTCTTACTATTTTTTGCCCACAGTAGTATGCAGCGCTGCAGTTTTCACATATTTGGTCTTTTATATTTTTTGCAAATGAATAATATTTTGTCACTAAAAGTATGGAAGTATGTATGTAAGTATGTTATGCGAAATTCTTTAATTTTACGTATGAATAAAAATATAAATGTACCATACTATTCACTTATGAATATTATCGTAATAAGAGCTTCAAGGTTAACAAATCGGTGGAAAAAGCAACAATTTCGCAAAAACGCCCACAATAAAAATTTTATACTCTTTGATTTCTGAGAAAAGGTTGTAGTACTATATACATATGTGCATATATAAGTATGTACACCCACACATATATAAACGTAGTACTACAATATGTTATTATTACTGTTGTTGTACAGACGACGCGAAAGTGGTGACGCAATGTGGTGTCATGAGCAAAAATGTCACACTACTAACCGCAAACCACCAGCTTATCAGCGAGCCCACGCATAAACAAACACAACAACAACAACATCAACAACAATATCAGTCACAGCCTCAGTCGTTTACATAACACGGAATATCTACGAATGACAACAGCGCGGCGAACGAAAGTCACAAAAACAACAAGCATACCAACAGCTCGAACACCACAAACGACGTGCATTGAGGACAACTAAGTGCAATTGTTGCAGTTGCAGCCTGCTATTTGTGGCAGCTGTGCGAACGAGCGCGCTTGCCATCGCGGCAGCGGGCAGTTATTCGCACGCCCACGCAGCTGACAAGTGCGAATGCAAATTATAATTGGCCGCTAGAATGTGCTAGAGATGGTAAGAGACGACAGGCCGACAAGCGGGCGGGCAACAGGAGGGCGGAGGAGTCTACATACTATAATATTAGTGTGATTGATAAAGGAATGAGTGTGTCCAAAGCAAATACATTTGCCCTAATTGGCATAATGCGACAGCGGCAACTCGCTGCAAATACACACAGATGAGTTGTAAGCTGCTCCAAGCTGGGCTAAGCGGGTGAACGGTGTGCGCGGTGTGTGCGGGTGGGCGCCACGTAGCAGGCGCACAGTTCGCAGAATTACGCTGAGCATTTACATTGAAGAATTTATGAGTAGATTTTGCAGCGCGCCACACTGATTTCCTTTTATCGCTCGCCTTAAATTATTTTCATTTTTTTTACGGCCGCGGAATTATCTCAGCGCGCTTAAAATATCCAATTGACGCAGCGCGTGGTAGACACTTAGTACATATGTACATACGTACATTTGTCTGCGCTTACATACCGAACTGACAAATAAATGTACATGGATATACACACAAACACACAGCTGTTTGTAATTAATTGATATGTGATACGAAGTCTACACCGACATCACTCAGTTTGGTTTTGTGAAGATACCCAGTTGGCAAATGAATTGTCTTCTATTCACCAAGCGTTAGAGAGTAGCGTATCGAACACATTATTCTAATCATGCAAACCGAGTGGCAGCGCTAAAAATGAACTGTCGAAATTTATACAGATTTGATCTCACTGAATCATTCATTATAAAGATGATCCATTTCGAGGTTCCCTACTTAAAAAATAAATACAGAAACATAAAATTTAATGAGAGATTAACTCTTTCAAATGTTGGCCGCGGCTACTTCTCAGAAGGTCCATCCGTTGAGTCCAGCCCACAAACCACAGCTCTATATACAAGTGTATACATATACATCCAAGGTCTGTCGCAAAAGAAACAGAACTTTTTAAATATAACTGTTTCTGGTGGCGCACCTATTGGTGGGTATATGAAATAAAAAGTTGATCTCTTGTTGACATTTCGTAAAAATTTTAACACAATTGGATAACTACAATCGATGTTATCGATCAAAAAGTGACAGCAGCTTGATGACCGATAACCAAGGTCGTAAAATGCATTTTGAACAAAGAGCAAATATTAAATTTTGTTTTAAACTTGGAAAAACATTTACTGAAACATTTCAAATGATGAAAAAAGCTTATGGTGATCAGTGCCTCTCCCGTAGTAATGTGCATGAGTGGTTTAAGCGATTCCAAGAAGGTCGAGAGGACCTCTGTGACGATCAGAAGTCGGTTGTCTTTAGAAGTCAAAAATAAAGACAATGCTGATTTGTTTTTACGATTCCGAGGGTTTTGTACACCGAGAGTTCATCCTACCTGGCCAAACGATTAATGCTGTGTTTTACCTTGGTGTTATGAAGCGTCTTTTGTCACGCATTCGTCGTGCTCGACCACAATACCGTGAGGCAGGGTCCTGGCGCCTGTTGCACGATAATGCGCCGTGTCATCGGTCGACGTTTGTCACTGATTTTTTGACAAAAAACTCCATATTAACCATTATTCACTCACCCTGCTCACCCTACTCACCTGATCTGGCACCCTGTGATTTTTACCTATTTGGAAAACTTCATTTGCCCATGAAAGGTCACTGGTTTCAGGACATTTCAGCTATCCAAAAGGCGACGACCGATATTCTCAAGAGCATTCCGAAAAAAGACCTTAAACACTCATTTGAAATGCTAATTGACCGGGCTAAACGCTGTATCGAAGCACAAGGAAACTACTTTGAATAAAAAAATATAACTTTTGAAAAATATTAATTTGTTGTTGTTTTTTTACCAATCCAGTTTCTTTTGCGACAGACCTTGTATATTCAGAAAAGTAATAAAGTAAAAATTTTCCAATCGGGTGTTTCTATATTTCAAAAGCAAACTCGATCAAAACTTGTCGACAACCCATTGCAATTTAAGCCGTGCCCATCTCTGAAATTCCACTAATTACTCATGACGTGGCTGCCTTAAAAAACGTTTGTTTGTTTTAGATTTTAGAACGCTTCAATTGCACCAGTTCGTCATAAGAACGCCTCTTCCAACTCGATCTCATTGCGACAGCAATTGATACTGTCATCGCGTCATTCCTTCGCCGATTCGTAAGCGCGGCGAACACGTGCTTCGCATTACACTTCATGTGAAGATTTATTATGTATCGGCAAAATATCATTTAAAGACTGTTGAGTGCTTTAATTTATGCTCGTCTCTTCTGAGCGCGCTGGTGAGCAAAGGCGGGCGGTAATCTTTGGCAAGACTGCATGACTCAGCGTATAGATTTATCAATGATACAAGCATCGTATAAATCTACTCTATGAATGAATAGCTACAGCAATGGAGATTTATGTGGTTCATTAAATGTTTTATTGGAGTAGATTGAGAATCAGTTTCCGTGTGAGCTTTAAGCAAATTAATTTTTATTGTTTTACAATTGGATTACTTAAATGTCTTGTTGTCGGTAGTGTAATGATTGCTTCCTTCATTTATTATGAGTAAATATCGCCGTAAAAATTAAACATGTATCATAATTTATATGGCCGGGCTCTAGAAGAAAGGACTTAACTCTATCAATTCTTCTTAGGAACGCACTTCAAATAAACAATGCATAACTATAAAGACGGCATATCGTAAAAAAAAGTCATACAGAAGAAAGTCCTAACCTTAGGCAATAGGATTATACAAAGAGCTTTTTATATGGCTGCCAGATTTGTGTAAATACCAGTTGACGATAATGTTATCATTGAGGGCTGTAAGGAAATTATCTTAAGAAAAAGTTAGTCTTTACTCCGAAGGACCCAATTACGAACCTTGACTACAAAAATATTTGGCGGTGTCTCCTAAATAATGTCTTGTTTATATAAATGGATACCTAGGAGTTCTGGGTATAACAGCAGACAGGCTTCTCTAGCTATCTAAGTGTGATTATTCCTAGTCTCACAAGAAATCAGCTTATTCACCTAACCTAAATATAGATTAATGGGAATAAAGAGCTTTGGGTCGACAGAAATTGTGAGCAAGACCTAATTTTAATGCAAAACTTTGAGTTTGTGATTACTTCGAAATTCACATCAAATTAGCTCGCCAAAAAACTCGCTTTCGGTTCCGGACAAATCAGTTTTTACTATAATAGATTACTAAGAAAACTAAGTTTCAAACTATTCACATTGTGAAAATAAATTTAAACTATAGATAACATCCGATCCCACCGGAAGAAGATGAATAATTTAAATATGGGCAATAATTTGCCAGTCACAGTTCTAAGAAACCTATGAACCGATTATAAAATGTGCTATAAATAATATTTCAATAACAAGCGGAAGAAATATTTTTGGTTTTGCATCAAAAATTCTAGTGAAATTGCACACTTTTCCCGGTGTACTGGCCGAACTAAAAATATTGCTCATTACACACTTGTTTATTATTAGCGAAGAAAAGTGGAAAATAAAAGAAACAAAATTATGAATTTTTAAAACAAAGTACTCGCAAGTGCGCTCACAATTTCTAAATGAAATTAATGCTTGTATTGATCAAACTCATTTTCAATGTGAAGGTTATTTAAGAAAAATTTGTATATGACGAAAATAAGTGAAATTATGAAACTAGCTGGCATGGACAAGTAAAATTAAGAAATTTCGCATGAGAGGCAGTTCGATAAATCTGGGAAAATTAACTGAAAGAAAATTAGCTAATGAAAAAGTGGCTTACTTCATGTTCCATTTGGGCCTATATCTGTATTGATCTTATGTTGTTTCACAAATATATATGTTTCAGCGAAAATTTTTAAAAGCAGGTGCCTTTTTATTAGATTAGATTATTTATTATTTTAGAAAATGTTGTGATGATCAGTCGAGCCTTAAAGTTTTTAGCTTTGTTTTAACTGCATAATTTATACATCTTACATCGTTATTGGAGCTTTTGACGTTTTTTTGATGTATGCCTGGATGTTCCTCATATATACCTCTTCCTTTTTACTGGCGTAGATACTGCTTACGCGGTTATAGCCGAGTTAACAACACCCCGCCAGTCCTTTCTTCTTTTTGCTATTTGGCGTCAATTCGAGATACCAAGAGTAGCTGAAACCTACTCGACTTGATCTCTCCAACAAAGTAGAGGTCTTCTCTCCTCTCAGGCGGGTACTGAGTTGGAAATGTTCAAAGCTGGAGGTTCTCTTCCATCTGGATAACATGACCTAGCCAGCGCAGCTTCTGCTTCATAATCCCTTGAACTGTAACTTGTAAATGTCGTCATATATCTATAAAGGACCGTAAATCTTCCGCAAAAACTTTCTCTCGAAAACTCGTAATGCCGACTCATCAGATGTTGTCAGCGTCCATGCTTCCGCACCGTAAAGCAGGGCGGGAAAGATGAAGGACTCGTAGAGTTTTGTCTCTGTCCGTCAAGAAAGAACTTTACTTGTTAATTGCCTACTAAGTCCAAAGTAGAACCTATTGTCATGAGTGATTCTGCGTAGAATTTCAAGGCTGACATTGTTGTTAGTGCTAATGCTGGTTCCAAGATGGACGAAGTTATCTACGAATTTAAAGTTATGACTGCCAACAGTGATATTCCCATCGTGGAATGCGATGACTGTTTGTTTGATGACAGGAGATATTACGTCTTGCTCTCGTTCACTACCAGACCCATTTACTTCGCTTTCTTATTGAGTCTGGAGAATGCAGAACTAACAGTAAGATGGTTGAGGCCAATTATAACAATATCATCGACATACGCCAGCAGCTGTACACTCTTATAAAAGATTGTACCTGCTCGATGAAGTTCTGCAGCTCATATTATTTTTCCCAGCAATAGACTGAAGAAGTCACATGATTGCTACGAACAACTTTGAGAGGTGCTTACCGATCTTTACAAAGCTTTTGGTATTGCTCAACGTCACTTTACACAGCCTTATTAGTTTTGCGGGAGTACCAAGTTCAGACATAGCAGCAAAAAAGCAGTTTCTTTTAGTGCTGCTGATGACTTTAAAATCAACGAAGAGGTGGTGTGTGTCGATCTTCATTTCACTAGTCTTTTCCAATATTTAGCGCATGGTCAAAAACTCTGCTCATTAGTAGATTTTCCAGATGTAAAGCGACCTGGATTAGGTCCAATCGTCGAGCATGCTTTCATCCGACTATATCTTGAAAAGAAGCTGATGCATGCACCTTGACAGTTTTTCGGCACCGTGTTTGAATAGCTGGTTTACCTATTGTTTGATTTTCGAAATCTTCTAGCTGCAGTCTTCACATCTGGCGTCAAGATATACATCATTCCAGTTTTAAGCAAAAAGTAATTATATAATGCGTAAGAATACATTTTATTAATTTTGATCTGAAGCTACAATGTGCGTGTTATATACAGAAATATTTATAAATTTTCGAAAGCAGAGCTGCATTTACACTGAATTTTTTTTTTTTTGTAAATTCTAAAGTTCACAAATATTTTAATCCACCCTCGTACATAAAGACACCGGGCGCCAAATGTGAAATGTGTGGATAAGTGGCTAATTGGCATTTTATGAAAAAATCCATTATATATTCGTGGAAATTTGGTGAAACAAATGAAGAGCAGGCACTCACCGTCAGTGGGAATATAATGCGCTGATACTCGCTACGCGTCGCCTTTGACCACTTACATTGCTGGCTGCAAGCCAGAAAATAAAACTACATTAAATCAAACATTTTTTTTATACCCTGGATAGGGTATATTTATTTTACTGCAAAGTTTGTAACACGCAGAAGGAAACGTCGAGATCATATAAAGGGTATATATATAAATGATGAACCAAACGAGTTGAATCGATGAAACCATGACCGCCTGCTCGTGTATACGCGAACTAGTCCCTTAGCTTTTGAGATATCGATCTAAAATTTTATACTCGTCCTTCTCTCCTCTCAAGAGCACTCATCTATCGGGATTGCCGATACTGGACAACTATAGCATATAACAGTGTCATATTTGACACTTATCTGAACGACATTTTACATGGATTATTGTGAAAAGTAAAGATACAAGTTCCGAAGACTTTTTTTGATCAGCCCACTGTAGCATATGGCAGCTTATACGTAGGTTGCTATATATATTTCTGGCCTAATAATGTAAATAGGCATATTTATCAACGAAAATGGTTTTTTTTTTATTTTTTTTTTTTTTTGTCGATTGCTATTTTGTTTCGGGCTGATACGCATAGATCTATGATTCGTCACCTGTGACGATCTTATAAACGTCTTTTGAAGCATCGCGATCGTATTTTTTCAGCATTTCTTTACACCAATCCACACGAGCCTTTTTTTGAGGGATCCAACGAGAACAAACCTTTTTTACGGCCAGGAGTTCATGCAATATCGAATGTATGCTGGTGAGAGAAATGCATAGCCATGCCTATATCTGAAGGTATGTTTCATGACGGTCTTGCATTATCAGTTCACGTACGGCATCGATATTTTCTGGCACAACGGCTGTTTTTGGACGACCTTCACGGAATTCGTCTTTGAGCGAGCGTCGGCCACGATTGAATTCGTTGTACCAGTTTTTCACAGTGCTATAAGATGGTGCTTCATAGCCATATAAAGATTTTAGTTCATCGATGCACTCTTGTCGTGATAATCCACGTCGAAAGTTGTGAAAAATGATCGCACGAAAATGTTCACGAGTTAATTCCATTTTTTGGCAGAGATGAATTTCTTAATTCCCTGTAAATAAAACAATTCACGATTAAATAACAAAACGTTCTGAGTGATGTTATGCTAAAAAATGTCAAACTTTCCAATGGAAATGTCAGATTGCACCTGGCAACACTTAGTGTTGCCCTAGGCCAGAATATATACATATATCAGCCCTCGTACTATACAACGGATTATTTGTCATGATAAGTTCGCGAAATATGGCACGATTTATTTTCCATGCCAATGCAACAATCTCCGAATATATTGTTCAGATTGGACCGCTACGTATATAGGATATAGCTCTCATATAAACTTACTGAACAAAATTCAGTTCTTCTATACAAAACGTTCTCATTTGACGAGATATCTTCACGAAATTTGACAAAGCTTATAATCCAAAGCAGTGTTCTAATATCTGAACAAATTGTTCAGTTCGAACATACATACATATATAGCATATAGCTACCGTACAGCCTGACAGATAAAAATTAAGACTAAGATCTTTTTATATACATTTTTGCTATAAGAAATGCAACTGTAAAGGGTATTATAGCTTCAGTGCAACCGAACAGTTTTTTTTTGTTTGTGAATATACTTTACATACATGTGAATATATAAAAAAATACATGAAAAGAAGAAGCAGAACATACTAAAGTACTCATATTGGTAATAAAGCCACAAATTTATTTAATTTTGTATTTTTTTATTTTTAGTTTATATTTCACATTTGTTTTGTAACATCCAATAACTACAATTTGGTATTTCCTGAAATATTAATTTTGCGGTTTACTTTTGAGAATGCAATCAATATAGTGAATTATTTTTCGAATCTTTTTGCTTTCTGCTTACAGTTCAGTTGGACCAAGTTCCCGTGTGTTTTGAAGGCAGGTCATTGCCACGGTGGTGTGGCCACCGCACGTCTGGAGAATCAGAGCGCTCTGCAAGATGCAGCCGGCCTTGTCACCGGTTCGGGCAACGATGCGCACTGCTACTGCACCATTGAGCCGTACATCGATGCTAAGTTCGATGTGCACATTCAGAAGATCGGAAATAATTACAAGGCCTTCATGTAAGTATTGCAAGCCTAAATGTGTGTGCATGTACATCAATATTATAAGCATATATATATCATATATACATATGTATATATATATTAAGTGCATATATGTATATTATATGCAAGAGCGTGGCGCAGACAATCAGAACTGTATTGAGTTGTAGGCACGCAGACGTCAGCCAGACACATGAAGATCGCTTTGAAAGCAAAATATCGACGTATATACATACATATGTATATGTATATAATCCATATTTCGTGTGGCATTACTTCGTGCAGGCGCGTAATTAATGCAAAGCATCGATTACTCGCTTTCCTTTTATTTTGCTTTTGATGAAATGAGAAATCTTCAATCAAAATAGTAACTAGCCGTACTCGCCTATATGTATGTATGTATGTATGTAAATGTATGTAGGAGCGCAAGCGTTTTATGCTATTAACGAATCACGAATGCATTGCATCAACACTGTCAATGGCCACCGTTAAAGACATGGATTAAGTTGTCCGCTGACTCGCTGACCTTGATTTTACTCTGTGTGCCACTCATCAGCGGCTGCCTAAGTGGTTGAGCGGTCGGTCTGCTAGTTAAAAAGTGCAAAGCAACAGGGCACAAGATGAAATCAACTGCCGCTCGCTGGCGTTGCAATACAATTGTGTAAAGTAATTGAAATGCGCACCATCAGACGGTTTTTTGGTTGGTGTAAGTGTTTGTGCAGAGAGTGGTGAGCGGCGGCTTGTGGTGTTTGTTGTTGGTGCTTATGGTACGGTGGCGAAAATGTCGGAATTCTTAAAACGATTAAAAATTTTTAGTCACAAATATTTTACAATAATCAAATAGATATATAAAAAGAATAGCGGTTCACATTTGATGCTTTAGTATGTGCCTCAGTTAGCTTCGGGTGCACCAAACACAAAAAATTTCATACAACAGCTTGACTTCGAGCGGGCAGTTTGTATGGCAGCTAAATGCTGTGGTGGTTTGATCTGAGCAAATTCTTTGGAGATTGTACTATTGCTTTGGACAATAATTTTGGCTAATTTCGAGATGACATATTTTTAAATAAAAAAGATTTTCACACACGAACATTGTTTTAATGATATTAGGTAACGTTATAACAGGGTGATTAAAATTGGGTTCATATTCAGCAAACATTTTCGATAATAGTCACTCTTACGTAGTTAAAATTTCGCCAGCAATGACAGGGTAAAGTCAGGCCTAACTAACTTTTGAGTGTCATGCAGTTCCAATTCTTTTATGAAAACCTTCAATAAAACTTTTAAAAAGTGGAATGTTGGCTAAAACTTCGTTTAAAATAGATCTCCAGCAGCCTCAAATTTCTTTTTTAATTCTCCTGTTCCTCAATAAAGGTCACCTATACAGAAATAGTAGTTCCATGAGAGTCGAGTACTTGGAAATTTATTTAGTAAATAAAAATCCGTAAAAGTTTCTGTTTCAGCTCTGGAGGATGTATACTTTTACACATCCCGATAGATCTGACAATTCTGAACAACGGAACAGACGACAACAAAAGGAAGAAGGCTTCAATTTTTTAGAACCACATAACAATGATTTTTTTATTGTTGCTTGGAGGAAGATAAGGTGGAAACTTCTAGGCACTTTCTTCTTTGCTATCTAGCTTTCGCCAGACAAAGGCTGAAGTATCTTGGTTGCTACACTTTCAACGAACCCGGCGGAGTAGATATTCTTGTTTATGAGTTAACGACAACGCGCCAGTCGTTCTTCCTTTTCACCATTGGGCGCCAATTGAGGATTCCAAGTTCAACTAGGTCTTTCTCCACCTGGTATTTCTAAAGGAGTGGAGGTCTTCCTCTTCCTCTGCTTCCGGTACGGCGCGTACTGCTTTGAACACTCCCAGAGTTGGGGTGCTTTCATCTATTCGGACGACAAGACCTAGCCAGCGTTACCGCTGTCTCTTAATTCGCTGAACTATGTTAATATTGTCGTATATCTCGTTCAGCTCATCGCGGTATTCGGCTTTTGCCAATACGCAAAGAACCATAAATCTTCGGCAAAACCCTTTTCTCGCAAACTCGAAATGCCGACTCATCAGATGGTGTCATCGTCCACGCCTATGCACGACATAGCAGAACGAGGATAATGAGCGACTTGTAAAATGTGGTCTTTTGTTTGTCGAAAGAAGACTTTACTTCTCAATTACCTACTCAGTCCGAAGTAGCACCTGTTGGTAAGAATTATTTTGCGTTGGATTTCGAGGCTTCTTATGAGTGCATCAACCAGCTGGGGAGCGGCACCTTCCCAACTAAGGGACGGGACATTCCCGATGCATGTCCTTAAATCCTAATACTTAATACGTTTGCAGTGGTGGTCATCAAAAGGGGGTCTTTCATCCCAATCTGTTGTTGTTTTTTTACGTGGCGCATCCCAAACCTAGCGCACAACCCTGCGGACGATGATTCGCCTTTTCACTTAAGCTCGTCTTAAAATGGATGTTTCTTGGCTATCCAGATTATACTTGTTCTAAGAACGGAAGTCGTGAGCTGGTTGAGCAGTATGTAAAAAAGCTAAAATGTTTTTAACTTCTCCCAAGTGAATGGCGCTTAGAGAATTTTCCTTTCTTGGGTGAACTTCTACACATATCTTCATTCATCCATTGGCCAGCTCAATAAATTTGTGGCAGGCTCTAAGCGCTTCATGGATATGCGTCGGTCTTTTTGATCCATACTTAGGTGTATCCAGCTGTTCAAGTGGGATTACTTGTGGTCTCACGAAAAACAGCCTATTTACCTAACGTAAGCTTTAATTCTGCGTATATTCTTCTGACATAATACAATTTTTTATAAAGTGGTTGTGTTGGTATTGTATTTTATTGCCAGAGGTACCGTGACGCCGTTGACGCCACTATAAACTGTACTCTTCAGTTCATCTTCTTCGACTATTGGTTGATATCCTGAATATTAGAAGAACATCTAATAATAACATCCAAAGAATTGTCGAAGAGCGGAAATTGACTTACTGTGGCCGTGTGCGTTCAGAGGCTTTTTTGATATTTCTTTATTATAACTACTCGACCAATGAGAGAAATACACAATAAAAAATGTATAGCTTTATTAATTTACTTAGAATTCCATAAGCACTAGGAAAGTAAGTAAATCCATCAGTCTTATATTCGTCAGTCTCGTTTCCGAAGCACCCTATGCATGAAGCTAAGCTTTCTTGCATGAGTTCTTCTTGCCTTTTTTTTAACCACATTTTTACCCAACCTGAACCACTGTTCAGCAGAAGTTACACCAGCACAGGTACACGTTGGCAACGCGTTCGCCGCATAAGTTACAAATAACTTATCAACAGCAAGTAGTGTTGCATTTGCATCGATGCCCAGCACTCGGGGAATTTTGTGTAGTAAATAGGAGTGCGATGAAAGAATGGAAGTTCATTACGCGAGGGCGCGCACGCAGCACTTGAGAAATCACTTCACCACAAAGGTTCCTAAAAAAGCGCGCGAACGTGCAGGTCGTTTATGCAGTTGTACTCGGCACTTATATAGCATTTACAGCATTTAGTGCGCATTGATATGCCACCACAATAATAATAACAACAACATAAATTCACAATAACAACAAAGGCGTTATGAGCGCAATGAAAACAAAAGCCGCTTATGAAATTACGGCAGTCAAAGACCTCTTTTGCCGCCAATCAAGTGCCGCCACCGAAGCCGACTGCTGCAACGGTACGCCCGACCAGCCAATAACTCGATAGTCGCGTAATTTAATAATAATACCATTTAAGCATTTAAGTCAGCACAAAGTGCCGCTTATTATTTCGTGATTTATGCTACAATTTTGTTAAATGAATTTATTTTGTTTTTGTTGTTAATCATATTTTGAGATTTTCCCCTCACCGATTTACTCTCTATCTCCTTTGCAGGCGCAAATCGATCTCAGGCCATTGGAAAACTAATCAAGGCTCAGCGATGCTCGAGCAAATCACGTTAACGGAGAAGTACAAGTCCTGGGTGGATGAGGTGAGTAGCATAAACCACAAAAGCACCAACACAGAAAAAATATATACTGTTAAGCAAAAATTGTCGGAAAAAGTGAGACACTTCCCAGACACGGCGGTGTGCGGTTGAATTGCAGCCGCCAACGAATGGCTTTGTGTCGCTATCATCTCATCGAATTGCAATTTGCAAATTGTCTGCATCAATCAAATCCGGTTCGATGACGGCTTCACGCTCTCTCGCTGTCGCATAGCTCGAGTGCACTCACTCAAGCGTTGTTTCGCGTATCAAAGCTCGTTTAGTCGCAACCGCTTAGGCGATGCTCATAAATTTACTGTAATTTACAGTTTTGACTTGTATACCCCGCCGGCGCGCTAATAGTTCCATTGATTTATTCGACAAACAGTGCCGCGTACATTCTAATACAAGTTTACAAATATTACTACGAGAATGTGAATGTTAACGGCATATTATGGCTGTGAGTCTCAAATTTAATGTTCTCTTATTGTAAAAAAACGTATGTATGTATTATATTGCCAAAATTATGTCAGGATGAATTATGTATATACTAATTTTTCGAAATATCGTATAATAATGTGTTTAGATGTTATCCAGTGCGTGCCGAGCTACCCCTTCGTAGGTTCTAGGTTCGCAACAAAGATCTTACGTTTCCAGTAGCGAAAAACGCAAAAATAACATATTATTTTGGGAATGAATTGTGACATATGAGACGCAATTAGTGTGTAAACTGGATAAAAGCATTTTCTGTCACAGTTAATGTACACTCAAGATCATCTTGAAAATCGTCGTGTTGGTTTCAGAGCGATAGCAGACGGAATCAACATCTCCATAATGTCTGCCTTCAGTTTGGTTATACTCAACTTTTTGCAAAATATTTGTGTGGTAGAGGCTTGACAACATAGTTAATTACCCTATATTCATCAAGCGTATTACTAATGGTGACGACACATATGAATGTACGTTTACGTATACGACTTAGAAACAGTCCAACATTAGAGCGAAATTGTGATTGACATTTTGACCAAAAATGAAATGACACTAACCTTTCTGACCTGTAACTTTTTTCAAAACTGAAAAATCTGCTAGAGGGAACGCACCATGAGTACCTTGACCGAATATATAAAAATGAACAGACAAACTTTTGACGACGTAAACAAACATCTGAAGATCAATCTTCACACGAATTAAAGAAGGTTGTACCAATCCAACCAAACATTTTATATAAACCAGTCTGAGTCAGCTTTGATCTTGAGTGTACTTTATAATCATATGAACAAATTTTTCGAAAGTTCTAAGGTTTGTTTATAACTTTAAGTTTTAAAGTCTACTCTTAGTTAACACTGGGCTTATCGGCTTAACTATAGAAATTCGAAAAACCAAGCGAGAATTAACTTATTTTTGTAATATTTAGAATAAATGTAAGATATGCGAAGATTTTAAGCAATTACAGGGTTTGTCCGGTAGAGGGCTTTCCCAGCTAACGGATTTGTTCGGCTGGTCAGTTGTCCGAGCACCTAGAGAGTCAGGACAAACATTTTCGTCCGACATGTTTCTGTGAGTGATGCAAGCCGAAAATGCTGGGTTCGTTAGAGCAGAGGTACGCTACTAAATTCTGTGTGAAACTCGGTAAATTTGCGACAGGGACATTTGATAAGAGTATGATCAATCTGGTTTACCCAGACGTTACTTTAGCAAGAAGTGATGTGTTTCGGTGGCACGAGGTCTTTTTGGAAAACCGAGCTGAAATCGCTGATGAATAAGCAAATCCAAAATGAAAATGATGCTTATAGTCTTTTTTGACATCAAAGGTAATGTCCACCATGAATTTGTTCCTCCTGGACAAACCGTCAACGCCAAGTGTTACGTGGAAGTCCTCAAGAGACTCAATCGAAGAGTCAATCGGGTCTGACAAGACATCACAGCCAATTGGAAGTTGCCCCACGTCAACGCGCCGGCTCACACCGCATTTCTTGTGAACGGCTCCCTAACCAAGGCCGGCATCCCCATGCGTCCGCAGCTGCCCTACAGCTCAGATGCGGCTCCCCGGACTTTTTTTGTTTCCTTGCCTGAAAAGGCTGATGAAAGTCAAGAATTTTGAGACGACAGACTTGGAAATCTCGCTTGCAGCGCTGCATCGACGCAGAAGGAGCCTATTTTGAAAGTTTTTAAAGAATTGTAACGATTTCCACAATTTTTTTTAAAATCGACTCAGTCATATTACTTTCCATACAAACCCTGTTTAATTGAAGAATGTGTTAATCTGCCGTTTACATGTCGAAAAGATACATTAAATTATCATTCTTTCGAGGATTTGCTAATATACCCGAAATAATTATTAGAGAATTTTAGTTCTTTCATTACATTGTGAACAGGGTATAAACGACGGAGGTCCTATAAAGTATTTATATGTAAGTCAAATATATTCTATAGGGGTCCACCATCCGCGATTCCAAAAATGACTAGCTTCTTGGAGGTAAAAGAAAAAACTGAGGCACTAATTCGCGTATATACAGACAGACGGATGGACGGACAGGCAGATGGACATAAGTAAATCAACGTACGTTGATCGCCATATACTTTATATTGCCTCCGATGTTGGCAAAACTTACATATGTGATACAAATTCAACTGAAAATTCGAAAATCTTTATATTAGGTACATATGGACTAAGGGAAGTATTGATCTAAGTCAACCTATTTTTGACATAAGGCTATATTAGTATGAAAGAAACATTTTCTCCGAAATTCAATAATATATCTCAGAGATTGACCGATATTTTCGGCAAAAAATTTGCCAAATGAGTTCCACATATTTGGCGTCTGGGTTCTTGAAAAGTTACAATCAGATTTCGAGAATTTTTGAACGAAAAATAATTTTACGGTACTATCCTTGGAAAGTCTTATCCGGATACTTTGATTTGTTCATGACTTATGTACTGGAAATGAAGAGAATCAAATTGAATTTAAAACAAGAAGAAACGTTAACTTCGGTTGCACCGAAGCTAAATACCCTTCACAGGTGCATTTCTGTTAGTAACTATGTGTTCAGTTTGTATGGGAGCTATATGCTATAGTAATCCGTTCTAAACAAGTTTTTTAGAGATTACTTTGTTGCCTTAAAAAATAACATATACCAAATTTCGTGAATATATCTTTTCAAATGTGAAAGTTTTCCATACAAGCATTTGATTCCGATCGTTCAGTATGTATGGCAGCTATATGTTATAGTGGTCCGATATCGGCCGTTCCGACAAATGAGCAGAAAACGATATAATTATCTTATATGGGAAGTAATAGTACGAATAGGAAAATATTACTTTTCGAATTTGGTTGAAAGCGAAGAAGTAGATCCTGCGATATGAGTTTTTACCTAAATGCTGACGGTACCACGCCCATCGTTCAAATTTGACACCGGTAGTGAACAGATCTTAACAATTTATACGGAGATTGTAACGTTTTTTTTTTTTTTGACAATCATATAATATATGCAACATGCAACATATGCCAATGTGACATGGGCTTATGAGGTTCAAAAGCAAACAAGTCTACAAACATCGGAATGGAGAGAAAAAACGAGCCAAAGTCTAAAACACCACGCCAAAACCGCTCCAAAATCAAGGAGATGCTCATTGTTTTTTCAATATTTCTCTTTTCGTACATCAGGAATTTGTTCAGAATGGACAGACTGTCAACAAGGATTTCTATTTGGCCGTATTGAGGCATTTGCGTGAAAACATCCGTCGTTAAAAATATTTTGAAAAGTTATATCAGCATAATTTCTTGAACTAGTAACTAATAAAAAAAAGGATTTATTAATTTGAGCTAATACAAGAAAAGGCGTAAAGCGCCAGCCACTTTATGTCACGAACCACTGCTTGCCGAAAAACATTTTCAAGTGCCACTTAAGGTTGTCATAACCAATCGCACACACAATATATCAAAATGCACTTAAGCGTGAGTGTTCTTAACAAAATTAATAATAATAAATTTACAACACCCATTAAAATAGCTTTAACTCTATTAATATCAAGGCGTTCGGGCAAAAGAAACCCTAGGAAACCTGAAAATTTGCGACTAAAATCGCTCGTTTGCAGTCAAGTGCAACAGTTTCTCATACAAACTTCCACATGCCATGTAGTTGTTGCCAAAAACAAGGCATTTGCACGTAATCTACACCACACCCACTGCACTTAATAGCCGTTGCACTGCCTCTGGATCTCATTGCCTTCAATTCAAAGGCGGCAAAACTGACATTTTCCTAATAAAACCATGTAAAAGCACGTGATTTGGCGCTTTGCCTAAAACAATTCCAGTTGCACTGCTCACATGTATACTATAAATATGTATGTATAAAAATGTCTGTTTGTATGTATGTGTTATTGATAGTTTAATAATATTTAGAATATATTGCACTAAATGTAATGTCTGTCAAATGACTCATTTCATTACTTGGCATCGGCATTTCGCTGTGAGGATTCGTTTTACCTTTGGCATAAAGTGATTTGGCTTGCTTGCGTCATGCAACTATGTTCTTGTATATTTGTGTATTTACTACTTAATTTACATGTAAAATACATTAAATATGAATGCCGATGTTGTCCGGATTATGCACGAACAGCATATATACATATGTATGTATGTATTCCATACGTACACAAGTAAATGCCAATTTATACAGAAATTGAAACAAGCATCAGTAAATGTAAATACCTGCTCTGTTATGCATATGCATCAAACATAACTGCGAAATAACAATCGTGATTCAGCTCTGAAAATTTTATAGGTTTATGTTAATAATTCACATTGAGAATTCAAAGTTTTAGATACAGATTACATAAACCTCGTCTTTGGCGTAAGCACTTTGGCATATAAAGGGCGGTCCATTTCGCTATTACTTTTTTAAAAAATGAACACAGAAACTTCAAATTTAATGGGCAATATTTGTTATCATACGAAATAACATTCTTTGGCATTTCTGTTTTGCAGATTATCTCTTTCAAATGTTGACCGCGGTCACGTCTCAGATGGTCTTTACGTTGAGTACAATTTTCGATGACTCGTTCAAGCATGTCGACTGGTAACTGACGAATGACCCGCGTTATGTTTTGCTGCAAGGCAAGGCAAGGAATTGAAGCGGGATTGCCCAAATAGAGTTTGGATTTTACACATCCCCACAGGAAAAAGGCTAACGGTGTGATATTGCACGATCTTGCTGGCCAATAAACCGGCCCAGAACGTGAAATTATCTGCTCACCGAAGTATTCTTTCAATAAATTCATTAATTGATGGAGTGTGTGGGAAGTCTTGTTGAAACCGAATGCCGCCGAGATCACAAGCTTCAATTTCAGGCATCAAATAGTGGGTTTTCATGACGCGATACGGTCGCCATTGACGATTATTCACACTGTCATCATTTTTTAAGAAATATGTACCTATGATTCGACCGGCCCACGAACCACAAAACACCATTGTTTTTCCTGGATGCAGCTCTTCATCCCAAATGTGGCAGTATTGCTTGTTTATATACCCATTGAACCTGAATTTGGCCGCATCGCTGAATAAAATTTTGCTAGAAAACGTCGAAATGCGATGTCGCTTGGGAAGGTCGACCGACTTTAGTTTTCCATAAACTGTATTTTGTATGCTTTTAATAAAAGATCTGGACTGGAAAATGCGCCAAGTCGTTCCATAGTCAGCCCGATTTGCTGCAAACGGCGCCGAAGCGACTCTGCATGGTTTTCGTGTGCACAAAATAGCAGTTACGCTGCTATATTTTCTTCAGTGCTTGCCGGACGTAGTCTATTCGGTCGAATATTTCCCAATAATGGACGCTGGATCTCAAGATGAGCGATGGTGTTGCGAATAGTACGCTCAGAAGGCCGATTGTGTTAACTCTAAGTTGAACGAAGTGCACGAAAAATATTCTTTACAGAACGAAGTTGAACGATTTGTAAACGTTATTCTGGCATAAGTCTTTGCAAATTCTTTGAAATGCTAAGCATTACTGAACAAAAACAGCATGACAACTTGACACTACCCACGACTCACACGTGATTTGTCAAAAAAATGCTATTGAAAAAAGTACCTCTACTTGTACCCCTTTATATAGTAAAATTGACAAGCCTGATGAAAACATGGATTTTGGAATGTCTGCCTCTCCGATCATCCGTTCTTCCCTCAGTGTCTGCATGCAAGTGATAACTTTCGTAAGAATTGAGATATATTCCGAGGAGTGGTGTTGTAAATTATCGAACTTTTTACAACCCAACACAACTTCAGTTGAAATGTCACCAATTTAGATTTCTCCTTAACAACTTAATCTTTTTTGAAATTTTAGGTTAAGTTGTCTTACAACTGAAAGCCTACAACATAAATAACTGATTCGTCTTTACTAGTAGTTTAATTCTCTATGACATATCTCGGCATTCTTTAAGAATTGTAACTAAAACAAGTAAGGAAGGGCTAAGTTCGGGTGTCACCGAACATTTCATACTCTCGCATGATAAAGTGATAATCGAGATACCGTTATTAGCAACTTTATTGCGAGAATATAAAAATGATGCCCTCTGAATTACATGAAAATATCTGAGAGATTTACCGATATTTTCGGTGAAAAATTGGGTTAGGTTAGGCACTGAATTCTTCGTGTTCGATAACAAGAACCTTGAAAAGTTAAAGTCCGATCACGACAATTTTTCCACAAGGGATACCTCAGCTCAAATACCGTATTTGTGTAAAGTTTTATTCCTGTATATACTCGTATTATACAGAGAAGGCATCAGATGGAATTTGAAATAGCGTTATATTGGAAGAAGGCGTGGTTGTAAACCGATTTCACCCATATTTCGTACATGTTATCAGGGTGTTAAGAAAATAGTATATACCGAATTTCATTGTAATCGGTGGAGTAGTTCCTGAGATATGGTTTTTGGTCCATTAGTGGGCGGCGCCACGCCCATTTTCAATTTTTAAAAAAAGCCTGGATGCAACTTTCTTCTGCCACTTCTTCCGTAAAATTTAGTGTTTCTGACGTTTTTTGTTAGTCGGTTAACGCACTTTTAGTGATTTTCAACATAATCTTTGTATGGGAGGTGGGCGTGGTTATTATCCGATTTCCTCCATTTTTGAACTGTATATGGAAATGCTTAAAGGAAACGACTCTGTACAGTTTGGTTGACATAACTATAGTAGTTTCCGAGATATATACAAAAAACTTAGTTGGGGGTGGGGCTACGCCCCCACTTTTCCTTCTTATGGAGCCAAGAAATACGTGTACAAAGTTTCATCATGATATCTCAATTTTTACTCAAGTTACAGCTTGCACGGACGGATGGACGGACAGACAGACATCCGGATTTCAACTCTACTCGTCACCCTGATCACTTTGGTATATGTATATAACCCCATATCTGACTCTTTTAGTTTTAGGACTTACAAACAACCGTTATGTGAACAAAACTATAATACTCTCCTTAGCAATTTGTTGCGAGAGTATAAAAACCTGTGCAAAATTTCATGAAGATTGGTTAAGTGGTTTTCGAGAAATCTTACCAATCGTGTGCAGTTCACTCAGGTGACTATTAATTGGATTTGGCAGTGTAATGGGGGAGCCATGTTTCATCCATTGTCAAATATCGATGCAAAAACTCAGGCTTATTACGCTCGAAGATCTCCAAACTCTGCTCCGAATCATCAACATGTGGCTGTTTTTGGCCAAAGGTGAGCTCGCGCAGCATCCAATTTGCACAGAACTTTCTCATACCCAAATATTCGTGAATGATATGATATATACATTCATTTTATATCTCTAAAGTGCCTGCTCTCTCGAACAACTTCACTTTACGGTCATCCAAAATTATTTTGTGGAACTTAACAAAGTTGTTTCACTCCAAATGATATCATTCCCATACTAATGATCCGACAGCAGTCAAACTTCTGAAGCCTACGGCTTACTAGAAATCATATCGATTTAGTTCTAATAGCAAAGCTCAGATTTCTTTTTCTGGACGTTTTAAAGCTCTTGCTCAGTTGGAATAATTTCTTTTGAGCTTTAAGTACATTATAATGATACATAATCTATATTCTAGTAAAAAATAACTGGTTTGACAATACGGATGATATTATTTTTAAGTGTCGTTGCGGCCATTTTTAATATGTCGTGATCTGTAATTCTTTTCTTTACATAATGTTCAAGTGGCGATAAGGCAAAGAACCGCTAGAATAAATGAAAATATTGCTGACGTTCAGGCAAGTGTTGCTGAAGACGGCAAGTTGTCGATTCCAAGACTTTCTCAAAAATTGGGACTGTTTCAAGCCACAACCTGGCGGAGAAAGGATTTCGGCTTGCATCTGTATAAAATTGTTCTGACTCAAGAACTGAAATCATTAGACCATCGTAAATGTCGTGAATTTGCTGATTTTAAAAAGAAATTTCTTTTCCGTGGGGCTTCCTTCAATCTGAGTGGTGCGCACACTGTCATTTCAGGTGCGAAGCAAATCCACAAATTATACATGAACAACCATTTTATTCACTTAAATTGACAGTTTGGTGTGGTGTTTTTGGTCTGGTGTATCATAGGTCCGTACTTCTTTGGAAATGAAGCTGGTGACACCATTACTGTCAGTAGAGAGCGGTACATTTAGATCGATGATAGCTCACTTTTTATAGCCGCAATTGGATGAAGTTTATTTTGACAACATCTGGTTCCAACAAGACGGGGCTACGTGCCACACAGCACTTGCAACAACCGAATTATTGCGATTATTTCACGAAATTGTTACATTGAATGGCCTACAAGTAGTTCATTAGATTACTTATTCTGGAGTCATTTGAAGTCATTGGTCTTTAGCAATAAACCAGGTTCACTTCAAGCTTGAAGGTAAAAAGTGTTACAAAATTGGGTTCAACGAATTCGCTGTTGTTAAAGAAGTCGTGGAGGCAATTTGCATGATGTTATATTCAGAACTTAATTGTACCGATTTTACTTCATATTAAATCGAAAAAAATTTAATTTCCTTAACAGTTACATAATAGTTGTGTTTTTTTTTTTTAAGAAATCGTATCAATTTTATTGGAAAGCTCTGTATATCATCTCTGGGATGGTTCCATTGCACTAGTTTACCATCATTTTGCGACTGTGCTGTTAGAGGCTGTTTCTTACTAGTTTTGCAAACATTTCCTAAAACGTAAGGTTTTTATTGTAGTCAAGGTGTGTAGTGGTCATGCCGCCACCATTTACTAAAGTGAACTCAAATTCATAGGCAAGACACCTTTTGGCACATCAGTCCCAAATGTTTGCTTCAGGTTCGTTGAACAGTGTTATCAGTGTGAGTCATTCAACCAATAACAATCCTAATTTTGTATACGTCATACATCTCTAGCTAGAACTACTGAATTGATGAGCTCAAATATGTATATACGTTGCCCAACAGGGGTGTTTGTTGTGGCCACATATCAACAACGATCAACTGCGTATTTTGAATAATGAATTAGCCAGCGATGTACATACGTATTATTTGTCAGCAGGAGAGCTGTGAGGTTAGTGTAATGCGAACCGCAGTCATTCGATTAAATACTTATGTACATATGAGTATACAAGCTACAAATAAACAATCTAAGCTCACTAACGATAAATCGTAATGTGTTGCGATTTGGGCAAACACAGTATCATTAGTTGTTATTAGAGGGAGACTTTAGGCCAGTCGTGCCCGCAATCCCGAATTGATTAATGCATAACAGAAGTCGGTCGAATTGCAAATTGCAAACACATGTATACCACAGCAACCGCATGTTTGTCCACAGCATAGTGCATTAGCAACTTGATTGACTAAATTTTTAAACATTTGCAGATTTCCGAGCTCTTTGGCGGCATGGAGGTATGCGGCATTTCTGTGGTGGTCGGCAAAGACGGCCGCGAGCACATAATAAGTGCTTGTGATTGTACATTCGCTCTAATTGGCGATAGTCAGGAAGAAGATCGGCGCCAGATCGCCGACTTAGTCTCGGCACGAATGCAAGTGAGTATACTACAATGATATTAATGGAAAATTAATGGAAAGCTGAGCTGGAATTACAACTCAAACATTCCAATCATTTCAGAACGTCTGCCGGCCAAGCATGGCACAGACCGGTGGACCACCACATGGTATACGTCAACCATCACGTTCATCCATTTCCTCGCGCGGTGAGAGTCCTACCGAGGATATGGCACCAACACCACCGGCACCCGCCGGTCCACGCCCAGCTCCAATGGGCGGTCCACCACCAATACCCGAGCGCACTTCACCAGCAGTCGGCTCAATAGGACGTCTCAGCAGTCGCAGCAGCATTTCCGAGGTACCTGAGGAGCCAACTGCACCGGCTCCGACCAGTGTGCCTGGCAGTGCGGGCGGTGTGGTCCGTCGTGATTCACAAACATCGCAGGCATCGAGCGTATCGTCGGCCTCGAGGGTCTCGACACGTCCTCCGCAAACTCAGAGTTCCGTTGTTGAAGATGCGGAGGATACAATGAAGAATTTGCGTAAGACCTTTGCGGGGATATTTGGTGACATGTAGGAATTAGCGAACAAGAAACGCGGAAGAACAGCTAGCGAGACAAGCAGCGGTGGCGGTGGACCTGGCAGTGCAGGCGGCAGTGGCATAAGCGGCATCAGTACCGGTTCATTTCTAGGCAAGCAATTCTCGTTTGCAAGCGCCGGTGGCAAGTCGGTGAGCGGCAGCACTTCAAGCGTCGCCTCAGACGTGATCTCAGCACAGCCATCACCCAAATTGACCGCAGAGAAGCCATACGATGCACGCTCAGACACCTCAACGAACTCCACATTGACAGCGGGCAGTATGAGCGTTAGCGCCAGCTCAGCTGCTAGCTACAGCAGCAAGCCATCTTCCAGCGTTTTAGATACATTCCAAGAGGAGAACAAATACAAGCCAGTCACCAATTTTGAGCCACAAGAGCGCGTTAATCCCTTCGATAAGGGCGCACTAAAAACTTCCGCAACCAATCAAACTATCGGTAGCGCCGTATCCACCACATCATCTTCATCGATCTCATCCTCTTCGATTTCATCGCGCATCAATCGTAACGGTAATGTGGGCATTAAATCGCCACCACCGCCGACTGGACCACCACCACCACCACCAACTGGCGCTATCGCTAGCAGCAGCTACCGCAATTCAACCTCGACCACGCCACCAAGCGCCGGCAAAGACAACCGTACTTTCAATTACGGCAGCTCAACTTCCATTGAGACCATTACACGCATGGATACTAACACAACAAACACGACAACAGCTGGCCCGAGCAGTGATGCCGCCCCTGTTGCCGGTGCACTTGCCGATGATAACAATGCAACAGGCGTTGCTGGTGGCGCTACTTCCTCCACGAGCGGTGGCCCAGATTGGAAGTCGAAGATGGGCATACGTTCGGCAAGCGTCTACAGCGCGCCCGCCAATTTGCCAGCAGCTGGTGATACCTCCGGCTATGCATCCAACTCAAGCCCTGCTTCGAACGCCTATAACACCACAGCCGATCTGCCATCGTACACACGACCATCTTATTCGCGCTCCGAGAGCAATGGTAATTATCTGGCCGTGGGCGTACTGCTCGTTAGTCTAACACTACGAAAGTCTTAAGGGAAAAGCAAAGTGCAAATAATATATAGAGGCGATCGTGCAGCGCTGCAGTGCCAATATAATTCTCAAGGGCTCAGTCACTGCTTAAAAAAACATATCAGTCATACTAACCCATTATTCAAAGAAAAAATAACGTATATTTTCTATCAGCTCATAATACATCACTATACTCATACTCATAGTTCAGTTCACATATGCATCATTACATAACCTCAAATAAGCGCAAAACTAATTAGGAGAGAAAATATTTTTTCACCTCAAATTAAGAGCAGGAATTGAAAAGAGTAAGGCATACTAACAATAATATTTTCATAAGCGAGAACAAACTAGGGAAAGTGCTTATAAGCGAACCCATGACCAATTGACTATAAGTAAAGGTTACTACTTCAGCGCCTAAATCTAGCCTACACTACTAAGATGTATTTTTAGAGCAGTGAAATGCTAAAGAGTAAGCCAAAACCATATACATTTTCTACGAGCAAAAAAAAAAATATTTTCATAAACATATTAACAGTTTAAAAAACATACTCAAAACGTAAACTTATTTCTGATACATACCACAAATATGAGTGCATACAATTAAGACAACATCAAATATAGCCAAAACTTTTCCACTTTTCTACGCGCCCGCTTACCAAGAAAATCAGCCCTACTCATTAATATCCCATTAACTCATAGTCCTAAGAACTTTTAGTTATAAGAAACAAGCCCTAAAGAAAATTCTAAAATTATGTGCCACCCACAAGATCCTTCCTCGACACATACTTACATACATACATATAGGCAACTTAGTTATATCTAGACAAAAACAACAATATTTCTATTCTACTATACTCTACTTTATGCTAATCAACGTTAAACGCCTACGCCAACACGCCCATAACTGCTTTTCCGTCCTCCTCTCTAACGAACTAAACTCGATTCACACTACAATATATTATACGTTTGTTATTGTTGTATTCAATCGTCATGCCGCACTGAAGCATGTCGCAGCAAAGCAACAAAGCCAATGTTTCGTAAGTTCATAATTGTCTGAATAAATGCAACCCTGCAACTTGACAAACACTAAAGTAATATATAATATGCAAAGATATCTTTTTATATTTTTATATATTTTTATTTTTCTTAAAAGTAAACGACATTCTTGCATCCACTATATTCGTTGAATGTCTAATTATTAATCGAAAATAATACGAGCTAAGGCTAAACGCATAGTGGTGTGAAGAGCAACTCAGCGTGGGGAACAAGGCATAAGCAAGCGAAGACAAAAGTATTTGCTGTAATATTGCAACAAAAAATAGTGTTTTTGTCTTTCTCAGAAGTGATGGTTTACTCCTCACGCCCTATGTGCTTAGCCTAGGGTTTTTCACGGTATGCTGAGTGAAATGGTGCATTCCTCAACCGTAAAAGTAGCTGTAAACTTAAAAATTGACGTTGGAACTTTGCAATGAAAATATAAAATATTTCAAATATAAATACTTTTTTTCAAATTAATTACAAACTTTACTATTTCAAAGGCAACCGTGAAATTCTCCACCACTTTAAGTAAAGTAAATTCGTCTAAGTTCGCAGTTCGAACTCTTAATTATTCGATTTCGTATTACTCCAAGTATGAGAGCAACACTTCTTAATGCATAAACACCGCAATAATTGTTTTCTTTGGCTTTGGGCACTCTACACGCGGCACTTTCACCCACTTAACTACTACACACACATTGCATAATATATAGTATATATGTATGTATGTACAAGTACTGCAAAAGTAAGGAGTGCTTCTGTCTTCAGTTGCTTTATGAAATATAAAGAAGGCTTCGTAAGCGTAATTTGAAACACGACGGCACAAATTGCTGGCTTCTATGTATGTCTTTTTGTCTATTTATTAATGCAATTTTTCATTTCTACATAACTGTTATTGGCGAACTTTGCATTAGAAAAAATTGACAAAATGTATTTTATGTATGAACTGTACGGTATCTTTTGCTTTCGAATAGGCGCGGATGGGTTATCAAAGTGGATATGATAAATTTTAGTAGTAATATTAAATTTAAAGGAGCAACCTAACAATCCATTATGTGAGTTTGTAGAGTATGGAAAGAGAATATGAAATGTTTTTCAATTTTTTTAATTATTTCGTAAAGTTGATTATAGAATTTTCAGTTAATTTAGCAAATTATAAATGGTCACTTAAACACCTTCTCTCTGATTCCACTTTCTGATTATTTGAAATAATCTGCATTATTTAAGAAATTAATAAATTGGATACCGGAACCAAATATATAGCATTCGTCATTATATCTAGTCCAAACTAGTGGGTATATGCTTGATAAGGTCATTAATTCTGTATATTTTTAGTAATTACGCACTCTTCAGTTCCAAAACTTGTAATTAAAGAAAGAGAACTTTTTTTTTACACACTACAAGCTTATAGCAAGTCGGTTGGAAAAAATAAAATCTGTAATAAACTATTACTTGGCTGCAAACCATTTCGAAAACACTGTGTTACAAATAAATAATCTATTTCGAGGTTCCCTAATTTTTTAAAGAAAAAAACCCATAAAGTTCAGTTTAATGGTGAATGTGTACGTTTATTCGAAAAAATATTCTTTGGTATTTATTTTTTGAAGACTATCCCTTTCAAATGTTGGCCGCGGTTACGTCGCAGATGGTCCATCCGTTGAGTGCAATTTTCGTTGACTCGTTCGATCATTTCGACAAGTAACTAGTGTATGATACCCGTTATGTTTTTCTCCAAGGCCCATTGGGGATACTCTTGGAACCTTTTAAGAAACATAGAGCGAAACGTTGACGCTTGGGAAGATCGAACGGCTTCAGTTCTTTCACAAACTGTGTTTTGTACGCTTTAAATTTAAGATCTCGACGTAAAATGCGTCAAGTCGTTACATCAGTCCGCGGACGTCGCCGAATCAACTCGTCATGGTACGAGTATTCGCGTACACCCTCAGCGACGGCTGCTATATTTTCTTCACTACGTGCTGGACTTGATCTATTCGGTCAAATATTGTCCAATAACGAATGCTGGGCCTCACGATGGATAATGGTATTGCCAATAGTACGCTCAGTAGGCCGATTATATTGACCATAAATTAAGCGAAGCGCGCGAAACTCATTCTTTACAGAACGTGAATTTTCGTTATAAAATTGACGGATTTGTAAGAGTGGGTCAAGCGCATGTCTTTCTATAATGAAATACCAAACAATACTAAATAAAAATGGCATGACAGCTTGACACGACTCACGCGTGATCTGTTAGTACAAGGCTAATGGAAAAAGCACCTCCGTTTAGATTACCCGTTACTTGTCCAGAGCCTCGGCTGGAATATAATTGCTTCAACGACTTCATGGCACGTTCTTCGAAAAGAATTTTTCAGTTTTGAAAACAGAAAACAGTCTTGCGGGAGCTGCGCGCGCACTCTTTTTTTATGTTTGGTTAAAAAGTCAGTAACAATCATATCAGAACTCCTTATTAACATCAGTCGAGCGAATTCATGCTGAACTACACCACAGTAGTCAAGGAAAACTAAGAGCATCATCTTGATTTATGATCGGTTACGATTTATTTTTGGAGCATTATTCGTTAAATTATTGGACAGTTCGATTCATTAATAGGAGTAAACACGCAAAAGGCAAAATTTCGATTACTTTACGACCTTCACTGAAATCACTTAAATTCAATTAAATCTATAGAGATAATAAATGGTATTGGTAATCAACCAGCAATATTGATTATATCAATATTCAGAGGGTGTTCATATGTGTGTGGAGCTGGTTGATTTCTAATTCGAATTTAGTGTGCTCATATCAGTAGTCTCTGCAAATATGTTTGCGTCTAATTGATTATGCAATCAGTACAGAGAATTCGAGACCATGATTTATATAGCAAATTTCATAGAGATTTTCACCGGAAAGATAATTTTAAGTATTTTTTGTAATACTACATACATATATTTCCACTATAATTCAATTTATTATTTAAATCTGAAGAAGTGGTTTGTGAGAACAAACAATAATGAAAAAGTAAGGAGGAGCTAAGTTCGGGTAAAAGCGAACATTTTATACTCTTGCAACAAGCAATGATTAAAGCCGGGGAAGTACCTTCAATTACATAAGGCTTGTTTGTTATATGGGGTCTATAGCGAGTTTTCACCCAATTTTATTCATTCCAAGCACAAATTTGCACCGTTATAAGAAAAACACATGCTCTCAACTGTATTAAGGGGCTATACTAGTGTAACCCATGAAAAATTAGGTTATTTTCGTGAATTTCTTCTTTGTCTTTTGACATAATACGGTATATTTTCATTTATGTTTGAAGAATATTTTTTACAAAAATATTGAAAAGTAACAGAGTTTTGTGTTGCCTTCGGAGGTGCCAAACCGAAAAATTCCCCAACTGCTGATATGATTCCGGCCGAATGAGTAACTGAAACAAAAAACTTCAAAAGGGCTATTAAAGCTGAAAGTATTTACTATACAATTACCTACGATTTTTGAAAAATATGAAAAATTAACAAAATGAAGTAGTTCTGAAAAAATTTATTTTTTTAGGTAATAAATGGTCGTTGTTTTAATGCCAAATTGACCATTTTTAATCACTCAAAACGATCGTAGGTCAGGTCATTGTATAGTAAATATATTCAACAAGTAAGGAAGGGCTAAGTTCGGGTGTCACCGAACATTTTATACTCTCGCATGATAAAGTGATAATCGAGATTTCATTATACGTCATTTACATATTTTTCAAATACCGTATTTTTGTAAAGTTTTATTCCGCTATCATCATTGGTTCCTAATGTATATATTATACAGAGAAGACATCAGATGGAATTCAAAATAGCGTTATATTGGAAGTAGGCGTTGTTGTGAACTGATTTCACCCATATTTCGTACATGTCATCAGGGTGTTAAGAAAATATTATATACCGAATTTCATTGAAATCGGTCTAGTAGTTCCTGAGATATGGTTTTTGGTCCATAAGTGGGCGAGGCCACGCCCATTTTCAATTTTTAAAAAAAAGCTTGGGTGCAGCTTCCTTCAGCAATTTCTTCCGCAAAATTTAGTGTTTCTGACGTTTTTTGTTAGTCGGTTAACGCACTTTTAGTGATTTTCAACATAACCTTTGGGAGGTGGGCGTGGTTATTATCCGATTTCTTCCATTTTCGAACTGTATATGGAAATGCCTGAAGAAAACGACTTTGTAGACTTTGGTTGACATAGCTACATATAGCAGTTTCCGAGATATGTACAAAAAACTTAGTAGGGGGCAGGGCCACGCCCACTTTTCCAAAACAATTGCGTCCAAATATGCCCCTCCCTAATGCGATCCCTTGTGCCAAATTTTACTTTAATATCTTTATTTATGGCTAAGTTATGACACTTTATAGGTTTTCGTTTTCCGCCATTTTGTGGGCGTGGCAGTGGGCCGATTTTGCCCATCTTCGAACTTAACCTTCTTATGGAGCCAAGGAATACGTGTACCAAGTTTCATCATGATATCTCAATTTTTACTCAAGTTACAGCTTGCACGGACGGACGGACAGACGGACGGACAGACGGACGGACGGACAGACAGACATACGGATTTCGACTCTACTCGTCACCCTAATCACTTTGGTATATATAACCCTATATCTGACTCTTTTAGTTTTAGGACTTACAAACAACCGTTATGTGAACAAAACTATAATACTCTCCTTAGCAACATTGTTGCGAGAGTATAAAAATACTCAGTTTAAATTTGAAGTCGATCGGTTAAAATTTTAGCTGAGTTATGATCTCAGAAATTTTGAAAAATGCCGTTTCGAGAAAAACGCATTTAAAGTTTCAAGAATCCGATTTATACCTGCGAGCGGTCTTTCTATAGAACGCTACCATTCAAAAACTATACAAGATACGACCTTTACGGTTTCACAAGATATTTTTGAAAATATATAAAATCGAAAAGCAAAAAAAATCAATTTTTGTAAAGCACCTTAAGATAACTTATATGTTGGTCGATATATGAGGTATAAAGTCACCTGGAAGTTCGAAAATCTTTATATTAGGTATATGTGGGCTAAGGGAAGTATTGAACCGATTCAACCAATTTATAGCATACTATACTCTGGGAAAGATTCTCTCTGAATTTAAATTGTATATCCTACAAATTGGTACAAGGATAAAGTACCGTTATTTTAGCACCCGTTAAAAACAGTTTATTTCAACGCTTTTAGAACAAATGGCAGGAGTCGGACTCATCAGCATTGCTTTCATTTCATTATCAAAGTTTCAAATCACTTACATTTCATTATTGATCATATTCAAAGCTATTGGCTGAAAAAATATTGCACAGTCATCACAATATTTTGATAACTCATCCCCATCACTCATACATTACTCAGTGTCTATGCATTGATTTTCCAATTTGGCGCTCAAGTATTGCTAATTTGAAATTTTCGTAAAATTCAGCAACAGTATTTTTGTAAACGCACCGCATAAAGAACTTGTAATCATAATATAAATTTCATAATCACATAATGAGTAAAGTTTAATAAGTTATCCACTACTTACAGCTTCCAACAAACAATCCGACTTGGACATAATCTTCGGCGACACCAACAACACCAAGTCCAGCCATGGTAATGGCAAGTACACACGCGCCAGCGGTTCACTCTCCGATGCCGAACTCATCTTCGGCGGTCCACCGACCAATTACAAGGCCGATCGCTTTGGCGCCTCCAAGAGCATGAGCGTCACATCCGAGCGCAGCAACGACGGCAATGACAGCTACAATGCGTACCGCAACTACGAGGGTATACAAAATGCGGCATTTAGCGATTTTAGTGACTCGCCGAAGACGGGCAGTGTTAGCAGCATTAACTCGTTTGGCAATACGAATCGTTGGAATAAGCCGACTGTCGAAGAGGATGACGAATTGGATTTGAAGTAGGACAGGGTAATGAATCGCAGCAAAATTAAAGTTCGTTAAATGGCTGGTGTATATATACTTATATGGTATATAAATTATATATATGTATATGGGTATGTACGAACGCCAGTTATTTGAAAATACAAATTTGAACTTAGAAAAGTCAGAAGAAGTGAATAAATGGAGCAAAAATATATATGAAAAGTAAACAATACATACACATGCGCATCTATCGCCTCTGAAGTTTCCTGGTTTCATAGTGGAAAGAATTCTTCATAGAAGCAAGCGTAGATGAAAAGTTGAATTTCATTTTAGGTTTCTTTAATTTTTTATTACTTAGTTTAAATTTTTTTGTCAAAGTAGTTTTACATCAAAACATACTGGACCAGTTTAAAGTATTCCTAAAATTTTTGGAGAAAATAGATTTATTTTTTAGAAAATGAACTAACAACGGAACTTAAAAGTGAATAAAATAAGATGAAATTAACATCAAATATTTTGTGAATAACTCTCCTATTCGTAGCATGAACAGGAAATGTTTCGAAAAAGTACCGAACCTATGGAAAAAAGCTGTGATGGAGGGCAACAATTGATATTAATATGGGAATTGAAATATTATGCCAACAAATCACACAATCTGTGTCAAAGGTCTTAAATTTTTTACCATATTACATTATTGCCTAATTATGGAAAATAATATAAACTTTGGCTACGCACATAGTGGAATTAAATTTGAAAGCTTTATCTGTGCGGTAGTGAAAAGAGTTTGTGTTAGAGCATGCGAGCGTGAGAAAGCGTTTGTGCTGAGAGAAGTAGGTAGCTTACAGAGTACAGCAAGGCTTACAGAGCTTTATAAAGCTCTCAAGACACATTAAAAGCTTACGAGGTGTCTGAAACGCACAGACAACTTCAAAGTTTAAAGAGCCTAATAAGGCTTTGTAAAATAAAAGTAAGCAAGTTTACTTCCATTCTTACATTCGGCGTTGGGTTCCAGATACAATTACGCGAATACAAAAGTATTTTATGTAACTCTACAACAACAAAATATGCTTCTGCCTTTCGTGTTATGCTTTGTTTCTCACGAGACTAGAATGAGATTTCATGGACCAAATGAAGTAGTAAAACCTTAATCCACAGGTAGACACTTTAAGGCCAACAAATGAGACTCAAAACTTGCGCTTAAAATTTTTGGAATAATTTCACATATTTCTGAAACAGATTCGTTTTTAAAAGCCATTCTTAATTTTCCACCACATTTTTACCAAGTAAGCAAACTAGTTCTCGTCAATAGGGGGTCTCTCAACCGAGGCTGTTGTGTTTTTTTTTTCATTGTAAGTGTTTTTTCACGTGGCGGCTCTTAAACCCAGCGTACAATCTTGGAGAGACATTATTCGCCTTCTCTCTTTAGCTCGCTTTCAAAGGGATGTTGTTTGGCTATCCAGAGGATACTTGGTCAAAAACCGGAAGTCGTGAGCTGCTTGAGCCATATGTAAAATAATTGTTTGTGGTCACTCCCAAGTAAATGGCGCTTAGCTAACTTTCCTCGCTTGCGTGAATACTCGGCCCCATCCTTCAAAGAGGAATAAGAAGCATTATTTAGTTTGGGGAACCAAAATTTTCAAGATGGAACTTCAAGAGTTCGGATATATGTATATTATACATTAGTTAGAGTAATCGGTTTATATTAGGTTAATAGACTGATTTCTCTTGAGGCCATCAATAATCCTACTAGGACAGCTAGAGGCGTTTGTCCGTTGTAATGCTCAGAACTACTCCTGAATCAAAATGACCTTTGCATATCGACAAAACGCCTATAGTCGGGCAGAAATTTAATGAAAATGGCTAATATCAATTCCAGCCCATTCGCCGGGTTCATAAAAAGTATGACAATCTAGATGCTTCAATCTTAGTCTGGCGAAAGCTGAACAGTATAGTAGAAAGTGTGTAGATACTGCCACCTCATCTTCTTCATTGCAACTTTAACAGGCTGCGTCCCACAAAAGCGTTAGGCTCACCGCGTGAATGCCAATACTGGATAGTGTCCAGTTAGGACACTCATCAGTACGGTGATGTGAGCCCAGCTATGAGCTAATACTTCAATGGACCTGCTAAGTTCCACTCTGGGCCAGCAGGTTTACGGAACCGCTGGTTACTGATCAACGCTTGCTGAGCTCGCTCGAAGTCCATGGAACCAACGCCCGCGTGCACAAAAGCAAGCGAACTCCTTCTCATTCCCATCCCGACGGATTTTCTATGGGGCTGTCTTTTCTTGCAAACGCATCGACTGTACAATTTCTGACGATTCCGTTGTGGTCAGCCACCTCGGCATTTTACTGCTGGTGACGTCATGCACTCCTTGACTAGCTTTCGGCTTACTGTTAGCTAGCTCAAGGCTTGTATTGCAGTTTTGTTTTCGAAGTAGATGCATTGAAACAGCAGTTAATTGAGGACTCCCGGCAGAGTACTCACCCTCAAACTTTCCCCTCGAACTTTGATCAACCGTTATCAAGTCCAGTATGTTTTATCGCAGATTGTCGTTTGGTTTGAGATTATTATGTTATTACTTTTTTATAAGTACATATGTATGTATATCATTTCTGTTAACGAATTTTTTATAACAATGCAACACACACATAAATATATAAAGCTTGTTGCTCTAACCATGAATAAATACTATTTTTTTATTTTACAAATATTTAAATTTTCCAAGCATAAAAACTTACAAAAAACAATTTTATTGCAATCAAAGCATCATTCTTAAAATTTTTGATATAAATTTAGAAATTATTTTGTTGATAACTTATATTTTAGTTTTAAACATTTACAGACATTAGTGACGATTTTCGTAGTGACGCCTTGACTCAAAAACCAACTCGTCTACTAAACCAAATTATATTAGAAAAATATTGAAAATATTTAACGTTCAAATACTTTTACTTACAAACTATTTATCTCTAATATTTAATTGCTTCATTAACAGCCATTAAAAGTAGCATACTTCATCTAAACATAAATTTCGAAAATCATATTTCAAAAGTAGTTACTTAAATAACACGTACAACTACCACCTATCTACTCAACATAAATACTTAAAACAACAAAAACAAAAATACATACAAATCACTATACAAGTACTATATACAAATACAAACACATTATTAGGTGTATGTGAAAGAAATGAAAGCTAAAGTGTTGCTAAAGAAAAAAAATTAACGCAGAAAGCATAAAGTGAGGTTAAACTAGCCGAAATCTGCAAGAAACATTAATTCAAAGTAAAGCAATTTATAAATTATACAAATGTGAGGCGTATGTGTTGGTATTGTAATTTTTGGAAAAATATTGTATTGCATTACTACTTAACATATACATATATATATATATACATATATACTAAGGAAACCTAATATGAGAACATAAAACAAAAAACTGAGAAAATATTAAAAATTGAGAAAATTATGCAACTATGAGATGTTAAGCGGCAATTCGCTGAAGATCATTGAAATCTATTTAATGCTGAAAAATTATTAACACTCATAATAAAGAACTAACTTACATACTATGGAACAAACAAGCTAACCGAAACTCAAAAAAACACTATAAAAGGTAAAAAAAAAACATTATAAAAGATAAACAAACATATAATATAAAAAATAAAAATTTGTTATTCCAACATGAGACACTAAACAACAACAACACAAATGACGCTGATTATTTGTATAAGTACACAAGACAATATATATGCAAAAAATAATTATGAAAGAAAAACAAAAAAAAAATTAAAATTAAAAATATCAAAAAAACAAACACTCATTATAAAAGGGGTAGTAAATTATATAAATTTATTTCCTATTGAAAAATACATTATAAATTACTGTTAACTCTAATACTCAATGATACAGAAACTATTTGATGTGAAGTAAAGCAAAAAATTAAAATATAATATATATAAGCACATAAAAATATGAGTTGACGAAATGCCGTATAAAGTATATAAAAAATGTGTTTGATATCATTAATTCTGTGAACACCGCACTTACATATACAGATATACAAGTAAAATTCGTAGAACATTGCTTTGCATGCAGACACTCTTTTTTTTCAAAAGATTCAAACAATAAAATGAAAAAATAAAAACCGCAATAAGCCACAACGAACTTGAAAAACATTTAAAAGCATAATAAAAAATCCATACTAAACAAAGTTGGAAAAAAATACTGAACTTGAAAAGCTTATACAGCTATTTTTTACTGAAAATCATTGTTTGAAAAGTGGAGGCACAAAGAATTTTATTTTTCTTTGTTTGCATGATTTTAAAGCTTTTATAAAAGCTCCAAAGCAGTTTTCAAATGAGTTTGGAAAGCATTATAAGTAAGCTAACATAAAAGCTCCCAAAATGGTTGATTTCGTAAATCATACGTAATCAAATAAGTAAGCTTGCATAAAGTATAAAATCTCCTGAAATGGCTTAATCCAGATTTTGGAATTATATGTAAGCACTCTAACACATTATATATAAGCTTTCATAAAAGCTTCTAAAATAGTTTACGAACGATTTTGAACAATTTTCATAAAAGCTCTTAAAATAATGTACAAGCGTTTTAAATAAACTTTTTTAAAAGTTCCCGAAATAGTTTACTCACTATGTCGAAAAGCATTATTAGTAAGCGAACGCTCTGAGAATGCAAGTCATTTATAACGGCTTAGTGCACTTACTTCCAAAAATTCTTGAATAAAAATGCTAATTTGACAAAATGGCGGCGGTTTGTTTCCGTAGAAAAAAATGGGAAGACTTCAAACAAAAAAAAAATAAAAGCTTCTAAATTGGAACTAGATATGTATCTTCAAAACTCTTCCTTTGAGAGTGGAAACCGTTTGAAAAACACCATTCTGAGAAAAACGCGTTTATAAGTGGAGTTGCACTGTTCCCCGCTCTGTTCTTTTGCTACAAGAAACGCTTTAGCGGATTTGAATTTCGATTTCAGAATTAGAGAGAATGTTTATTAAAGTGTATACTATCCGATAATGTAACAAAAAAAAAATCGATCTCTCGAAAATTTCACACTGAGACGATCCCTTAAGGCTTTCGTATTATGAAGAGAAAGCTTTTATAAGTAGAAAATTGATGCTCAAAACAGCTTTTAAACACATATCGGAGCGAAAGTGGAAGCTTTAGTAAGCTTTTACAAACTACTTAAAGAATGAAAGCTCTACAGAATTCAAAAATTAATCGATGGTTGGTGTAAGGAAATTTTTTAAGTGTATTATTACTCATAGAAAGAACTCAACCGGAAAAATTTCACGTCTGCACTTTGTGCTCTCAAATAATTTATTTATTTTATTTTTTGAAGATAAAGCTTTCGCCTGCTTTAGTGAAAGTCATGGTCTTGGTAATATGATAAGAAAGAAAAATTAATGCATACAAAATATTTTGAATACATTTTGGAGCGAGAATGGAAGCTTTACTAGCAAGCTTTCAAAAAGTATTTAAAGTGTGAAAGCTCTAAAGAATTCAAAAGTTAATTGGTAATTGTAGTAAGGTGAAATATAAGTATATACGTACGTGCTTACGTATATACGTTGTGCTTTAAAATAATTTTTTTTTTTTTTTTTTGAAAATAAAGCTTTCGCCTGCTTTAGTGAAAGTCAAGACCTTCGTTTTATTATGAGAAAGCGTTTTTAGGTTAAAAATTATGAACATGAAATATTTTAAATAGGTTTGGAGCGAAAATGGAAGCTTTACTAGCCAGGTACTTAAAGAATGTAAGCTCTAAAGAATTCAAAAATTAATCAATGATTATGGTAAGGCGACATATAAGAGAGTCTTACTAATAAAAAGAACACAACCTAATGCTTTCACAATATTTCAAAACTTTAGGTCTTCACGTCGTCTTCTTGTTTGTGCTTTCATAAGCTTTTCGATTTTCTATTATTTTTTTTTAAATTTTTACTGTAAGAGTTTTTTCTCAAAAATACAAAAAAATAAAAAAAATACAATAAGTATATTATAATTAATAAATTAGGAACTAAATGTGTTTAATGTTATGCAATGTTTGTTATGCAAGCACTCACACAAATACACACATACATATATTATTTGGTTGTGTTTAAAGCTAATAGCAGAAATTTTATTAAATAAATATTTACATATAAGAACCCTAAGTACAGTTAGCCAAAAATACATGGATAGTTCTTAATATAGCTTAAGCATAATATAAAAATAGCAAAAAAAAAATTGTGTTGTTACAAATTTAACCATTTAACTTACAATCCAGTTATAGAAAAAATTCAAAATACCCTAATTAAATGTTTTCTTCCTCAAATCGACTCTAACCCCACTTTTTCCCTTTAAATGTGACATGTTTTGATGGAAATGTTTATGAAAAATTTTTTATTAATATTAAACAAATATATTATATTATCTAGTACAAGCCAGGAAAATATAAAAAATTTTCAAATGTGTTTGCACGCTATCCAGTCGCTGAAAATTCCAGAAAAAACTAACCGCATATTAATGCACACCGCTGTATAGGATACATACTTACTTACGTACATTCATCAGACATATTCATGTTGTTCTTGTATACTCCACGAAACGTTAGGCAACAAAGCATTATCATACAACAACACATCATTAACTTAAATATACATACAAACAAACAAACATATAAATTTAGATATTGGAACAAAAACAACAACAAGCAAGCAAAGTTATTAGCACAATTACACTTATTTACGAAATAAAAAGAAACTTAAAATATTTAGCATTAAATAATTAACTGTAGTTAATCAATATGAAAGTTTATAGGCAATTGTGACAAAAACGCACCAACAAGCTAACGCAAATACAAAAACAAATGCACTAAATAAAAATAAGAAGCCCACAAGAGACATAATTAAAGAAGTTGACCCGAAAAAAAGCTGCATTTACCGTTATGTAATCATATATACATGCATATACAAGCGTACATATACATACATATATAACATCCTATTACACCGACGTGCATATATCAGAAGAAACAAACATACATACATATATACAAATATTTGCTCATATATTATTCGAAAGATATAACACAGCCATACATACTCCTGTAGGACACCCACACAACCACTCCCCTTATCATACATTTCCTGAAGAAAAACTCGCAGTTTGCAAGAAAAACTCATACAATTTCACAAAATCATGCGACACTCCCGAGCAGTTGTTCCCAAAAGCAAATATTTACTATAAAAGCAAGTTAAGAAAAACCGCAAAACAAAAAAAAAAAAATTATTTATGAAAAAATTATATATACTATTATGTACTATTAAACATGTATGTGTTGGATGTGACTACATAAATAAATATTATACAAAATGCATGTATACTTGACACAAATTACAAATACAAATATAAATACAAAAATGAAAAGCATTATACATACATACATACATACAACTATGAATATGATTATTACAATTATTAAATATGATGATTGACTATGAGCATAATGGGATATAATGGATACAATAATGAGTTGATAAATAAAAATATTACATTTTTAAAATGAAAAACAAAAATATGTGTCTTTTTATTTGCTGCCGACAGACGAAACTGTTTAAGGAGCTCGCTTTATTTGGCCATTTCAAAGAATCGATCATTTTGTGTACTACTGTGAGCAAAAAGTAGTAAGACTTTATATCGTCTTCCTCAAAGTAATCCCCCTCTGCCCCAATACACTTGTACCAATGTTTTTTCCAATCCTCGAAACAGTTGTTACGGTCAATTTCCGGAACAGACTTAGCGATTCACTCTTAATGTCTTTAATTGACTCAAAACGGTTTCCCCGAAGCGGTCGTTTGAGTTTGTTGAATAGAAGTCACACGGAGGTAAATCTCGCGAATACGGTGGTTCCGGCAAGATGTTGTTCACTTTATTGGTCTTCATTTGATTCATGTAGAACAAAATCCACACATACCATTTTTTTACTCAAATTCTTATTTTTTTTTTTGTTAAATACATTTTATTTGCAATCTATTTTAGTAAATAATAAGCAAATTTGATAACAAAACCATAATTTGACTTATATTTTTGGTCTCCCATGAGATCAAAAATAATATACAATATAACAATATGTTCTAAATACAAATGTTTATATAAAGAATTTTAATTATACATTTAATTTCGTAGTAACATATATAATTAAACATTTACTTAATTCCTAAATGGGAGATCTAGAACATGTTGTCTTTTAAGTCTAATAGTTTCATTACTATCATCTAATAACATGACTGCCAAAGGATTGTCATGATAACTTATCCTTAATTAATCTTAGAGTTTTCGATTGGTATCTTTGTAGAATTTCAATATTTGAATTACAAGCAGTGCCCCAAAGTTGCACACCGTATGTCCATATAGGTTTTAGTATAGATTTATATAATAGTAATTTATTTTCAAGATATAACTGCAATGTATGCCCAAGTAGCCAATAAAGTTGTTTGGTTTTTATTTTTAATTGTTTATTTTTGGCTTGTATGTGCTGTTTCCAAGTTAATCGTTTGTCCATGTGCATGCCGAGGTATTTAACGCAATCACTTTTAGGAATAGTATTACCATTTAAAAGCAAAGGAGGGCAGTCGCTTCGCCTTAATGTAAATAAAACGTGTACGGATTTACTCACGTTTGCTTTCATTTTCCAGCAATCTAACCAAGTCTGAATCTTGTTCAATTCTCTTTGCACTAAATTAGTTGCTTCAATTGGCGACTGGCTTGACGACAATAGGAGCAGTGTCATCAGCATAAGTAGCAATTAATACATTTTCAGTTTCTGGAATGTCAGATGTAAAGATGGTGTATAGTACAGGGCCAAGAACGCTTCCCTGTGGTACTCCTGCATGAATGTATTTTATGTCAGACGTATCGTCATTTATCTTTACATAAAACGACTTGCTTGTTAAATAGGACTTGAGAATTAGATATACTTGAGAGGAAAATACTTTTTTTTAATTTGTATAGTAGACCATGATGCCAAACTTTATCAAATGCTTCTTGTATGTCTAAAAACGCAGCTGAACAATATTCTTTACGTTCTAAAGCATCAATAATGTGATTAATTACACGATGGCATTGTTCGGGAGTACCATGATATCGACGAAACCCAAATTGGTGTTCAGGTATCACCTTATTCTCTTTTAGTATTGGCAATAATCTGCGCAAAAATATTTTTTCAAATATTTTGGAGAATAAAGACAACAAACTGATTGGTCTATATGAAGTGATTTCGTTCTCAGATTTAGCTGGTTTAGGCACCATCACAATTTCAGCACATTTCCACTGGGTAGGGAAATGGTTAAGCCTTAAAATAGAATTAAATATAAGTGTTAGCAACATAATTCCTTTTTTAGGTAAGCATTTAGCTACTTTGGCATCAATTTTGTCATATCCTGGAGCTTTCTTGTTAGACAATTTCTCTATTTCAATACGTATTTCAGCGGGTGTAATATGCTTTAGTGGTAAAGACATTTGACATGCTATGTCAAGGAATTTTAATATTTCAGCATCATTGTTCCTGCCACTGTTATCAAAAGGAGAGAAAGTTGTTTCAAGTTATTTACTAAATGCATTTGCTTTACTTTTATCTGTTCTACACCAAACGTTGTTACTGTCTTTGATAGGTACATTTATTTTTTTAGGCCGTTTTATGTATTTTGTAGCATTCCATATCCTATGGTCTTCATTATTTCTATAATTTAAACTCGCAATATATTCGGATATCGATTTATTTTTGAAATCAGCTAATTTTTCTTTCAGCTCCTTTGTGGCTTTGTTTAGAATAGTTTTGTCAGTTGGATTTCTGCTGCTTTGCTATTTTTTTCGTAAACGTCTTTTATTCTGTATTAATGCTCTAATTTCTGTAGACACATGAAATGAGTTGTGAGGCGAGAATTCATTCCTCTTTTGGGGAGTAGCAGCAAAAGCAGCTTCATGAATAAAGTTTGTAAAATCTTCAACTGTATCATCCAGTTCAGCTGAAGTTTTAATAGAGGTGTTAAGTACTATATTTTGAGTTAACCAGTTTTAAAATATGCAAATATTACTTTTGTTGCTTAAAGCAGAATATTTTCGTGGTTTAACATTGATTAATGTGTTGTAGCTGACAATAATTGGCGAGTGATCAGAGCTTAATTCTTCTGAGCTAACCGCATCTAAAAGCTGAGTTGGGATACCTTTATAAACGGCAAAATCTAAGAGGTCAGGAATTTTCAATGGATCACTTGGCCAATAGGTTGGCTCACCACTTGACAGAGTTCTTAAAATATTCTTAATAATGCATTTGTAAAGCTCTCTACCCTTTGGGTTTAGAATACGTGAGCCCCACCAGGGATGCTTAGCATTGTAATCTCCTCCTACAAAAAATCTTGGACCGAGCCCACTAAAATTTGAACATAAAAAGAAGTCATTCGGTGCCAAGTTAAGACTTTATGGTGGATGACTCATCAAATTGATGTTTTGAGTGTTCAAATATTGACAACTGAATATTCGTCGACAGAGAGTTTGCATTGTCGTGGTAAAGAGTGATTCGTCTCCGGCGGTTGGTTTCGCTGATTTCTTGAAACTGTCAAAGAAATGTTTATACGTAGGTTGCTATATATATTTCTGGCCTAATAATGTAATTAGGCATATTTATAAACGAAAATGTTTTTTTTTTTAAATTTTTTTGTCGATTGCTGTTTTGTTGGGCTCATACGCATAGATCCATGATTCGTCACCTGTGACGATCTTTTAAACGTCTTTTGAAGCACCGCGATCGAATTTTTTCAGCATTTCTTTACACCAATCCACACGAGCCGTTTTTTGAGCGATTGTCAAATTGTGCGGGATCCAACGAGATCAAACCTTTTTTACGGCCAGGTGTTCATGCAATATCGAATGTATGCTGGTGGGAGAAATGTATAGGCATGCTTCTATCTGAAGGTATGTTACATGACGGTCTTGCATTATCTGTTCACGTACGGCATCGATGTTTTCTGGCACAACGGCTGTTTTTGGACGACCTTCACGGAATTCGTCTTCGAGCGAGCGTCGGCCACGATTGAATTCGTTGTATCAGTTTTTCACAGTGCTATAGGATGGTGCTTCATAGCCATACAAAGATTTTAGTTCATCGATGCACTCTTGTCGTGATAATCCACGTCGAAAGTTGTGAAAAATGATCGCACGAAAATGTTCACGAGTTAATTCCATTTTTTGGCCGAGATGATTTTTTTAATTCCCTTTAAATAAAACAATTCACGATTAAATGACGAAACGTTCTGAATGATGTTATGCTAAACAAGTAAGGAAGGGCTAAGTTCGGGTGTCACCGAACATTTTATACTCTCGCATGATAAAGTGATAATCGAGATTTCATTATCCGACATTTACATATTTTTTTATTTTGCTCTAAAATGAATTAGATTAGATCAATTTGTGTACTTTGAGTATTGAATTGTATTCTCATTTCCTAATGTATATATTATATAGAGAAGGCATCAGATGGAATTCAAAATAGCTTTATATTGGGAGAAGGCGTGGTTGTGAACCGATTTCACCCATATTTCGTACATGTCATCAGAGTGTTAAAAAAATATTATATACCGAATTTCATTGAAATCGGTTGAGTAGTTCCTGAGATATGGTTTTTGGTCCATAAGTGGGCGACGCCACGCCCATTTTCTATTTTTAAAAAAGTCTGGGTGCAGCTTCCTTCTGTAGTTTGTTCCGACAAAATTTAGTGTTTCTAACGTTTTTTTTTAGTCGCAATTTTAGTGATTTGCAACATAACCTTTGTATGGGAGGTGGGCGTGGTTATTATCCAATTTCTTCCAGTTTTGAACTGTATATGGAAATGCCTGAAGGAAACGACTCGGTAAAGTTTGGTTGACATAGCTATAGTAGTTTCCGAGATATGTACAAAACTTAGTAGGGGGCGGGGCCACGCCCACTTTTCCAAAAAAATTACGTCCAAATATGCCTCTCCCTAATGCGATCCTTTGTGTCAAATTTCACTTTAATATCTTAATTTATGGCTTAGTTATGACACTTTATAGGTTTTCGGTTTCCGCCATTTTGTGGGCGTGGCAGTGGGCCGATTTTGCCCATCTTCGAACTAAACCTTGTTATGGAGCCAAGAAATACGTGTACCAAGTTTCATCATGATATCTCAATTTTTACTCAAGTTACAGCTTGCACGGACGGACCGATGGACGGACAGATGGACAGATGGACAGACGGACAGACAGACATCCGGATTTCAACTCTACTCGTCACCCTGATCACTTTGGTATATATAACCCTATATCTGACTCTTTTAGTTTTAGGACTTACAAACAACCGTTATGTGAACAAAACTATAATACTCTCCTTAGCAACTTTGTTGCAAGAGTATAAAAATGTCAAACTTTCCAATGGAAATGTCAGATTGCACCTGGCAACACTTAGTGTTGCCCTAGGCCAGAATATATATAGCAGCCCTCGTACTATTCTCAACATTTACTGCACGGCGTTGTTCCAGAGGCAAAGTGGCGACGACATGTCTATGATAAAATTATGAGAGTGCAACACTGGTGTTGCTAATACACACCATACACTCAATCCATCAAAAACAAAATCAGTTGATGTATTGACAAACTTCAAATTTTTTGTGGTGTTACGATCTTCAACCCCGTGCCAGTGGGATTTACCAGAATATCAAAAAACTACAACTGCTGCCATTGCTGCGATTATTTACGAAAAGTATTATTAGAAAATGGGTTATAAAAAAATATTTTATTTATAACTTTAAACTATTTTAATCAATTATTTTGTACAAACACTTATAAACGCAAACAACTTGTTGAGCTTGTAGAGAAAAATCTCAAGGTAAGCTACAAATGGGGAAACAGTAAAAATAAAATTAAGGCACTGTTGGAAATTTTTCGAACAAAAAGAGAGAGAGTAATATATTCAACATAGTCTTTTTCTTGTAGAAACATATTTTCGTATGGAATCCCTTAACGAAATTTACATTTAACACACGATAAAAAATGAATAGCTGGGGATGCCTAGGCGCAAGTGTAGTTTTATTGCGATATCTTAATTATTGCTCAAGTATCGCTTAATGAATAGACTGACAGGCATCAGATCATCTCGTCATCCTGATCAATTTGGTATATATGTTAAAACCTTTTTATTTCAAACCATTCGTTGAAATATTTTTTTTTTTAGGTAGGTATGACTACATTGACATCTGTACCAAATATCACATCAAAATAATCATTAATTTTAGAATACTGTTGTTTTTCTGAAGTACACAAAGGGCATTCGCGGACTTTCAAGATTAGAAATTATTCAACGAAGAAGTTCCTTTGCATTTTGTAGGCGGAACCAACTTTCTGGTGCTTAAATGTTCAGAATATTGGAAAAGGCTTTCGACGATAATTTTTTGTCGCGAGCAAGTGTTTTTTATTGGTAAAAATTATTCAAATAGGATCAATACGGCCATCAACATCAACTTATGGTCAATACGTCAATAAAATGGAGGAATTGGTGCTTGCGAATCCACAATTAACAGTCAAAGATCTTACTGGTATCGTTGGAATATCGGAAGGATCAGAGAAAAACATTTTGAATGATCATATGACCTAAGAAAATTGAAATCTCAAAATAGCATCGTTTTAACATTAAATTCGGCATGAAAGGCCTATTGGGCAGTTCGCTAAGCAATTTAATTTTTCTTTTATTTTTTGATCCAATACGTTGCCAACTGCCGAGAAAGATATTGATTCCACGCTCATAAAACTTTTGAACTGGTCCGAATGGCTTCTGCCATCTTGACTGATTGATTTGAAGGTTATTCCACCCAAAAAATCTACATGGACCAGAACAAGTAATAGTTAGATGGTGCCATGTCTGGGGTATATGTTGAGTGCGGTAGCACATCCCATTCAAACTGCAAAAACTTTTGTGACCATAAAGTAATAGGCAATATTCAGTGCGAAAATCTACTTATTATCCCTTTAGTCCCCTATGCCTTTGTATAACTTTTTTAAGTTTGAACAAAATGAAATTTTATTTATTTATTTCAAATTGTCTTGATTACAGATTGATTAAATATTAATATAGAACGGAACTCACATAAAAAATACGCTTACGCGTTTATGGCCGTGTTAACAACAGCATGCCAGTCATTCTTCTTTTCACAACGTGGCGCCAATTGGAAATGCCAAGCAAAGTCAGGTCCTGCTCCACCTGGTCTTTCGAACGGAGCGGAGATTTTCCTCTTCCTCTGATTCCCCCGGCGGGTACTGCGTCGAATACTCTTGATTCGTTGAACTATGTCAAATTCAAGGACCATAAATCTTTCGCAGAACTTTTCTCTCAAAAAGTCCGACTCACCAGATGCTGTCATCGTCTATGCCTCTGCACCGTATAGCAGGACTGGAATAATGGGTGACTTATAGAGTTTGGTTTTTGTTCGTCGACAAAGGACTTTACTTCTCAATTGTCTACCCAGTCCAAGACTTATTCTGCGTTGTATATCTAGGCTGACATTGTTGTTTTTGCTGTTAATGCTGGTTCTAAGATAGACGAAATTATCTACAACTTCGAAGTTATGACTCTCAATAGTGACGTGGGAGGCTAGTCGCGAGTGCGACGACTCTTTATTTGATGACAGGAGGTATTTCGTCTTGCTCTCGTTCACTGCCACACCCATCAGCTTCGATTCCTTATCCAGTTTGGAGAAAGCAGAATTAACGGCGCGGGTGTTGAGGCCAATGAAAGCAATATCATCGGCATACAACAGCAACTGTATACTCTTATAGAAGATTGTACCCTCTCGATTAAGGTCTGCAGCTGGAATTATTTTCTCCAAGAGCAGATTGAAGAAATCGCAAGAAAGAGAAAGAGAGTCCCCTTGTCTGAAACCTCATTTGGTATCGAACGGCTCGGAGAGGTCCTTCCCGATCCTGATGAAGCTTTTGGTATTGTTCAACGTCAGCTTACACAGCCGTATTAGTTTTGCGGGGATACCAAATTCAGATATCGTGGCATAAAGACAGCTACTTTTCATGCTGTTGAAAGCAGCTTTGAAATCGACGAAGAGTGGTGTATGTCAATTTTCTTTCCACGGGTCTTTTCCAGGATTTGGCGCATGGTGAATATCTGGTCAGTTGTTGATTTCCTAGGCCTAAAGCCGCACTAATAAGGTCTAATGAGTTTGTTGACGATGGGCTTTAATCTTTCACACAATACGCTCGATAGAACCTTATACGCGATGTTGAGGAGGCTTTTCCCACGGTAGTTGCCGCAGATTGTGGGGTCTCCCATTTTGTGTATTGGGCAAAGCACACTTAAATTCCAATCGTTGGGGATGCAGTCGTCCAACCATATTTTACAAAAAAGCTGATGCATGCTCCTTATCATGTTTTAAGACATGTAGTTCCGTATAAAGTACGATTTGATCAACTGTAAAAACTCCATAGCGACAAAAAGGAAAACCTTATATGGATTTATTTTACATAATTTGGGTTACTTACTATATATTATGCTTTCTTATTTTTGTTGTCTTTTTTTCATTTAAAAAAATGTGTCCTTAACCCCGGAATTAATTTGTGAAATGCAATTTTATTCAAATCAAATTATGTATTTTAGTTCAGAAAGCGTGCAACATGTCTTTGATTGTGAGATTGCCGCACTTAACTTCCAATAAAGACCAACAGCTGGAACGTATCACTTCATATACATAGGTACATACATTACATTACATGAATATCCATAAGCATGTATGGTATATGTATATGTATATGCCATACCAATTCACAGATCGCTGACATTTATGAAATTGCAAAAATTTCAAATATTGACATCAAATGCTAAGAGCTAAGTTGATTGACATAATGCGTTAAGGTTCAAAACGCAAGGGTTCATGCAAACAATTTTCACAATTAAAACAATTTTGTGAAATGCAGTTTAAAAATTATAATTTAATTCGATATAATGATAACATATGGAATGTAGATGTTGATTGGCTATTTAGCTTCCAGCTAACAAGCTTGATAAATTAAAAGTAAGTTTCCGATAATGACTTATATATCCTTTAAATTATTTCAAAATATTATATGCTAGCAGCTAAGACAATAATTTGTAATATTAATAAAAAACAACAGGATAAACAGGACATTATTTAAGGTGATATATTTCGAGGATCCCTAGTTTTTTAAATAAAAAAACACAGAAACTCCAAATTTAATGAGGAATGTTTATTATTATTCGAAAAAACATCCTTGGCATTTCCTTTTTGAAGATTATCCTTTCCAAGTGTTGGACGCGGCTTCTGTTGTCTAATTTTCGATGACTCGTTCGAACATTTCGTCTGGTAACTGGCGAATGATACGCTTGATCTTTTGTCCGAAGGCCTGAATCGTCTAAACTTGTGATATCACTCGATTTTGGTGGCCATTCGACCGGCCCAAAATTATCTGCTCACCGAAGTGTTCTCTCAATAAATCAATTTTATGATGCGATGTGTGGGAAATGGCTTTCTCTTGTTGAAACTAAATGCAGCCGAGATCATGAGCTTCAATTTCAGACATCGGTTATCATGGCGCGATAACGGTCGCATTGACAGTTACGTTGTCACCGGCATTATTTTTAAAGAAATATTGACCGATGATTTCACCGGCCCGCAAGCCATACCAAGCCGTTGTTTTTTTCTGGATGAAATGGCAGCTCTTGAATCTCTTCAGGCTGCTCTTTGTCCTAAATGCGGGAATATTGCTTGTTTACATACCCCTTGAGCCAGAAATTGGCCTCATCGCTGATTAAAATTTGCCTGGAAAACTTCGCCAGACAATACTGAACAAAAAAGCATGACAGCTTGACACAACTCACACGTGATCTGTCAATCAGGGGCAGATCCAGAGTAGAGTTTTGGGAGGAGAACTATTATATATAGTTTTGTTCTTGCAACTCAAAGTCCTTTTCTTCGCGGAGTGCCACTTATGTTGGAAATAAAGTATAACTTTTAACTTTTGGGGGGAACTTTTTGTTATTTTATCTTCCATTTCCGATGCGTTTCAAACTACTATGCGTTTTTTCACCTTTTAAAAGTATGATACCTAATCAAGTCTCTTAATTTCGATTATAACCATAGATTCCGTGTCCGTAATGAAATCCATATGTGAATTAGTTTTAAAAACCGATAAAATAGTCTAATTTACTGATTTTGACGTTCTTGCTGATCTATACATAGGTCAGGGACTCTCTCGATTTGTTCTCCTTCTCTCAAATACTCAATACTAAATGTATATAGTTTCCGCACTTGGCACATCTTTATTTGTTACCAGCATTATTATTTGAAAGTGCTTCTACCGGAACGAAAACCTAAATTATGCTAAATAAGTACACCATTAAGTGAGTTTGGCTTATTCAATTAAATTTGTATTATAATTAAAAACTTCTTCAAATAATTTTTATTTGGTGTTTGTATGCTCAATTTATTCTTTAATAACTTATTTTTACTGAGTTACACATAGATATAAATAAATAATATAATTGCTTGAGTTATGTTTCATAATAAAAAAAACGAAATCACAGACTGTTGAATCAGTTAATAGCAGAACAAGGTTTCGATCCTCGGACCTCTGGGTTATGGGCCCAGCACGCTTCCACTGCGCCACTCTGCTGCTTATTCACAATGCGAAACAACGTGGTCAAACGTTTTTCGACAAGAACAAAACTAGTACAAGAACATATATATGTATGGGTAAACATGTTTCAAAAATCACCCCTGCAAATGTTATTCTTTCGTGGCACCAGTTCTGCAAGAAACTCTAATTGGAAAAACTGATTTTATTAACTTTTAAAATATTTTGGTACTACATATATTGAATGCAAATCTAAGTTAGTTGCTTAGCAAATACTTGTTCATCTCGAATTTTATATCTTCGATTATATAACCAGTAGGTGGCGCAGTTCTGTATTGCATTTCTCAAAATCATATTTGAATAGTACGTTTTGTTTTGAAACTGGAACGCATATTATTTTCCAAAATTGGACCGCTAGATGTCTCTGTTTTCAAGGAAGTTCTTAGTTCTCACTGTAAATCAGAATATTTTCGGATAGTTATGGTTCCGAAAATGAAGATTCACAGAAGGACTTATGCTAAATTCACTGACATTTGGCCTTCTAGGATGTGTGGACACTGTAGTCGAACCAATTTAACATTTTGTTTATTACTCGTATTCCTATAGACCACTAAATTATTAAAAATACTTGGTATACAATTAATCTATATTTTAATAATTTTTAATCATTACAAAATTTTTTTTCAAAATAATCACAATTATTTTATTCTTAATTTTGAAATACATGTGAGTAATAAAACCTAGAAACTACAAACAAACTCATAATAAAATACTCAATCAAGCCCGCCTGAAGATATTGGAACAACTAATTTGGGATATTGCGTTTCCAAAGTTTGCTTTTTTGTATCTTAAATTGGTCGAACATTTCTTCATGCCAGCGATGTCAAATATGTATACCTCGGTGCCCAAAATATCGCTCACTCTGTAAGATATATTAAAGAAATTCAAAGAGAATTCTGATATTCATTTCCTGATAATAATGTGACCTTACGTTACCGGATATGATCTTATACTTATGGAGTTCTCGATACTTATGGAGTTCTCTATATGTGCCTAGTTAATATAATTTCGTTAATGACGAACAACGTCCAGGACGGCCATCAAAATCAATTGATGATCAACACGTCAATGGGAATATAGGAATCGGTGCATGAGAATCGACGTTTAACGTCAGAGTTCTTACTGCCCCCGACGACTTTTGGGGTTTTTGCATAATATGTACACCGTAGCATACGTCGTGTTGTTTCTTTATGCGTTTTTCGATAAATTTTCAACTAATTTCGTGCCGAAACCACCGTTTTCACCTGATTAAGCTCCGTGTGACTTCGGGCTATTCAGAAAACTCAAACGACCGCTTTGGGAAAACTATTTTGAGTCAATTGAAAACATTAAACATGAACCGCTACGCACATTGAAGGCTATTCCGGAAACTGCCTTTAACAACTGTTCCGAGGATTGAAAACAAACGTATGCACAAGGGTATTTGGGCCAAGAGGGACTACTTTGAGGGAGACGACATAGATTATGAAGAATAAATTAAGTATTTTAAAATTATGAACAAAGTCTTACCATTTTTGCTTATAGGAGTATATATATAATTTGGCGGTGAAAATGGCTGAAATCGATCCACGTATTTACGCCGAATGTATGAATGAAGTTTAAGTTTTCGTAAAAAAATTTCATAGGAATCTGTTCTTGAATCTACTTTAGTTTAATGTCAATGTAAAGAACATAAAAAATACCCTTTACAACTAGCTCAGAGCTTGACCTAGGCACAATTTACCACTTTACAGTTGACCTTAAATCCTTGGTTTAATATGTGATGACATATGCCAACACGTGGAATATTATAATGATTGTTTGTTGTTAGTTTAGTTTATTGGGCTTCATATCCCCTGATAAATGATTTTCGCAACTTCGCTTGACTTTATGGTCATATATGTATGTATATGTGTGACCTGGTCTACAAAAAGGGGGCTTAGGTGTCAAAAAAAAGGAGAACAATTAATGAGATAACGAGAAACTGACGATTATTTTTAACAGCTTTTCCCAGAAAACTAGTTTTCGCACGTTAGCTCCCTTTTCGTAGACCAAGTCACATATGAAAAGTCTCAATAGAAAATGACTCATTGCGTAGTTAGGTTAGGGTTAGGTTAGGTCGTAGGGAAGACCTTAATTGCTTGATCTCACTTGGACAGATGCTCGTCCTTTGTGTTACCCAAAAACTCCTATAAGTATATCACCATATCCTTATAGATCGGCGAAACGTTTTGAGCTTACTACAAGTTTATTTAGGCGCTTAATATCAATCCAAGCTACTTCGCTAGGTTCTTTGTGGGCGTATCTACCGAGACATTTCAATCTCAGTCTGGCAAAAGCTGGACAATAGAGGAGAAAGGGAAAAAGATATTCTAGCTCGCCTTCCGCAAAGAGCGTCCTGCAAAATATTTAGCCGTACTACGTGTGAACCAATTAGACCCTTTCTTTAGTACATTTATGGATATCGATTCGCACTTCTTCTGTTAACACTTGCAATATTTCTGAACACCCAAAAATATTTCCTCACCTCTGGTGCTTGCAAATTAAAGGAGACATTGTTCGAGAGTACCAAATTTTCGGTTCACTGGAACTTAGCTCTTCTCGAACATTTGTGTTTATGCTGTTCTAACGGCATGAAATATTCCCGGTATTTTGAGGTATGGTGGTTTCCGGCCGATTTTAATTCGCTTACAAAAATCTGGGCAGTCGTTAAAACAACTAGCAATTGCTCAGCTTCAGTCGAAACTGATATGTCTATCGCATTGATGACTGCCGCAACCACCGTATATAAGGTATGTAAACAACCACATACATACATATGTTATGTGGGTGTTCTCGATAATCTTGTAAACATAATTTAGTTATTACGTTATTTATTACACATCGGAGCGACGCTTCGCTAGCAAGCAAACGCCTGTAAACAAACGGCGCCGACTGGGCTAATGACATGCGCTAGAGCAAGTGCACTTGCAGTTTTGGGTATTTATGTCTTTACGCCAAATTACCTAACTACCTGTTGCTGTATTGACGCATTCACAAATATGTATGCGGTCGGTACAACTGTTGGGCTAAAACTATAAACTCAACATCTTTCTTCTTCATTACTGACTTGCGGCTTCAATGTTTCATTATCAGATTACATTTATTTACTTGCTTACTTGCTTCAAAATTTGTTGGGAAAACTCACTTTCGTGCGCAGCGATGCCTGCTAAATCAGCACAAATTATCGGCGCGCATGCGCAGGTACGGCGACAGCGCACATTTTGCACCTGTGCAAATACCTGTAGCAGTGTCTTCGTCACTGCACTTGCCAGCGACGCTATTAAATGCGGAAACTACCAAAGCATTTCGCGCTTCTTTGGCTTTGCTCTTGAAAATACCTTGATAAAACCAGGCGTGCAGTGACGCCAAATTTTAGTCACGTTTCGTTGCCGAGCGACACACACGCAATTCGGAAGCAAGTTGCGTTGCGCGTTTTCATTAGATTTGGTTATAAAATTAATTTTTCTTTGGCAATGTCAGTGAAAAGTTGGCACCTTCTTTTATATTGCGCGCTTGTGGCGCTACCACAAATTCGTTGTGCAATCTTCGCTTACGATGTGGATCGTAATACGAGCACGAATAATTTCAATGAAGTGATCGAGCGTCCGACAGGTTGGCTGCAGGCGGCACAGGATATGATCGCCAGTCCAGCGGGGCATGTGGTGACGCAGGTGGCCAAGGAGCTGATCAATCGCTCCACAGGCAATAGTCAAGTATGTGAAGGAGAAAAGTGGTGCATAAAAACTAAGATGTGAAAACGAGTCTGAAAGCAATTGTAAACGATTAATGGGACTGAACCCTGATACTAGAGTTTGTGTGAAAATTTTGCAAAGATTACTACTTATAGTTAAGAACATGTTGATTTGATGTGTTCAAATACCTTAGACGGATTGTATGTGCTTTTCTAACCGTGTTTTAAAAAGGTCGAATAAAAGTATAATATCCTTCACATGGGTATTTCATATGGCAATTATATGCAGTTATTTCTAGCAACCTTCTTTGGTATAAACATTATCTTGCATAATAATGAATGTTTTCGTACAAGAACTTTAAGTGAGAGTGAATAATTTTTAAATTAATCTTCTAAATTCCGAACGGAGGTCAGTTTCCCAAAGTTACCGGTACACTTTGCTCTCTTGGCAAGTAGTTGCCGAAAATACCTGTCGGAGACCAATAGAACGATGTTACTGACTCAATGCGTCTATTTAGACTAATTATCGTGGAGCCTGGTCTGTTGTTGTCGGTGTTGACCAGAGAGGATATAATCCTGAACTTTCTCACATAGGCACCATTGGCTCCAAAACATGGCAATTCGAATTATAAAATTAATAATGAATAAATTACAGAATTACTGGACATAGCGAAGGACCACTTTCAACATCGTTTCAATAGTACTTATACGTGTTTCCAAACTCTCGAAATATTACCGGAGAACTGGTAAACTTCTCGATTTAAATATTTAAACCGGATTACCAGCCTTTTTAGAATTACCTATAAACAAAAAAATCTGAAATTTTTGGGAAAAAAAATTCAAACTCGCCCATTGCGACGTCTTTTCCGGTGACCCCTCGGAAAAAATGCGTCCGCGTTAGCAGGATAACTCCTTACAGGATCACCTAAGCTGAAACAAGAAAAAACGTTAACTTCGGCTGCACCGAAGCTAATATACCCTTCACAGGTGCATTTCTTTTAGTAACTATGTGTTCAGTTTGTATGACAGCTATATGCTATAGTAATCCGATCTGAACAATTTTTTCGGAGATTACATTGTTGCCTTAGAAAATAATCTATACCAAATTTGGTGAAGATACATTGTCAAATATGAAAGCTTTCCATACAAGAACTTGATTCCAATCGTTTAGTTTGTATGGCAGCTATATGTTATAATGGTCCGATCAGTTCCGACAAATGAGCAGCTTCTTGAAAAGAAAATGACGTTTGCAAAATTTCAAAACGATATCTTAAAAACTGAGGGACTAGTTCGTATATATACAGACGGACAGAGAGACAGACAGACGGACATGGCTCAACTCAGCTCAACATACTGATCATTTATATATATATATATGCTTTATATGGTCTCCGACGCTTCTTTCTGGGTGTTACTAACATCATGACAAACTTAATATACCCTGTTCAGGGTATAAAAGTACGTGTTTTAGATACAACCTTAACTTAGAACTTGTATGAAGGAAAAAACTGAAAACTGGATTTTTGGCAAACATTTTTACAAAAAAATTAAAATTCAGTGAATATTTCGCGACATTTTTTTTTTCAAATAGTTGTAATCAAAAAACCTCCTTTGTCGAAGTCTAAGAATTGTATTCAAAGACCTTTGTAAAATTTCATGAAGATCGGTTGAGTAGTTCTCGAGAAATCTTGCCAACCGAATTCAAAAACACATTTTCGAGAAAAACGAGTTCTCAAGGCTGTATCTAACTATTTCTCGGATCAACTTGAAAATTTAGGACAATATTCTAGAGTTGATGTACAATTTAACAAGACAATAAAACCAATGATTTTTTGGAAAGGCAACCCATGTAAACCCTTAATACTCTTACGCATTAACCCTACTCACCAAACATAGAAAGAGCAAAGATATGGGATATTGAATGAATATGTAATTGAAATGGTAGGGTTTTCTTGTACAGAAAATATTTATACTCTAACAACCCGTTGATACAGAGTATTATAGTTCTGTTCACCTAACGTTTTATGTATCATCTAAAATTAATCGAGATAGATTTAGGGTTATATACTTGTATATATAAATAATCAGGATGACGAGAAAAGTTGAAATTAGCTTGACTGTCTGTCAGTCCGTCCGTCCGTGCAAGCTGTACCTTGTGTAAAAATTGAGATATCTCTCCCTTAGTAAAAAAAAAACATTTCGAGTTAGTAGATGGTCGTAATCGGACCACTGCCACGCCCACGCCCATCAAATCGGAGGGTAGCCCCGCTCACTCTTCATATAACGGTACTGTTGAAAACTACTAAAAACGGGATAAATCAATAACTAAATATGCCAGAGACATTTCATTTTACAATCGAGATCGTAAGAGAAAGTTTTATGGGAGCCAGTGTGAAAATTGGACGACGGGCGTAGCACCGCCCACTTTTGGTGAAATATCTTGGTACCAACCGATTTCGACAAAATTGAGTAGATGGCATTATTTTTATATTTCTATGTCACGTTGTGAAAATGTTCGAAGTCAGACAATAACCACGCCTACTTCCCATATAAGCAATTAATATAACGGGATAAAACTTTGCACGAATAATGTCTTTAGTGTGTGTCACCTTATGACCAAAAATTGTTTAAATCCAATAAAAACTTTTCAAGCCCTTCGGTAGCGTATATTTAGACCCCGATACCCATAGTTGACTTTTGATAGAAAATGTCAGTGAATGTGATATATATATAACTAAAATTAAGGGACAATACCCTTATAATGGTATATGTTTATGTTAAAAATGGGTTAAATCGGACCAATATTTTCCTTAGCCTCCATATACTTAATATAAAAATTTTCGAACATCCGGCTGACTTTACTCTATATGATTCGTTTTACCCTTAAAGTATTTCCCTGGCTTTGACTATTGCAAGTTCCAAGTGTGTAAAATGTTCGGTTGCACCCGAACTTAGTCCTTCCTTATTCGTTTTAATTCTTGTAGTCTAATTACCAAGGACGACCTTAGATAGAAATTTTTTAACTCATTGGAATCAACATTACAAAGTCAAGCAATAGAAAAAAAGTATAGCCTGGATATGTTGGCAATAACTTTGCCCAGATTACGAATTTTTAATGCATATTTTAAATCTAGAGCTATGGGCTCTTGAAAGGTTCTAAGAAGATCCGACGTCTTCTGAAGCAAAACATCATGCGTGTCATTCGCCAGTTACCAACCGAAATGCTCGAACGAGTTATCGAAATTTGGAATCAACGGATGAACCATCTGAGACGAAGCCGCGGCCAAGATTTTAAAGAGATAATCTTCAAAAAACAAATGCCGAATGATAATGAACATTCCCCATTAAATTTGAAGTTTTAGTATTTTTTCTTTAAAAAAGTAGAGGAAATGGATCACCCTTTAATAACATCTCAAGTATTTTGTGAACTTGTGTTTGCATAGTATTGTATATTCAAGTTGTACTTACCTAGTAGCCCTTGCTGAAAGACGAAATCACAGTCTATAGCAACAAGTTTTAATGGAATTGGCTTTTAATTCTGCTTAGAATGGAGGATAATTTATTATACAACGAGTATATATGCCTGTGCATCATCTAATTTATATGTCATATAAACTTCTTCTCATTCACATTTATTTATTTTTCCAATGTAGGTACTCAGCTTGAATCTAACGAACCTACTTATCATAATTCTTCTAAAAATATTAATATTTGCCGCTGGCATGTTGGGTGCTGGCCACTGGAGTGGCTATGGATATGGTTATGGGCATGCGCGAAGTGCAGAGGGTAAGACAAAAATTTAAACTTAAAGTTTATCTCGGAGTTTCTTATTACTAATGGATAATAAAAGTTGTGGAGAATAACTTTCTAACCCTTTCTAACTCAAAATATGTATATGTTAGAGGTTAAGATATTTTAGATTAAAGGCATACCCCATGTCGGTTTAAGACCTATCACTCACAAAATTTAATGTTAGGAAAGCGGCCTAACAAGAAAAAATTTAAAAATGATTTTTCTACGTAATCTCATGTAGCATTTTTCTATAACACCTTGCTTTGAAGCCCTAAAAATTACCTCTTCTTCTTCTTTACTGGCGTAGACACCGCTTACGCGATTATAGCCGAGTTAACAGTAGCGCTCCAGTCGTTTCTTCTTTTCGCTACGAGGCGCCATTGGATATTCCAAGCGAAGCCAAGTCCTTCTCCACTTGGTCTTTCCAACGGAGTGGAGGTCTTCCTCTTCCTCTGCTACCCCGGCGGGTACTGCGTCGAATACTTTCAGAGCTCGAGTGTTTTTGTCCATTCGGACAACATGACCTAGCCAGCGTAGCCGCTGTCTTTTAATTCGCTGAACTATGTCAATGTCGTCGTATATCTCGTCCAGCTCATCGTTCCATCGAATGCGATATTCGCCGTGGCCAATGCGCAAAGGACCATAAATCTTTCGCAGAATTTTTCTCTCGAAAACTCGTAACGTCGACTCATCGGTTGCTGTCATCGCCCAAGCCTCTGCACCATATAGCAGGACGGGAATTATGAGGGACTTATAGAGTTTAGTTTTTGTTCGTCGAGAGGACTTTACTTTTCAATTGCCTACTCAGTCCGAAGTAGCACCTGTTGGCAAAGAGCAATCCTGCGTTGGATTTCCAGGCTGACATTGTTCGTGGTGTTAATACTGGTTCCTAAGTAGACGAAATTATCTACAACTTCAAAGTTATGACTGTCAACAGTGACGTGAGAGCCAAGTCGCGAGTGCGACGACTGTTTGTTTGATGACAGGAGATATTTCGTTTTGCCCTCGTTCACTGCCAGACCCATTTTCTGTGCTTCCTTGTCCAGCCTGGAGAAAGCAGAACTAACGGCGCGGGTGTTGAGCCGATGATATCAATATCGTCGGCATACGCCAGCTGGCTGTACACTCTTATAGAAGATGGTACCTTCTCTGTTTAGTTCTGCAGCTCGAACTATTTTTTCCAGAAGCAGGTTGAAGAAGTCACACGATAGGGAGTCGCCTTGTCTGAAACCTCGTTTGGTATCGAACGGCTCGCAGAGGTCCTTCCCGATCCTGACGGAGCTTTTCGTGTTGCTCAGCGTCAACTTACACAGCCGTATTAGTTTTGCGGAGATACCAAATTCAGACATCGCGGCATAAAGGCAGCTCCTTTTCGTGCTGTCGAAAGCACCTTTGAAATCGACAAAGAGGTGGTGTGTGTCGATTCTCCTTTCACGGGTCTTTTCCAAGATTTGGCGCATGGTGAATATCTGGTCGGTTGTTGATTTTCCAGGTCTGAAGCCACACTGATAAGGTCCAATCAGTTTGTTGACGGTGGGCTTTAATCTTTCACACAATACGCTCGATAGAACCTTATATGCGATGTTCAGGAGGCTAATCCCACGGTAGTTGGCGCAGATTGTGGGGTCTCATTTTTATGGATTGGGCATAGCACACTTAAATTCCAATCGTTGGGCATGCTTTCGTCCGACCATATTTTACAAAGAAGCTGATGCATGCACCCTATTAGTTCTTCGCCGCCGTGTTTGAATAGCTCGGCCGGCAGTCCGTCGGCCCCTGCCGCTTTGTTGTTTTTGAGGCGGGCAATTGCTATTCGAACTTCTCCATGGTCGGGTAATGGAACGTCTGCTCCATCGTCATCGATTGGGGAATCGGGTTCTTCTTCTCCTGGTGTTGTGCGTTCACTGCCATTCAGCAGGCTGGAGAAGTGTTCCCTCCATAATTTAAGTATGCTCTGGGCATCAGTGACTAGATCACCTTTGGGGGTTCTACAAGAGTATGCTCCGGTCTTGAAACCTTCTGTAAACCGCCGCATTTTTTCGTAGAATTTTCGAGCATTACCCCTGTCGGCCAGCTTATCAAGCTCTTCGTACTCACGCATTTCGGCCTCTTTCTTCTTCTGTCTGCAAATGCGTCTCGCTTCCCTCTTCAACTCTCGGTATCTATCCCATCCCGCACGTGTAGTGGTCGATCGTAACGTTGCGAGGTAGGCAGCCTATTTTCTCTCCGCTGCGACACGGCACTCCTCGTCGTACCAGCTGTTCTTTTGCTCTTTCCGAAAACCAATGGTTTCGGTTGCAGCTGTACGTAAGGAATTTGAAATGCCGTCCCACAGTTCCCTTATACCGAGTTGTTGACGAGTGCTCTCAGAGAGCAGGAGTGCAAGCCGAGTAGAAAATCGTTCGGCTGTCTGTTGTGATTGCAGCTTCTCGACGTCGAACCTTCCTTGTGTTTGTTGACGTGCGTTTTTTGCTGCACAGAGGCGGGTGCGTATCTTGGCTGCAACAAGATAGTGATCCGAGTCGATGTTAGGACCTCGGAGCGCACGCACGTCTAGAACACTGGAGACGTGTCTTCCGTCTATCACAACATGATCGATCTGGTTGGTGGCTTTTCGATCCGGAGACTGCCAGGTAGCTTGATGTATCTTCTTGTGCTGGAATCTAGTACCACAGATAACCATATTTCGGGCCCCGGCGAAGTCGATCAGCCTCAGCCCATTTGGGGATGTTTCGTCGTGGAGGCTGAATTTACCGACCGTAGTGCCAAATATACCTTCTTTGCCCACCCTGGCGTTAAAGTCGCCAAGCACGATTTTGACATCGTGGCGGGGCAGCTCTCATAAGCGCGCTCCAAGCGCTCATAGAAGGCATCTTTGGTCACATCGTCCTTCTCTTCCGTCGGGGCGTGGGCGCAAATCAGCGATATGTTGAAGAATCTCGTTTTGATGCGGATTGTGGCTAGACGTTCATTCACCGGAGTGAATGATAGTACTCGGCGACGGAGTCTCTCTCCCACCACGAATCCAACACCAAACCTGCGCTCCTTTATATGGCCAGTGTAGTAAATGTCACAAGGACCTACTCTTCTCTGTCCTTGTCCCGTCCATCGCATTTCTTGGACGGCGGTGATGTCAGCCTTTATTTTCGCGAGGACATCAACCAGCTGGGCAGCGGCACCTTCCCAATTAAGGGTCCGGACATTCCAGGTGCATGCCCTTATCTCGTAGTCCTTATTTCGTTTGCCATGGTCGTCATCAAAAGGGGGGTTTCTCTTCCGAGGCTGTCGCTTTCTTTTCATTGGGGGTGTTTTTTACGTGGCGGGTCCCAAACCCAGCGCACAACCCTAAGCAGGGGATGTTGCCATGGTCGTCATCAAAAGGGGGGTTTCTCTTCCGAGGCTGTCGCTTTCTTTTCATTGGGGGTGTTTTTTACGTGGCGGGTCCCAAACCCAGCGCACAACCCTAAGCAGGGGATGTTTCGCCTTCTCACATTAGCTCGCCTTCGAACGGATGTTCTTAGGCTACCCAGAGGATACTTGGTCAAAGACCGGAAGTTGTGAGCTGCTTGAGCCATGTGTAAAAGAATCGTTTCTGGCCACTCCCAAGTGAATGGCGATCAGAGAACTTTCCTCACTTGCGTGAACTTCTACACACGACTCCATCCTCCAAACAAAAGAATAGTATATTAATAATTAGTAAAAATTCCTGCATGACGGGGAAAGGTAACTGGTCACCGAGAGATTATCAGATATAATGCATTTGTTATGCGATAGATTACTTCTTTTTTAACCTCGGGGAAATAGTAACTATTTATTTTCTTTCACTACGCGTCGGCGTGATTAGCTTACTCACTCTCTCTCATCGATTTTGCGCAAATGCTACATATATTTTCTTCCTCTAATTTGGGAACTATTTTGGAAAACTATCTGTAACTCTTTGGCTAAGAGCGTCTGTTTCATTGGCTATTTGTTTTGTTAGCCATCTGTTAATGAAAACAGTTTGTTTCCCTACAAGAATACGATAACCAATTCACAACTTCATTTGTAAGTTTGACCTCTTATCCTACTACATATCTACATATATCTTAATTTCTGTTTTGAAATGGTAAATTCAGTTGTAAGAGTAGTAACATTCATCATACATAATTTTTGAATATGTAAAAATGAGACGCACATATTAACAATGAATCTGTTAAAAATTGACATTCGAAGAAAAATTTGAAGAACGTATTTAAGTTTCTACTATTTTGATAATATTTATTTAATTATAATCTTTTCAGGACAAGAAAGATGTAATAATTGGAAGTCAAAGCATTAAATATATTATTGAAATTTCATTCAGCCATACATACATATTTCCTCGGTAAATCTAATACTTTCACTGGCAGTGTTTGTATAATTGCGAAATTGCCTTCTACAACTGGTTCCATCAGGCTGGCCTTCAGATAACTTAACACAAATCTGTTACCAACACTAACAGATTCACAGGCTAGTTCACTAAGAAAAATCTTAAAGTTGGAGTTAATAGCGCTATTAAAAATCGCGGATCGGCACAAAGGTTTATAGGTACCGCAAAACGCTTAGTTTACGAGATATTCGACTTTAAAGTTCAAAAAATCCCAAAATTCGAACATTCCAACAAGCTTTTCACGACATTTAACACAATTTTCATCTCAAATTCATTTAACTAAACTGTAAACATTTAAACAAATTCACAATTTACCTTTTTGCAGGTTTTATAAGCAAGAAATCTATATTTTAAAAATTACTTTTTACACTCAGAGTGATCATCATTAATGTGCTAACAATTATGAGGAAATGGAGCACTGCTATATGATAATGAGCAAATATGAGCAATTCTCTGAAATTTTTTTTCGCTACAAATTCTCTTTCTTTTTTTAGCAATCTCAGTTTTATAACAAGTAAGGAAGGGCTAAGTTCGGGTGTCACCGAACATTTTATACTCTCGCATCATAAAGTGATAATCGAGATTTCATTATCCGTCATTTACATATCTTTCAAATACCGTATTTGTGTAAAGTTTTATTCCGCTATCATCATTGGTTCCTAATGTATATATTATACAAAGAAGGCATCAGATGGAATTCAAAATAGCGTTATATTGGAAGAAGCCGTGGTTGTGAACCGATTTCACCTATATTTCATACACGTCATCAGGGTGTTAAGAAAATATTATATGCCGAATTTCATTGAAATCGGTATAGTAGTTCCTGAGATTATAGTTTTTGGTCCATAAGTGGGCGACGCCACGCCCATTTTCAATTTTTAAAAAAAGCCTGGGTGCAGCTTCCTTCTGCAATTTCTTCCGTAAAATTTAGTGTTTCTGACGTTTTTTGTTAGTCGGTTAACGCACTTTTAGTGATTTTCAACATAACCTTTGTATGGGAGGTGGGCGTGGTTATTATCCGATTTCTTCCATTTTTGAACTGTATATGGAAATGCCTGAAGGAAACGACTCTTTAGAGTTTGGTTGACATAGCTATAGTAGTTTCCGAGATATGTACAAAAAACTTAGTAGGGGGCGGGCCCACGCCCACTTTTCCAAAAAGATTACGTCCAAATATGCCCCTCCCTAATGCGATCCTTTGTGCTAAATTTCACTTTAATATCTTTATTTATGGCTTAGTTATGACACTTTATATGTTTTCGGTTTTCGCCATTTTGTAGGCGTGGGCCGATTTTGCCCATCTTCGAACTTAACCTTCTTATGGAGCCAAGAAATACGTGTACCAAGTTTCATCATGATATCTCAATTTTTACTCAAGTTACAGCTTGCACGGACGGACGGACAGACGGACAGACAGACATCCGGATTTCAACTCTACTCGTCACCCTAATCACTTTGTTATATATAACCCTATATCTGACTCTTTTAGTTTTAGGACTTACAAACAACCTTTATGTGAACAAAACTATAATACTCTCCTTTGCAACTTTGTTGCGAGAGTATAAAAACAAGTGTCTATAAGTCATATTTCAAATTAAAATGAGTATAATCGATCTTATTTTAAACATTCATATGAATATTTTTTTATTTAAATATAAGAAACAAATAAGTAATATTAAATAATAATATAACGTAATAAAATACTTAGGCTTTAGGCCGCCAACGCAGAAAAGAATACTACGCCAAAGTACTTCAGTCACTCTGGGTATTGGCTCGACCAGGGTTATTTTTTGAAAACGCGCCCGAAAGCCGCCAACACAGAAAGGAATTCTACGCAAAAGTACTTCAGTCACCCTGGGTATTGTCTCGACGAGGGATATTTTATTAAAGCGCGACCGAAGGCCGCCAACGCAAACAGGAGTACTACGCGAAAGTGCTTCAGTCACCTCGTTATGATATAAATTCTATAATGTTATCATATAGTTTTACTTATTTCTGTTTGTTAAGGATGATGGGATCATGTGTAGAAGTTCACGCAATGAGGAAAGTTCTCTGATCGCCTTTCACTTGGGAGTGGCCAGAAACGATTCTTTTACATAAGGCTCAAGCAGCTCACGACTTCCAGTCTTTGACCAAGTATCCTCTGGGTAGCCTAAGAACATCCGTTTGAAGGCGAGCTAAAGTGAGAAGACGAAACATCCCCTACATAGAGTTGTGCGCTGGGTTTGGGACCCGCCACATAAAAATACCCCCAATGAAAGGATACAACAAACCCCGGATGAGTGACCCCCCTTTTGATGGCGACCAATGCCAGGTCCGGTCTCTTAATTGGGAAGGTGCCGCTGCCCAGCTGCTTGATGTCCTCGTTAGAGTGAAGGCTGACATCACCGCCGTCCAAGAAATGCGATGGACGGGACAAGGACTGAGACGAGTAGGTTCTTGTGTCATTTACTATAGTGGCCATGTAAAGGAGCGCAAGTTTTGTGTGGAATTCGTGGTGGAAGAGAGACTCCGTCGCCGAGTACTATCATTCACTCCGGTGAATGAACATCTAGCCACAATCCGCATCAAAACGAGGTTCTTCATCATATCGCTGATTTGCGCCCACGCCCAGACGGAAGAAAAGGACGATGTGACCAAAGATGCCTTCTCTGAGCGCACCTACTAGAACTGATCCCGCCACGATGTCAAAATCGTGATTGCCGACTTTAACGCTAGGATGGGCAAAGAAAGTACTTTGCCACGATGGTCGGTAAATTCAGCCTCCATGAAGAAACATCTCCAAATGGGTTGAGGCTGATCGACTTCGCTGGGGCCCGAAATATGGTTATGTGTAGTACTAGATTCCAGCATAAGAGGATTATTCAAGCCACCTGGCTGTCTCCGGATCGAAAAACCACCAACCAGATTGATCATGTTGTGATAGACGGAAGACACGTCTCCAGTGTTTTAGATGTGCGTGCGCTCCGAGGTCCTAACATCGACTCGGACCACTATCTTGTTGCAGCCAAGATTCGCACCCGCCTCTGTGCAGCAAAAAACGCACGCCAACAAACACAAGGAAGGTTCGACGTCGTGAAGCTGCAATCACAACTGATGGCAGAACGATTTTCTGCTCGACTTGCACTCTTGCTCTCTGAGAGCACTCGTCAACAACTCGGTATAAGGGAACTGTGGGACAGCATTTCAAGCTCCTCACGTACAGCTGCAACCGAAACCATTGACTTTCGGAAAATGCAAAAGAACAGCTGGTACGACGAGGAGTGCCGTGTTGCAGCGGAGAGAAAACAGACTGCCTACCTCGTAACCTTATGATCGATCACAACACGTGCGGAATGGGATAGATACCGAGAGTTGAAGAGGGAAGCGAGACGGATTTTCAGACAGAAAAAGAAAGAGGCTGAAAAGATGCGGCGGCTAACTGAAGGTTTCAAGGCCAGAGCATACTCTTGTAGAACCCCCAAAGGTGATCTAGTCACCGATGCCCAGAGCATACCTAAATTATGAAGGGAATACTTCTCCAGCCTGCTGAATGGCAGTGAACGTACAACACCAGGAGAAGGCGAACCCGATTCCCCAATCGATGACGATGGAGCAGACGTTCCATTGCCCGACCATGAAGAAGTTCGAATAGCAATCACCCGTTTGAAGAACAACAAAGCAGCGGGGGCCGATGGATTACCGGCCGAGCTTTCAAACACGGCGACGAAGAACTGATAAGGAACATGCATCAACTTCTTTGCAAAATGTGGTCGGACGAAAGCATGCCCAACGATTGGAATTTAAGTGTGCTCTGCCCAATCCACAAGAAGGGAGACCCCACAATCTGTGCCACCTTCCGTGGGATAAGCCCTCAACATCGAATATATATAAATAAGGTTCTATTGAGCGTACTGTGTGAAAGATTAAAGCCCACCGTCAACAAACTGATTGGACCTTATCAGTGTGGCTTTAGACCTGAAAAATCAACAACCGACAATGTCAGCCTAGAAATCTAACGCAGGATAACTCTTGCCAACAGTTCCTACTTCGGACTGAGGAGGCAATTGAGAAGCAAAGTCCTCTCTCGACAAACAAAAACCAAACTCTATCATTATTCCCGTCCTGCTATATGGTGCAGAGGCATGGACGATGACAACAACTGGTGAGTCGACGTTGCGAGTTTTCGCGCGTTTGTCACGGCGAATATCGAACTCGATGGAACGATGAGCTGTAGGAGATATACGACGACATTGACATAGTTCAGCGAATAAAAAGACAGCGGCTACGCTGGCTAGGTCATGTTGCCCGGATGGACGAAAACACTCCAGCTCTGACAGTATTCGACGCTGTACCCGCCGGGGGAAGCAGAGGAGGACCTCCACTCCGTTGGAACGACCAGGTGGAGAAGGACCTGGCTACGCTTAGAATATCCAATTGGCGCCACGTAGCGAAAAGAAGAAACGACTGGCGCGTTGTTGTTAACTCGGCCGTAATTGCGTAAGCAGTGTCTAAGCCAATAAAGAAAATGAAAAATTATGTCTTTTGACGCCTTTTTTGATGGCCAAAAAGTACCATACTTCATTGTAGGAGACGACGCATTTCCACTGTGTAAACGTATTATAAAGCCTTACAACAGCAAAAACCTTTCCAAAGAGGAACAAATTTTCAATTACCGTTTAAGTAGAGCAAAACGGTGTATTGAAAACTCGTTTGGAATTTTGAGTGCAAAATGGCTTTGTCTTAAAAAAGGTATCACCCGGATCGGGCACGATCGATTATTTCAGCATGCTGCCTGCTACATAACTTCCTCATCAATAAATGTGGACAAGCTTATAATCCCTCTATCTTCTCTGGATTCGAGGGCATCGACGGATTTTGGGAATCAGGAGAATGGGAAACTATATACAATGTCCGCTACGAATACGCATAATTTGCTATCACTGAATTCATGTGAATTCGAAACTTTCAGGTACCTAACCGGGAAGAGCATCAGATTATGGAAAATATGTACGCAATGTCTTAAAAGATTATGTAAATTCTACATCTGGATCTGTTCCATGGCAAAATAATGCAACATTTCTTTGAATTTTTCAATATTTATGTTTATTTATAAAAACAATAATTACTATTTATTTTATGTATACCATGTATATATGTTTTGTATAAAAATAAGTTTGATGTTTCCAAATTTTGTGTTTATTTATTTCATAACTAATCAGAAGATAAGTGAGTATAAAAAGATATTTATTTTAATTTTTTGCTTTTTGTAAAATTCCGTACACATATCATCACCAACTGACCGTGGAAACTTATTCAACAACCAATCAAAACTAGCAAGGACTTGTGCATATGGTGAGTTGTTCTTAGCTGCTACCAAATCTTCTTGCTTCTTTAAAATGTTGTTGAACCGATTCCATGCCTCGTCATTTTGGCTTCCGCTAAACGTCCGAATACTTGTGGTGGGTGTTGGATTCTGCAAAATACACAAAGAAAAAATAAAACATGCACATTAAATATATACATCCATTTACATGCACATTATATACACTTACATAATCATATTGCGGAACACTTAACACCTCCACATTCGCTCAATTTATGGGGGCTCTCCCGTAAGCTCTCCCGTAAGCTAATCCATCGAATTGCTTATGTGGACCGAAGCCTGCTCCAAAGCATTTTTATTCGAGTGCATAACGTTTGTTATGTCCCATATTCGGAGCCACTCCTCCACTTCTTTAATTAGTTGTCGTGTTTCAAACGCTGTGAAATTTTTTATCCTCTTTTGCCGCTTTGCTACAGATATTATGTCTTCCATTTCCAAGGATTAAACGAAATAACATACAAAATTCAAATAAAACCCCCAACTTACTTCTTCTTCCCACTCAATTTGCGTCAGAAATATATAGAAATTATACAATAAAAGTAGTAAATATACTTACTTAATTTCTTGAGAGCTGGATGTTGCTACAAGAAAATTTAACACTAGAAAACTTCTTGATCATTTTTTAAGCGTTTTTTTGTAGGAAGTTTTTGCTTTTCTTGAGAGCTGGAAACCCACCTTTAAATAGCTAAGTATTAGTAGTTATAGGTTAAGCTTAGTATCCAACTCTAAGAAATGTAAAAGCTTCATATAAAAAAAACGCTTAAGAAACGGCCAAGAAACTTTCCAGCGATAAATTTACTTGTGGTAGTATGCAACTCTAAAGAAATCTAGTACTAATTTTTAATATATTTTTTTAATAAAATGCGAATATGGCAAACCTGGGTTTGCGAAGAAACATGAAATCAACAATTGTTTCTTGAAGGAAATCCAAAGTAATCGTTAAGTTCATCCTAAATTAGTTAAAATCATTATTATGAAGTATATTTCATTTTGAAATGTTGTATAAAACTAACCAATCAACAACATTCCTAAAACCGCAATGAAAATATTTATGTTACTATACACATACATACATACATATTAGACACAAAGTTTATTTTCTTTGTTTATTCTCTCTTGCTCTTCTAATGTGGATCATTCACAATGCGTGACCAGCTGTCTAAATTACTTGAAGAATTTGTATATTTCGGTATAGTATTTTTGCAATCTGCAATCTTGCAAGAGCAAGAGAATACCCCTAATGTATTTTTTTCTTGAGCAATTACTTGAGAGCTGGATACGAACCTAAAAAAACGGCAATTGATTGATATCTATTTAGTATATTCAAAATAGCAAACAAGATGTGTCGATGTACGTATTTTCATTGAAGTGCTAATACCTCTCTAAAAAATGAAATAAAATAAATATTAAATTTTGACATTTTTGCGGATGATGTTATTTTCTGAAGAACTCGGTAAACAACAAATAACGATATGTATTCACGAAAAAACGAGGGACTACCACCAGAAGGGCCAATTTTGGTTTTCTCCTCTCTCAAAGAAGAGTTATTAATGTGTTAAAAGAAGAAATGTAATTATTGAAAAAACTCACCTGTATTTCTTTGTCATGTTTTTCACTTTGCAGTGAATTTCCTCGGCGGTGTATTTTTGTGCCATTTCCTGTGAAATCTCATTGTATATGTATATGAGTATTTCGCTTTGTACGCCGGAGGTCGTGGGAACGTGCCTCCCACTTTTCCAGCAGCTCCAACTCATTCTTTAAAGTCCACCCTGAACGCTTTTTTCTGCCAGCTATCTGAAATTAAAACAAAGATAATAATTTTCGTTTAGAAGGCAATGCAAAATAGTAAAATTACTTACTTTTTATCTTTAATGGTCGCTTTTCAAAATAACTTTGTTTACATTTAAACGTAAAACGGCTGTCACTGTTCTTATTTTTCATTCACAACAGAATACAGCTGTCAATTATTAACAATGTTGCCTACGAAAATCCCACAAACTCCCTAAAATTATGAGAGTTATGTTTGGATTCAGCAACGGAGTTAGCTGTGGTGTGGAAAAAAGCAGTTAATCCGGTTTAACGCTGCCATCTGTCAGGGCTATTAGGATGAATTTAACGATTACTTTGAACTTCCTTCAAGAAACAATTATTGATTTCATGTTTCTTCGCAAAACCAGGTTTGCCATATTTGCATTTTATTGAAAAAATGTATTAAAAATTAGTACTAGATTACTTTAGAGCTGCATACTAGCACAAGTAAATTTATCGCAGGAAAGTTTCTTGACCGTTTCTTAAGCGTTTTTTACATGAATTTTTTACATTTCTTGAGAGCTGGATACTAAGCTTTAAATTGTTGAGGTTGTTGAGGAAATTGTTGGTATGTTTCACATAGATTTTATAACTTCCACTTAAATAAAAAGATTATTTACAGTTTTTTGTCAAGAAAGAAGGAAGAAGGTGTGCAAATTCACAATAGTCTTGCGCAATAGTCATTCATAATAAATTGATCGAATCAGCTGTTCATATATCACTATTCCGCAATGGGTGCTCTCATGGCCTTGCATATTTCGGTATAGGATGTTTGCCTTTTGTGTTATCGTGCAATCTTGCAAGAGCAAGAGAATCCCCTATTGTTTTCGTTTGGTCGTTTCTCTGCTCGCTATCTTTGTGCGGCGTACTTTTAGCAAAAACTACCAGGTGAAAACAACAACAAGGACAACCTAAGGTTTAAATTCAGTAGCTACTTCCAGATGAGGACACCCTCTAGATGTGAACGGAACTTCTACTCTTTTTCAAGCGGAATCACTAGGCATAGTCTGTGGAGTTCTATTGAAAAGTACGGGAGTATTCAGAAAGATTATATATACAAAGATAGCCGGCCGCATTGCTAGCCTTACCGTCTTTTTCTTCTTTATTGGCGTAGACACTGTTTACGCGTTTATACCTGAGTTAACAACAGCACACCAGTCGTTTCTCCTTTTTGCTACTTGGCGTCAATTGGCTATTCCAAGCGAAGCCAGGTCCTTGTCCACCTGGTCCTTTCAACGGAGTGGAGGTCTTCACCAAAGATTTATTCAAATTTCCGCCAAGAACGATGAAGATGGAGCTCAATAAACAATTTGAATATATAACTCAGATCAGATGGAAATCTATAAGCAAATCTAAGATAACGAAACAGATATGGAGTAAGTATGACAATGCAAAAACTAAGGACTCATTAAATAGATCCAAAAAGATGTATAAACTTACAGGTGCTATAACGGGTCCTGGAGCATTTGGAAAACATGTGGTCAGCTACAAAATTAAAGGAAACAGTTTTCCATTCCCTCTAGGAATGCCAAGCTCTTTCACCATCCCGACATAGCACACTTGTTATCAATCAGATACCAAACCCTGAGTGACTGTTTAAAAAAAGCATAACGGAGCCCACATAGACCAAATTGTTTGAACGAAACAATAAATCGTTAGTAACATTATAAACACTTTCCGTTTTGTACCTCTTCTGATTTCTTCTCTGGCACCATCAACCAGTGCTGTAAAAAGAACGATATTACGAAAATAAAATTGAAATCAAGGAATAATACTACCGTTTTAATATAACAAAAGCATTTTCTAAAACTGTTCGAATAGACGAATGCAATTTGTTAAAATATCGTTACCAATTTTTAGGGTAAGCAAAATCAAAATAACTAACATTGGTTGAAACTGTCGCAAACTTTTCAAAAAGATTTGATCTGCAAAGAACTATGCTTTCATGGAGACAACCAGGTTCGCTTTCTCTAAGTAGATACAGAAGGAAACCATCCCTGCAGTCGGATATTTGAAATGGAGTCGGCTCCTGTGAGCATTAAGACATCATACCTTGATTACGTTGACGACATCGAACAATACGCCGATTATGCTATGGGCGCAAGAACCTCTGCGAATGGTAGGCACCTTGCTGCGGTGCAGGGGCTTAGGCGCAAGGTATACTCGGCATCTCCCAACCGGTGTGGATGCAGGATGTCGGGTGCCGCATGCGTGCGCCAACCAAGAGCTACCACCTCCTAATCCAAGGTGTTATACGACTCCCGTGCTCATTGGATGATTTGCAGCCAGGAGCTAAATTCGGCTGTATTATAACGGAGCCTCCCCAACACCGGGCCAAATTGGGGAGTAACTGTGGCCTTACCTCGTCAAGAGGCTCTGGCGTTGCGGATCTTCTAGTTCCCCATCAAAATAATAGACCCGACAGCTCACCTTGTTGAGCCAAGGGTCGTAAGGAAAAGATAAGCACAAATAATCCAAAGCAAACCTACCCGGAAACAAGGCAACAAACACGGAAAACGGACTCGGACAACGATAAGGAAACCGGTGCAGCAGCGAGCAAAGGAGGTCAAGGAGCTAGGCGGAAGTTTAGCTTCCTCGACGCTCTCTCGCCAGAGGAGCGGGCGCTGTTTGAGGAGCATGCCAGGGAGGATGATGACGACATGCCCTCATGCAGCGCCGCTCGCCCGGCGAAGGACCTGACGCCGCGGAAGCAGCAACGAGCGCCGCCAAGACACCTGCCAGAAGGCGGAGCGAGTCGGACACGAGTGAGTCACATCGGGCAGAGCCCGACGGCGCTCGTAGTGGACGGAGGAGGAGGCGCAGAAAAGGTGGGCAACGCCCTCTCCCAGAAGCTGGTAAACCCGGCGGATGTGACGACCCGCACAGGAAAGGTATGAGTGGTGCCAGTATGAAGTGTTACCTGCGCTACCTCCGAGAAGGAAAGACTCCCGAGGCAGCGGCGGCTATGGCCAGAAGCAGGAGCAAAGGGAGCAACGCATCTCCAGATAAGGTGCGTGGCAGGACGGTGTCAGCTCGCGCGCAAGGCGGCGGAGCCAGCAACCGTGCCCCGGTCAGTGCTACATTGTCCGCAAGGCGTGGCGGTGGAAGGGCAGCGCCCTCGGACACGTATGCTCAAGCTGCAAAGCAAAATAGTGGCCAAATCACGCCGCAGGAGCCCCCAAAAGGCTTAGGGGCAGCAACACTAGGGCGGCCGGAGGCCAACCTTCCTAATCGGCACCCCACCGGTTGGAGGAGGGGCGGCGTAGATATGCGGATGCTGTCAAAGGCTGATAATAAAACTAAAACGAGTCTGTCATTAACGCTTATCATGCTGCCCCCTACAAGTGACCACAGACAGACGAAACTGTCCCTAGTGGTCAAGGAAACTAGCAGACCTCCGGAAAAAAGTACACAGCCTATTCAACAAAGCGAAACGTACGGGGGTTTGGGAAGAATATAGGAGCTATCTCACTTTATACAGTAAGGATATTAGGTCTGCAAAGCAGGCTAGCTTCAGGAGATTTTGCGAGAATGCCACCTCAACACCAGGGCTGCATAAAGCTCTGGCCAGAGGTACAAACGACGCAGTAGTAGCAATCAAAGGAGGAGATGGGACATATACGACCAGCGTAGAGGACAGAGCGACGCAGCTTCTTCGGGCGCACTTCCCGGAGACGGTTAGGGACGACCAATGTCTACCCGTGATCGAACACAGGCCATCCCGCGAGGATTGGAGTATCTCCAAACAGCTATTTATGGAGGACTCGATCCGGTGGGCAATGGCCTAGTTTGAGAGATTCAAGTCTCCGGGAGTGGATGGTATTTTCGACAGTAGTACTGCTCTATACCTCTGCAATAGAGAGTTCACTGGAGCATGGAGAGGTGATGCTTTGCGCGTTCTTGGACATCGAAGGTGCCTTTGATAACACGTCTCATAAAAGTGTAGCCAAGGCACTGGAGAAAAGGAATGTGGAAGCACCGGTGCGCAGATGGATTGAAGCCGTACTGCGCACCAGAGTTGCTGAGACCACAGTAGGTGATAAGAGGATTCATCTCGGCACAACAAGAGGCTGCCCACAGGGAGGTGTGTTATCACCCCTGCTATGGAGTCTGGTCGTAGACGACCTTTTGGTATTGCTAACGAACAATGGGATCCACTGCCAGGGGTATGCGGACGACATTGTAATTATAGGAAAAGGTAAATACGAAGACACTCTCTGTGACCTAATACAAAAATGTCCAAACCTGGCGAAGATGTGGTGTAGGGAGGTTGAATTGATTATCAATCACTCCAAGACGACCGTAGTCCCGTCTACAAGACGCAGGTCCTTACCCGGTCTCAGGAATCTCACACTTGGGGACAGAGAGATAGGGATGACCAGCTGTGTCAAATACCTAGGTTTAATGCTAGATTCTACTCTGCGGTGGAAGCAGCATATAAACCTGACCTTGTTGGCCAAAGCAACAAACGCTTTAATGGTGTGCAATCGGCTGGCGGGCAAGTCCTGGGGCTGTAAGAAAAGGATCGCTAAGTGGTTGTACACCATGATAGTGCGACCAAAAATCACATACGGGGCGGTGGCCTGGGCCTCAATAGCGTCGCAGACTTCGGTTAAGACCAAACTATCAAAACTGCAGCGGCTAGCTTGTGTCTGCATGACGGGCGCAATGCGCACTTGTCCAACGGCAGCACTCGAGGTTCTACTGGAACTTACTCCGCTTCATTTGGTTATTGGTCAGGTAGCCAAGCACACAATTCTGCAAATAACGGCAGAGGGGTGGGGCAAAGGTAGGGTAATCTCGTCCCAGAGGATGGAAAAGATAAGTGGCGATGTACCATCAGCCCTCCTCCCGAGGGACAGCACTACCAAAACAGTTAACTTCAAGAAAAAGTTTAAGATCACCCTCGGCAGCAAAGACGAGTGGAATGATTCCAATCTCGAACTGATGCTGAGGAATAGTACGCTGAGGTGGTACACCGATGGCTCGAAAATGTCGGAGGGAATCGGTGCAGAGATCGCCGGCCCATGTACTAAACTCTACATACCCATGTGAGAGTTCTCAAGCATTTTCCAGGCAGAAGTTTTTGCCATAAGTCGGTGTATAGAAATAAACCTCCATCGCAACTAAAAGGCTGAACAGCCTTGCAGAACGTAACCAGGTACACCTAATCTGGGTGCCTGGTCACAGAGGTATAGCCGGTAATGAACTGGCGGACGAGCTAGCCCGCTCCGCAGCCTCCACCAAGATGGTGGGACCAGAACCCTTTATTGGGGTAGGTCCACATACCATAAAGAAGCTACAAGCAAGGAAGCAGTGGGCAGGGATAAGCATTGGCGGCAAACGCGCGGTATGAGACATGCCAAGTTGCTAATTGAAGGATACAACTTGAATAGATTCAAGATTGTAATAAACCTCCCCAGGAACAAACTCAGGCTACTGGTCGCATGGTATACCGGCCACTGCAAGTTGAATAGGCATCTGTACAACATAGGCCTATCTTCTTGCGTTAACTGCCGGTTCTGCGACTTGGAGCCTGAAACCCCGGAGCACCTGCTGATCGACTGCACAGCAGTCTGTAGACGCAGGACTAAAGCCCTCGGAGCAATGATAGGGATCGCATAGCCTCATTAGCGCCCGGAAGTCTATTGAACTTCATCAATGCGCTGGGGCTAGGTGAGTCTATGTGAGTTAGGAGAGGGCACAATAGACCAAAGGTCGCGGTGCATTCCTCATATTCAATCAATCAATCAATGGGCGCAAGAAACTTCAGGCACGCACCGAACGACATTCACGGTAGAGCTATTAAAGCCTTCATCGACTTCTTCCCAGTGAATAATGTACCACCTGTAACGGACAAAGAACTTGAGTTGCTACGAGAATCTAGAGTGGCGCTCGTTCTGGATCCTATAGCAGGTTAAACTCTAACTTATGCGGTATTGGCTCCGATATACCAAATATGTAATCTGCGTCCAATCCAATTCGACCCCGTCGTAAAGTCACGTTTCCTGGATATACCGTTAGATGACTTTGATGACAACCAACCTCAACCTTACCACAAAAGCGGGAATTAGATAGCTACAACAACAACTGTCAGTTCACTCAAATGGTGTGCCCAAATTGTACACTTAATCTGATCATGACTCCTGTTATTTAGTTCCAATACGCTAAGCACCCATGACAATTTACTCGGTCATGAATTGACGACAACCAACCAAGAATGATAGAATACAAGATTACGACGACCGCCATTACGAAACGTCATAGTTCCGTGTTGAGAAGAACAAGAGCGAAAAACTGTCAAATGACTTGCAAATTGTGAACAGAAAAGTAAACACTTTTGTAAATTCGCAAAATATTATTAATTCTTTCGATTTTAATGAAAAGTTTTAGTGAAGCGATTGAATATTGTTGAGTGAAAAGATTTGAATCATTTCTAAAGAAATATATCGGCCTACCGGTAATAAAATTGTCTATTAAGTTGTGATTCAAATGGAGAAGACGTTTCTTGTGTTGTATTTAAATATATACATATATTATAAGTTCAGATGTATCAGATGTATGAAAATATGATAAAAGAATTGTGAAATTATTAATTTAGTATTAAATATATCATTTCTTTTGCAAAATAACACTCATTTTTTGGCAACTTTTAAATCGGCCGGAAAACTGAAAAAACTCGTTTTCAATCCTTTAATTGCATAATAATTATTACAACAAGCCACTGCACATTTCATTTTAAAAAATTAATATATTTATGCTTAGAAATTTAAATAAATACAACAGTACACTTACACTGGTTTTCTTCATTTGAACAATTTGCACTCATGCTACTCTATTTATTGTGGATGTGCCTAAAACTAATTATATACATATTTTCTCGCAACAATATTCTAAACATTCCACTGAAATTTTTCCTGCAAAGACGAATGAATTAATATTATTTTGGGAATTTCAAAAAGTGTTTACTTTTCGGTTTACAATTTGTATGCTTTTCTATGCTTGTTCTTCTCAACGCAAAACTGTTACGTCACGAAATTGTTGAACAATGTATTTGTTTTTGTAAGAATTGTCAAGAGCTAAACCGAAAAAAACTAACTGTAAACTAGTGTCGTAATCTTGTATTCTATCATTCTTGCAACCAACCCAAGAATGATAGAAACAAGATTGCGCAATGAAGGTGTTCAAATTTTGTTCGTTCTGCGCATCTACGTCACGGTTGACCAACGGCCTACAATCAGCTGATTTTCTGTTGCTTTGTTTTTCTTTGCAATAAGAATCAATTTTGTATTGCAGGCATACAAAATCATGAATATCATCAAATTTAACATCAATATAAGTGAATATTAATAAAAGATATCAATATAAGTGAATATTTAATAGTGAACATTTACCTACATATTCATTTAATTGTGTTTTCATTGTATTATTTAAGTTTGTCTCTTTGCTGTGTTTGTTTCAACCATATATGTACATTATGCAAATAAAAAGATTGAATATTTTGTGACCGAGTATCAATTTATTGTCTTATTTAATTTTCTTTTTTTGCTATACATGTGTTCGATAAAGTTTTTATTTAAGGAACGAATCCAAAATACATTCTTGCTCTGAAAAACAATTATTTTTTACTTTCAGAGCTACAATTTACAAAATTACTTAAATCTAAGTGTTTCTGGTGGTAATTTGTACATATATGCAAATCAGTACCATTTACATCGTCAAATACTGCTTGCAAAGGCTCTCATATGCTCCATCAACATATCTGTTGGTTTTGAGGAGTCCTCCTTCAGAAAGGTGATCCACCCAGGTATAAGACGAACAATTTTCTGAATTGGCACAAATTTCGGGGTTGTCTTTACTAAGTTTGTGGCGAGATGTACCCTGCCAAATTTTCAAGCCCGTCGTTGTTGAGAATCTTCAAGTCATCATTTTTTCAATTGGGTCAGTGGAATTTAGATCAACTGACACACGTTGAAAAATATTGCCTGCAAAAATATAATAAACATACATACATGCTTATAAATAAAGGGAATAAATTGTTAGTTAAGATTATTATTACAATTAGGATAAGAAACAGTGGTTTAAACGAGACTCCATTCTTTTCTGCCGTTCATTAGCCTCTGCAGGAGTTAATCTGGTTAACGTGAGAAAAGCGCTAGGTAGCAACTTTGTTAGACTCCGCGAACTTAAACCTGTAAGAGTGTTTGGTTTAAAAGTAAAATTATTGTAATCAAAATCCTATAATTACCCATTTCAAACTGCAAATTTCTTTCACATTCAAAGGCGCGCGCGAATAATAAGTCAACCGTGACGTCACCAAGAACAGCTGACTGAAAGCAAACATGCGCATTGCGCAATCTTATTTCTATCATTCTTGCAACCAACCCAATAAAACCGTTGCTTTACTTTCTCCAAGGTGATCACGTACTCCTTTTCTGCGTTAAAATAAAAAAAATATATTGAGTTTCGTTATAAAGTGGTTATATTTTTTGGTTATCTTGCACTGATATTAAAACAAAATTTGAGTTTTCGTTATAAAAATCCATTTATTTTTGATAATACGTTTTTTGTATATTAGGTGACAATATATATAATATTATTATATAATATTACTTACTTTAACTTTATTAAATTAAATACATAAAGAACATATCCACATGAATGGATAGAGGAATTTTTGGGAAAAAAGGAATTTCTGCGAATTTCCTTATTATCACATGGCAGCGCTCCATTTCGTCGTAATTTTTAGCACACACTACGAGTGTACAATGTAATTTTTAAAATAAGGATTTCTTCGGTAAAAAGACTTTTAAAAGTGTAAAATTTGGATTTATTTAAAAGTTTATAGTTTAATTTATTTAATTTGAAAAGAAAAATGTGAGTAAAGTGTGTTTAATGTGGTAAAATAGCTTGTTGAAATGTTCGAATTTTGGGAATTTTTGATCTTTAAGGTCGAATATCTCGCAAACTAAGCGTTTGCGGTACCTATAACCTTATATATTTTTTAATCAGGAGGACTACTTTCTTTCTTTCCAACGGTACCTTCCAATCGCGGCGCCAAAGAAATCGGAATTGTGCCGTGGTCTATTATGCCCTCTCCTGATATTACAACACTTCGTTTAACCCTTATATGAGCACCCGGGTACCCGGGTGCCCACCACCACACTTTTCTGCTAGCAATTCGGTGAAATAATTTTTTATCGAACTGAGCTTCCGGATCCTTGCGATTTAACTTCCAACAAAGCTATTTCAGTATTCAAAATGGAAAAAAAAATTGTATGAAGTTGAAAATTATGTATGAAATTAGGTAACTCGTGGGGAGCACCCGGGTACCCACTATATGAAAAACAATGCAATCATCTGTAAATGAGATTAATATAGATAAATGTTTTAACTATATAACTTGGGATAATAAATAACTAATAACATGAATTCGTAACATAAATTTATTAAAATCTTCATTAATTATTCAGCACAATCAGGACATATTACTTTCGATATACACGTATAAGGTTTATTTTTCTTCAATGTACCAGTGCTTGTCAATTTCCATGGGAGTAAGTGTTTAGCAAGAGGCAAAGTCGTAAAATAAGTTTCCATTATTATATTTCGGAAACTTCCTTTGAACGGAGCTGCAAGTTCTTTTATTACTATCTTTCCCTAATTTTTTTTCTCGAACATTGGTAGCGTTTTCAGTATCGCAAATCCACCAAATTTTCATGCCATATTTTGCGAGTTTCGAAGGAATGTACTGGGTGAATTTTGTGTGCCTACAATAAGTATAATTTTTCGTACTTAACTTTACCCAAATTTGCATTGAACATTGTCCATAAATCACGTATAGGACTATCTTTATCATTTTCTGTACATGCTTGGCATGTGTTGGATAAAGATAAAGAGGATACGAGTTACTCTTCCTCATATAGTATTATTGGCGCCAGAGAAAATGAGAATCCCAATGAACAGATACATTTCTTACACAGTAACCGAACGCCTCCCTCTATTCGAATTAGGATTTTGCGCGTTAGGATCTTTATAGACGATTAGAGCTTTCTGGTTAGTATAGCGAACAATAAAATCAATTATTTCAACTGAGATTATAGTCCTAAATTTATCTCCTAGCAATGTTTCTGTAGATCTAGCAGGGCCACTTTTCTGTCGCAAAATATTGTGAGAAGCAGTTTGTCAAATTTCAGGCGGTTTCTTACACCACGCAGTTCGGTTTTTTGCAATGTGTTCATCGCTAATTTCTATATCTGCTTCTTCCCCTCTAGTGCGCCTGCGCCTGTGCCTTTTGCTTCACTCTCTTCTGACTCACTGATCATGTTCCCCGTACGGTGAAAGTCGCAATATCATTGGACAAAGTTTTGCTCACCATCTCAATTGATGAGGTGATATATGATCTTCCATTACGAACTGCCAATTATTATCTCTCATAAATGCTCGATTGAGTCCAGAAAGTATTCGAAATTATTCGATTAATAGTTAATAATGTCGATTCTAACGCAAAGCCGCTCTATGCACATCGACGCAGTCGACTTTCCGTGCTTTACACGACATTCCTCATCAACTATTCACTTCTCCCTGTCACTGTCGACGTGTAAAGGTGAAAACTGACCATGTCCCACCCGTAGAGCGCGAGATTTCGCTATCACGATTTCTCTTCCAGAAAAATAAAATGTGCGACAAGAGTCAAACTCAGGTAAATTACTTGTTATATTCTCTTAAAAGAATTATTAAACTGTTTTTTTTTTTATAATTTCGTTCGCTTCCAAACTTAGAAAGTGTTTTATTATAGTGATGGGTACCCGGGTACCCTGGGTGCTCATTAACGTGGCTAAAGCTGGATGCTCACATAAGGGTTAACCCAGTTATTTAAAAGAGGCATATTAAATATCCGAGGTTAGTGGTTTTAGTGCAAGAATGATAGAAATAAGATTGCGCAATGCGCATGTTTGCTTTCAGTCAGCTGTTCTTGGTGACCTTCACGGTTGACTTATTATTCGCGCGCGCCTTTGAATGTGAAAAGAAATTTGCAGTTTGAAATGGGTAATTATAGGATTTTGATTACAATAATTTTACTTTTATAACCAAACACTCTTACAGGTTTAAGTTCGCGGAGTCTAACAAAGTTGCTACCTAGCGCTGTTCTCACGTTAACCAGATTAACTCCTGCAGAGGCTAATGAACGGCAGAAAAGGATGGAGTCTCGTTTAAACCACTGTTTCTTATCCTAATTGTAATAATAATCTTAACTAACAATTTATTCCCTTTATTTATAAGCATGTATGTATGTTTATTATATTTTTGCAGGCAATGATATTTTCAACGTGTGTCAGTTGATCTAAATTCCACTGACCCAATTGAAAAAAATGATGACTTGAAGATTCTCAACAACGACGGGCTTGAAAATTTGGCAGGGTACATCTGCCACAAACTTAGTAAAGACAACCCCGAAATTTGTGCCAATTCAGAAAATTGTTCGTCTTATACCTGGGTGGATCACCTTTCTGAAGGAGGACTCTCAAAACCAACAGATATGTTGATGGAGCATATGAGAGCCTTGCAAGCAGTATTTGACGATGTAAATGGTACTGATTTGCATATATGTACAAATTACCACCAGAAACACTTAGATTTAAGTAATTTTGTAAATTGTAGCTCGAAAGTAAAAAAATAATTGTTTTTCAGAGCAAGAATGTATTTTAGGATTCGTTCCTTAAATAAAAACTTTATCGAACACATGTATAGCAAAAAAAGAAAATTAAATAAGACAATAAATTGATACTCGGTCACAAAATATTCAATCTTTTTATTTGCATAAATGTACATATATGGTTGAAACAAACACAGCAAAGAGACAAACTTAAATAATACAATGAAAACACAATTAAATGAATATGTAGGTAAATGTTCACTATTAAATATTCACTTATATTGATATCTTTTATTAATATTCACTTATATTGATGTCAACTTTTAATGATATTCATGTTTTTGTATGCCTACAATACAAAATTGATTCTTATTGCAAAGAAAAACAAGCAACAGAAAATCAGCTGATTGTACGTTGGTCAACCGTGACGTGAATGCGCAGAACGAACAAAATTTGAACACCTCATTGCGCAATCTTGTTTCTATCATTCTTGGTTTTAGTGTGTTTTTTCACCGGACTTAATTGCACGATTGCCTGCAGAGATAAAGAGATGTTTAACTCCTCTCTCATTGGAAGTGAGAGAGCAATTGCTAAACGTCAAAACCACCTAAACTTTGACAGTTGATCGAGTTCAGGAGGTTTTGACGTTTAGCAATTGGAAACGAGCGATGGCCAGATTGAAATCTTACCAAAAAAAATGTAAACGGAGAGATTTGTTGCATCGTTCAAGACCACTTATAAAAAATGTAAAACAATGAAAATTAAATAAATTTGTGAAATTTAAAGATATTTGATGAAACGTTTTGTAATTTGAAGCATCATAGTTTTATTTTCAATGGAAAATGATTAAAAACATTTAATGATTGAGAGCTAACAAGCTTAAATCCTATTATTGGGTATTGAAAGGACAAGTCAGTTGTTATAATATTCTTTAAAAAGATTTAAATAGTTTCTCCATATAATAAATAACCGCTATATAGTAATTTTTATTCATACTAAATGTTGGGTGTTTTAATTTAAATGCCCAAAAATTGTAATTTTGTTCAATCTGGCCATAATGGAAAATGTTATAAAAAACCCTAATTTTGAAGCGCTCTCACACTGGAATAAGTTTAACAACCCTTTATTCCTGATTGCCTGACTCCTTCTTCTAGCGATTGCGGTGCTATTCAGATGGTCACAAAAGCAACATTGACCCATCGAACAATACCCTAATCTGTGTAGATGACACCGCAGTCTGCATTGAGCTGTTTAAAATCCAACAAGCTGCCTTTATCTGCTTCTGGTACAAGGAATTAGTTTGTATCGTAGTCTCCCCGAAACATCCTTGCTTGTCGATGGCCAGGCACTAGTTACAAGTAGGGTTAGCTCTGGTATTATCGAATTGGTTGTGTTTGCCAAAAATATTGCATTACAATAACATTGATTTCAATACATTCATGCGTATAATTAGACTTCATAAAGTTTCACTTCTTCCGCGTCAAAACTACACGCTCCCTGCTTTTTTGTAAGTAATATGCATATATGAATGCATATGTACATAATAAATAATGATAATGAGCGAAAACATTTTTCCGAAAAAGTTTTTATTCGGCTGCCTGGTAACACGAATTTTTTGCTTGTTTGCAACCATATTCTTATTGTATGAATAAATGGACATGGATAATATGATACGAGACTCTCGTATTGGCTCTCATTTTTCCCTCAAACGCGTTCCCTGATTATTTGACAGCCAAGGAGATCAGGGAATTTTTGACAGCTGATTTCAGAAAAGGCGGGATGCCAGAAGTAAAGCGCTATAATTACTTGACGATATTAGTGTGAAATGAAATTTCATTGAACTGTGCGAACATATTTTGGCAAAATAAATGTTTATGAAAATTTATTAATGAATTTGCATTTTAGCTTTTATATATGTATGCATTTTCAAAGTGTTTTATTAGTGTTTTGTATAATTTATTACATACTCAATATAATGTTTTTCAGCAGTGGCATCATTAACAAATGTTATAAAAAATGCGAGTTTTGACAGCTCTCTCTCGAATCAAAGAGTCTCGTATCATATTATCCATGAAATGGATTTCAACTAACAGCCCTATTCTCATACCCTCACAAATGTCACCAACCTCACTACAGTGATGTTTCTCACACTGGCGAAAATTCAAAAGCTCAAATGCTCACTATTATCACAAATATCTGTGACGTGTGAAAGCAGCCATCATAATACAAAACATCTGTGTTTGTTTTGTTTTACATCAATATTTGACATTTTTTAAAAAAATATTTGAGTGTTATAACTAGGAGGATGGAGTCATGTGTAGAAGTTCACGCAAGTGAGGAAAGTTATCTGAGCTCACTACTTCCGGTCTTTGACCAAGTATCCTCTGGGTAGCCTAAGAACATCCGTTCGAAGGCGAGCTAATGTGAGAAGGCGAAACATCCCCTACATAGGGTTGTGCGCTGTGTTTGGGACCCGCCTCGTAAAAATCAGTACCAATGACAAAGAAAACACAGCCTCGGATAAGAGACCCCCCTTTTGAAGACGACCATGGCAAACGAAATAAGGACAACGATTTGAGGGCATGCACCTGGAAAGTCCGGACCCTTAATTGGGAAGGTGCCGCTGCCCAGCTGATTGATGTCCTCGCAAAAATAAAGGCTGACATCACCGCCGTCCAAGAAATGCGATGGACGGGACAAGGACAGAGACGAGTAGGTCCTTGTGACATTTACTACAGTGGCCATATAAAGGAGCGCAAGTTTGGTGTTGGATTCGTGGTGGGAGAGAGACTCCGTCGCCGAGTACTATCATTCACTCCGGTGAGTGAACGTCTAGCCACAATCCGCATCAAAGCGAGGTTCTTCAACATATCGCTGATTTGCGCCCACGCGCCGACGGAACAGAAGGACGATGTGACCAAAGATGCCTTCTATGAGCGCTTGGAGCGCGCTTATGAGAGCTGCCCCCGCCACGATGTCAAAATTGTGCTTGGCGACTTTAACGCCAGGGTGGGCAAAGAAGGTATCTTTGGCACGACGGTCGGACGGATTAACTTCGCCGGGGCCCGAAATATGGTTATCTATAGTTCTAGATTCCAGTATAAGAAGATTCATCAAGCTACCTGGCTGTCTACGGATCGAAAAACTACCAACCAGATCGATCATGTTGTGATAGACGGAAGACACAGCTCCAGTGTTTTAGATGTGAGTGCGCTCCGAGATCCTAACATCGACTCGGATCACTATCTAGTTGCAGTCAAGATTCGCACCCGCCTCTGTGCAGCAAAAAACACACGCCAACAAACACAAGGAAGGTTCGACGTCGAGAAGCTGCAATCACAACAGACAGCCGAACGATTTTCTACTCGACTTGCACTCCTGCTCTCTGAGTGCACTCGTCAACAACCCGGTATAAGGGAACTGTGGGACGGCATTTCAAATTCCTTACGTACAGCTGCAACCGAAACCATTGGTTTTCGGAAAGTGCAAAAGAACAGCTGGTACGACGGAGAGAAAACAGACTGCCTACCTCGCAACGTTACGATCGACCACAACACGTGAGGGATGGGATAGATACCGAGAGTTGAAAATGGAAGTGAGATGCATTTGTAGACAGAAAAAGAAAGAAGCTGAAATGCGTGAGTACGAAGAGCTTGATAAGCTGGCCGAAAGGGGTAATGCTCGAAAATTCTACGAAAAAATGCGCACAACGCCAGGAGAAGGAGAACCCGATTCCCCAATCGATGACGATGGAGCAGACGTTCCATTGCCCGACCATGAAGAAGTTCGAATAGCAATTACACGCCTGAAGAACAGCAAAGCGGCGGGGGCCGATGGATTGCCGGCCGAGCTATTCAAACACTGCGGCGAAGGACTGATAAGTAGCATGCATCAGCTTCTTTTTAAAATATGGTCGAGCGAAAGCATGCCCAACGATTGGAATTTAAGTGTGCTATGCCCAATCCATAAAAAGGAGACGCCAACTACCGTGGGATTAGCCTCCTCCACATCGCATATAAGGTTCTATCGAGCGTATTGTGTGAAAGATTAAAGCCCACCATCAACAAACTGATTGGACCTTATCAGTGTGGCTTCAGACCTGGAAAATCAACAACCGACCAGATAATCACCATGCGCCAAATCGTGGAAAAGACCCGTGAAAGGAGAATGGACACGCACCACCTCTTCGTCGATTTCAAAGCTGCTTTCGACAGCACGAAAAGGAGCTGCCTTTATGCCGCGATGTCTGAATTTGGTATCCCCGCAAAACTAATACGGCTGTGTAAACTGACGTTGAGCAACACGAAAAGCTCCGCCAGGATCGGGAAGGACCTCTCCGAGCCTTTCGATACCAAACGAGGTTTCAGACAAGGCGACTCCCTATCGTGCGACTTCTTCAACCTGCTTCTGGAGAAAATAGTTCGAGCTGCAGAACTAAATATAGAAGGTACCATCTTCTACAAGAGTGTACAGCTGCTGGCGTATGCCGGTGATATTGATATCATCGGCCTCAACAACCGCGCCGTTAGTTCTGCTTTCTCCAAGCTGGACAAGGAAGCACAGAAAATGGGTCTGGCAGTGAACGAGGGCAAAACGAAGTATTTCCTGTCTTCAAACAAACAGTCGTCGCACTCGCGACTTGGCTCTCACGTCACTGTTGACAGTCATTACTTTGAAGTTGTAGATAATTTCGTCTATTTAGAAACCAGCATTAACACCACCAACAATGTCAGCCTGGAAATCCAACGCAGGGTTGCTCTTGCCAACAGGTGCTACTTCAGACTGAGTAGGTAATTGAAAAGTTAAGTCCTCTCTCGACGAACAAAAGCTAAACTCTATAAGTCGCTCATAATTCCCGTCCTGCTATATGGTGCAGAGGCTTGGGCGATGACAGCAACCGATGAGTCGACGTTACGAGTTTTCGAGAGAAAAATTCTGCGAAAGATTTATGGTCCTTTGCGCATTGGCCACGGCCAATATCGCATTCGATGGAACGATGAGCTGTACGAGATATACAACGACATTGACATAGTTCAGCGAATTAAAAGACAGCGGCTACGCTGGCTAGGTCATGTCGTCCGGATGGATGAAAACACTCCAGCTCTGAAAGTATTCGACGCAGTATCCGCCGGAGGAAGCAGAGGAAGAGGAAGACCTCCACTCCGTTGAAAGGACCAAGTAGAGAAGGACCTGGCTTCGGTTGGAATATCCAATTGGCGCCACGTAGCGAAAAGAAGAAACGATTGGCGCGCTGTTGTTAACTCGGCTATAATCGCGTAAGCGGTTTCTACGCCAATTAAGAAGAAGAAGTTATACCTAGCATGGAGGAACTGTTCTTGTGTATGCAGCAATTGTTGAGGAGGAGGAATCGGGGGGTAGGAGGAACATTTTGAAGGGTTTACGATGCAAAAGCGATCCTTTTACTATGCAAGACACGACATTTATGAATACATTTCGATTCCCAAAATCGCCATGTAAAGTACTTATAGGTGAATTGGTGCCGCATGATGTGCAGAAATCGAGTATATCTTTTGATCTGCGTTTCCTTGCGTGTTTGTATTTTTACGGGCATGGCACTTACCAAAAATGCGTTGGTAATAGTTATATGCCCTCTATGAGCCAGTCCTCTGTGTCTAGAGCTCTGCTCTTTATTTCGAAATTAATTATGGATGTTAAGGGCAGTGAAATTTAAATTTTCCTTCAAGCGCGCAGGATGTTTCAGATACAAATAAGGGGAAAGATAAATAAATAAAAATAAATATAAATAAATAAATAAATTTTCTCTTAAAGATTTTACACGAAATTTGGGATCAAGGGCACAATCGGCGCAATCGATTGTACCCATATTGGGATTGTTTCACTTTCAAGCACAGACGCATACATATCTGTATTATCCATTTGTGTTTTTGTCTGTTTATTTTTATTAAAACAGTTGTTTGACAGCAAAAAGCTTTTTACCTCACGTGGTGACTTTTTTAAGCTTTTTTCTTATGAGGTTTGAGCACGAATAGCCTCATTTGTTTGTTTATTTTTATTAAAACAGCTGTTTAACAGCAAAAAGCTTTTTACCTCGCGTGGTGACTTTTTTACGCTTTTTTTTATGAGGTGTGAGCAAGAATAGCCTCACAAAATATGCCTCACAAGAAATCTCTCAAATTTTTCCTCTCAACTCAGTTGAGAGGTTTTTTAAGAATTGGGCTGTAAAGTTTAATATGGAATTAAAGATATTTTTACACTATTTAATATAAAATAAACAGTTACAAACGAATTAGAGAAGTGTTAGTGGATATAAAAGTAAAAAATTTAAGTGTAAAATTCATTTTAAATCGAAGAAATACGCGTTTTAAATATTTGAATTTTTGAACTTTAAATGAAAAAATTTCAAAAACCATCGGCAACTATATACAGATATTTTCTTGATCTGGACCTCCTCTATCCGTACATACCCATGTTAACCCCGAAATGGGGGGATGCTATTTTAAAATTTACCTCAAAAACTTACTTTGCTCAACGTGATTCTCTCGATTGTTTTTTGGCAAGGTTTAAAAAGATCACAATTGCCCAGTATTTTCTGTAATTATTTGCCATAGGAAAAATCTGAAGCAAAAGATGTATGTGAATTAACCATTAGTTATCTTGCCACTAGCGTGTTTATCGGAAAACTGATGTTGCTTAGAGCCTTATTACACACGGCAACTTTTGTTTCGGCAACTCTTAGTTTATAGGCGAGTGGCCGACGAGGAGAGGAGAATCGCGTCGAGTTTCCAGTGTTCAGCAACTCGCCAGGAATAAAGGGTTGTTAAACTTATTCCAGTGTGAGAGCGCCTCAAAATTAGCGTTTTTTATAACATTTTCCATTATGGCCAGATTGAACAAAATTACAATTTTTGGGCATTTAAATTCAAACACCCAACATTTAGTATGAATAAAAATTACTATATAGCGGTTATTTATTATATGGAGAAACTATTTAAATCTTTTTAAAGAATATTATAACAACTGACTTTTGTCCTTTCAATACCCAATAATAGGATTTAAGCTTGTTAGGTCTTAATCATTAAATGTTTTTAATAATTTTCCATTGAAAATAAAACTATGATGCTTCAAATTACAAAACGTTTCATCAAATATCTTTAGATTTCACAAATTTATTTAATTTTCATTGTTTTACATTTTTTATAAGTGGTCTTGAACGATGCAACTAATCCCTTCGTTTACATATTTTTTTGGTAAGATTTCAATCTGGCCATCGCTCGTTTCCAATTGCTAAACGTCAAAACCTACTGAACTCGATTAGCTGTCAAAGTTCAGTAGGTTTTGACGTTTAGCAGTTGCTCTCTCACTTCCAGTGAGAGAGGAGTTAAAGATCTCTTTATCTCTGAACTCGCTTTGTGTTCTTATTCGTAACAGTTCGCTGCGACGTTTTCCGGCATTCGTGTTCTTTCTTTCGTATTACATAGTTGCATTTGCGTATATTTTTTTGAAATTAATATTTTGAATATATTTAAAAAATTTAATTTAATCTTTTGGTAAGTAATTTGCAAATATGTATACAAATATACATAATATAATATAAATATTTTAGAAAATGGAGTATGACGAAAAATCGAATTAATTAAAGATATTGTGAAATGTATGGAGGAAGCCATACAAATTGATTCAGACGATAGTAAAAAGGGTGATATATCTTTGTTTTAATAAATAAAATGTATTTCTTAATTGACAGAGCTGATTAATATATGTGATAGAGTGGCCCAAATACCTATAAGGAAAAAGAAGAGACAATGGGTTAAAGTAAAGAGAGGACAATGGGTTAAAGTAAAGTGAAAGAGAATGAGAAAAAAACTCGAGCAGAGTTGCGCAACACAAGTTGCTCGTGTGAAGCTAATGGGCGACAGCAAAAGAGAATCGCCCGAGAATTAGCAACTAAAGTTGCCCCATGTAATCGCAAACTTATCGTAGCTAGTATTATTATGAATGTTATGTGATTTCATTTTGATTTTCATATACTTTTATTGCGATTGGTTTATTGATGGCGGGAACGAAAATATGTATAAATAAATTATCACCGCCTTTAGTTTCCGAGATATTTAGAAACTATAAGGCTATGTGGATCATAAACAATCATATAAAATTATTCTCCACCCATAATGTGAACGAAATTTTTCTGCGTGATATTGAAAAGAACATTTTACTAAGGAAGCATACAAATAATGTACCAGTTATTAAAACTCTGCTTCAAAAACTGCGAAAATGTCCCAATGATGAAGAGATACAACGTCAGATTGAGATTGAGCTTGGAAAACTTCCCAATAGTACACATTCTCGAGTGGTTAATTATGGAGAAAAAGGGCATGAAGTATATAACAATAACTTAGCGCCCGGCATAGGCGAACAATTTTCTGACGTATGTAAGTATTTGAATGTATTAAGAATGGAGCATTTAGGGCATTTCGCCGGCCATAAAAGCTACTATTTGATGGGAGATCTAGCGAGTTTAGAACAGTCTTTAGTACGGTACACAATGTCATATCTAAGGAAGAATGAATTCAAGCTTATATCAGTCCCCGATATCTTACCAAGTAATATTATAAATGGGTGCGGCATGCAAACAGAAGGGAACCGAAATCAAGTTTATAAAATTGACTCTGAAGAATGTTTGTCTGGTACATCCGAAATGGCACTAGCAGGTTTTTTTACTGATCAAGTTATTGAAGAACAATGCTTACCACTAAAAATTGCTGCTGTAAGTAGATGTTACCGTGCAGAAACATCAGGATTGAATGAAGAAAAAGGAATTTACAGGTATACAAATTGACGTTTAAGCATATTCTAATTCATTTTGGGATTTATTTTCAGAATTGTCTCATCATTGCCACAATATTTTTAATATAGTTATTTAAATTTGTTAGTTTTAGCGGTGTGGAATTGGAATTCTTAATTTATGCCTTTTATAAGCATAATTGAACAGTAGATTCTTCCAGTTTGATTTATTTTTCTATATTTACGTTATTTTCCAATTGGGTCTAAATTATTTCTGAAATATTCATAGTTTCGAATCAGTTAAGGTATAATGACGTCTAATGTTTAATAAAAAAAATGGAAGCACTACACTCCTACCATTTTCCGATAAAAATTTGAAGTGATTAGCTTACACTCTTCTCATTGCCGATAGATATTTCGAAAATACTTGTTTTTGACATTAAAAAACTCATACCGACTAAAATTTATTAAAAGAAAACATTACAATATCGTATTTTGTTATAAAAGTCGGCTGCGATTTTGAATAGCATCCCCGGATTTCGGGGATAAATGGGTATCAATGGAAAGGTGACGTTCTCCAGATAACGAAAATAATTATATATAGTTGCCGCTGACTTATAGTTTTTAAGATATTTGCTTTTAAAGTTAAAAAAATCACAACTTTTAACTTGGTAATTTGTATATTGTGAATGACGGCACAATTCCGATTTCTTTGGCGCCGCGATTTGAAGGTACCGTTGGAAAGAGGAAGTCCTCTTTATTAAAAAATATGTATTTTTCACTTCAAATTAATTAAATTAAACTATAAACTTTTAAATAAATCCAAATTTTACACTTTTAACAGTTTCTTTTTTACCAAAGAAATCTTTATTTTAAAAATTACATTTTGCTCTCGTAGTGAACATCATGTGTGTACTAAAAATTACGACGAAGTAGAGCGCTGCCATGTGATAATAAGGAAATTCGCTGAAATTCCTTTTTCCCCAAAAAATTCCTCTATCCATTCATATGGATATGTTCTTTATTTAATTTAATAAACAAATAAGTAATATTATATTATATTATTAATATTATTTTTGTCACCTAATATACAAAACAACGTATTAAAAATAAATGGAAAGCACTGACAGATATAATAACCAACATTTAACCATTTTATAACGAAAACTCAAATTTTGTTTTAATATCAGTGCAAGATAACCAAAAAATATAGCCACTTTATAACGAAACTCAATATATTTTTTTTATTTTAACGCAGAAAGGAGTACTATGCGAAAGTACTTTTTTAAAGCGCGACCGAAGGCCGCCAACGCAGAAAATAGTACTACCCGAACGTACTTCAGTTACATAAATCACATGTACATATGTAGAAATTTCTTTTTATAGTTAATATAGAAAAAAGAATCACGCGAAAAAGCAAACAAAGAAAAATTGTTAAAAATCTACATATTTGCTGTTTAAGATGTGGCAAGGCTCGTTTTCCTCAATTGTAAACAATCTAACCTTTTCAACGATGAGTGTGCTAAGTGATTTTTAAATTAACAAATTTAGGTAAAATATAGCAAAATAAAATTGAAATGTGAACTTATTTCAATGTTTAGAGTGTATATTCAAATATACAGAGTGAAAAACGTGAAAAATTTTAGTGAAACATAGAGAAATACCATGTGTAATTAGGGTAATTTTTTGAACTTTTAATCGTGAATATTTTAAAAAATAAAAGTAATTTTTATATTAGTTTTGGATATTTCTGCTCTGGAGAAGCTCCCCTATCCGCACTTACCCCATTTATACGGAAATTCGGTATTTTTACCCCTCCGCCAAAGTAATCGGAATCATGCCTGAATGGCTTTTTCACTTATATTATGCACTTTTCACTTAGTAACACTTCACTATAACGTTTCTGTATATTAATTTTTTTAATATTTGTTGTAAATAAAGCTTTATTTTAACTATTTTTTTTAGTTAAATTCTATGCATTTGCACAATAAAAAAAGGGTTGCCAGGGTTATTTTTTTTTTGAAGCGCGGCGCAGCCTTTCCATTGATACCCATTTTTCTCCGAAATCCGGGGATGCTATTCTAAAATTTACCCTAAAAGTCAACTTGATTTAAAATTTTCCTTAAATGGATATAATGAAAACATCCTTTGATTTGAAAAGTCTATTGTCATGTGAATTCTAATTGTTTTTAATTTGTTTTAATTTTTTTCTTTAAAAATGTTATATCTCACAAACCAATTATCCGATGTGTGTTGTGAGTAAAGAGTGTGCGTCCTGTTCGTGTTTGCGAGTGCGAGGATTTAACTTTCTTTAAGTGTTATGCTTTTAAAGGACCATATTCTAAGCAACTTTTTCAATTTCTAGTGGCCTTTATGAAATTTCTCTAGTAATATCAAGTATTAGGTTCTGGTCTCCTCAGCGTAGTGATTTCAGCTAATCGAGCCAAATGCTTTACTTATAAAACTGGTTATTTGTTATTGATTAGGATAAAAAAGCGTCTTGTTCTGGAAATAGTGTAATAAAAGAATAAAATTAAAGTAATATTCTCAAAAATTACTACATTCTTGTTTACAAGTGTTATAGAAAAGCTTTTGAGTAATCCTTAAACAAACACACATTTGTTTGGACTTAAACCATAGTTAAATGTGGCAGTATGTATGTAGATATAAAAACAAATTTTTAAATGTTAATAATTAAATACGCACATAAATTGTAAGAATATATCAGCTAATATTTAACGGGAGTTGGCACCGTTACGCCCAAATATTTGTACGGCATACAGTGGAATCTAAGTCAGAATTGCTTAGCTGTCAGAATTGCAAACCAATTCTGATTTTCAATGGTGTCACAGAATCTGTTTGGACTTTCGTCTTTTAGAACATACGCAAAACCAATATCCGAAAAAGCGGTTTACTAATGTGACAAAACTTGCAAATTAATACATTTGGAAGCAAAAGTTTTTAATGAGTTCCGAATTAAAGAAAGATTTTAAGAGATAACATTTATCGAATGAATAAATACACATTAGGGTGTTAAATTACTTTTATTACGTTTTGTAAATCTAATATCTTTAAATATCCGATTTTTTCCCCAAAAACTCAATAATGAAGACATTTCGTGTTTTATACTTATGTTTTCACCTATAGAAATAATGCTAAATTTATTCGAAATAATAAAATAACTTGATTTCTTAACTTAAATTTCAACTATCTTCTTGCTTTGTTTCTGATAGCAAAACCGATAAAATATAGAAATAATGCTAAATTTATTCGAAATAATAAAATAACTTGATTTCTTAACTTAAATTTCAACTATCTTCTTGCTTTGTTTCTGATAGCAAAACCGATAAAATATAGAAATAATGCTAAATTTATTCGAAATAATAAAATAACTTGATTTCTTAACTTAAATTTCAACTATCTTCTTGCTTTGTTTCTGATAGCAAAACCGATAAAATTGGTTTCCGTGATACCAAATACGAATATCAAACCAATAATATCTGCATTCATGACACCTACTTTTTTTGATCGGTTTCAATTCGGATTCGGTCAACTATCAGATTCCACAACACCCCTGATTATATTTTTTACTTTCTTCAAGGGTACATCAATTCACTAAAGTTGAAATGTTTGCAGTATGTTCGGAAAAGCAGTCAGAAATGGTATTGGAAAGTTTTAAGGATACGGAAATGTGTTTATATACACAGTTAAATTTAAAATTCCGAGTACTTGATATGCCACCAAACGAATTGGGAGCTTCAGCATTCCAAAAATACGATATTGAGGCGTGGTTGCCCGGTCGACAAATGTGGGGAGAAATATCAAGCTGCAGTAACTGTACAGACTATCAAGCGAAACGTCTTAATATAAAGTATAAGACGAAAGACGGAATACTGAAATATACTCACACTGTAAATGGAACAGCGGCTGCGATACCAAGACTGCTTATTGCTCTGATTGAGTCAAATAAGGTGATGCCTTTTATGGATTATGTTTTGGAAAAACAATTATAATAAATTTAATTTACAGATTGAAAATGGGACGGTATATCTACCTGAAGAGCTTCGAAATATTTTGAATAATTCATTATTGGCTCGTAACAAAGTAGTTCCATCCTTAAAACTTATTAAGCATTTTTAAAGTAGACGTTCTTATAATCAATTGTGTTAGAAATAATATGAATTCACAAATATGGTATGCAAACTACTATTGTATCATTTTTATATAAAAAGTAAAAATGCCTTAAATTTTGTTTTTATCAAATTCTTATTAAAACAATTAATTTTAGTATCGCTCCATTTATAATTATTGCGAATTATTTTCATTGCTGTGTTTGTCTTGTGCTTAAAATGCGAGATTTAAAGCCAAAACTAAGCAAAGTGAAAAAAACGTAAACGTCTACGTAAAAATGCGGAGGCTTACAAAAGGTTTCATGACCGGAGCACACTCTTGTAGAACCCCCAAAGTTGATCTAGTGACCGATGCCTAGTGCACACTAAAATTATGGAGGGAACACTTCTCCAGTCTGCTAAATGGCAGTGAATGTACAACGCCAGGAGAAGGCGAACCCGATTCTCCAATCGATTGCAATGGAGCAGACGTTCCATTGCCCGACCATGGAGAAGTTCGAATACCGATTACCCGTCTGATCAACTAAAAAGCGGCGGAAGCCGATGGATTACCGGCCGAACTATTCAAACACGGCGGCGAAGAACTGATAAGGAGCATGCATCAGCTTCTTTTTAAAATATGATCGGACTAAAACATGCCCAATCTGCGCCAACTACCGTGAGATAAGCTTCCTCAACATCGCGTATAAGGATCTATCAAGCGTATTGTGTGAAAGATTAAAGCCCACCGTCAGCAAACCGATTGGACCAGTGTGGCTTTAGACCTGGCAAATCAACAACTGACCAGATATTCACCAAGCGCCAAATCTTGGAAAAGACCCGTAAAAGAAGAATCGACACACACCACCTCTTCGTCGGCAAAACTAATTTGGCTGTGTAAACTGACGTTGAGCAACACCAAAAGCTCGGTCAGGATCGGGAAAGACCTCTCCGAGTCGTTCGATACCAAACGAGGTTTAAGACAAGACGACTCCCTATCGTGCGACTTCTGCTGTTGGCGCATGCCGATGGTATTGATACCAATACCTCAACACCCGCGCCGTTAGTTTTGCTTTTTCCAGATTGGACAAGGAAGCAAAGCAAATAGGTCTGGCAGTGAACGAGAGCAAAACGAAATATCTCCTGTCATCAAACAGACAGTCGTCGCACTCGTGACTTGGCTCTCACGTCACTATTGACAATGCAACTCCACATTCAACTGACAAGGTCATTTCTTCCCGCATTTGGGTTTTAACCACAATCTCCACGAATTTCACGAAGGGCTACAAGCTCCCCGTGGTACCAGAATTAAGTTTCCGGTCAGACCTCGTAGCCAAAGCTACTACCAGTTGAGCTACCATACGGCTCTGGACTGTCAGCAAGGATATTAGTCGCCTCTTACGACAGGCATGCCTTGCCACGGGTATATTTGGTTTCCCCCCCGAACCCAAGAGGTCCCCGTACCCGCAGGGAAAGTCACTATTGACAATCATAACTTTGAAGTTGTAGATAATTTCGTCTATTTAGGAACCAGTATAAACACCACCAGCAATGTCAGCCTAGAAATCCAACGCAGGATATCTCTTGCCAACAGGTTCTACTTTGGACTGAGTAGGGAATCGAGAAGCAAAGTCCTCTCTAGACGAACAAAAACCAAACTCTATAAGTCACTCATTATTCCCGTCCTGCTGTATGGTGCAGAGGCATGGACGATGACAACAACAGGTGAGTCGACGTTGCGAGTTTTCGCGTGTTGGCCACGGCGGATATCGCATTCGATGGAACGATAAGCTGTAGGAGACATACGACGACATTGACATAGTTCAGCGAATTAAAAGACAGCGGCTACGCTGGCTAGGTCATGTTGTCCGAATGGACGAAAACACTCCAGCTCTAAAATTATTCGACTCAGTACTCGCCGGGGGGAGCAGAGGAAGACGAAGACCTCCATTCCGTTGGAAAGACCAAGTGGAGAAGGGCCTGACTTCACTTCGAATAACCAATTTGCGCCACGTATCAAAAAGAAGAAACGACTGGCGCGCTGTTGTCAACTCGGCTATAATCGCGTAAGCAGTGTCTAAGCCAATAAAGAAAATGAAGTATTATGTCTTTTGGCTATGTTATAGAAAATTTAATATTTGTTATCGACATATTTATTTTCATTCAAGTGTTAATACATCTCTAAATAATGAAATATAAGAGCTAATTAGAGCTGTTCGTGTTCAATTGAGAGATATTTGTGACAGTCACTTACTGAATTGCAAAATCGCAAAGTCACAAAAATTCTCTAATTTAAAATCCCAATTTTAGAGACAACAAAAATCATAACTTATCGACTAGTTTTCTTTAACCCTTTGGTGACCATTACAATAACGAAACAAACTATTTTCAATAAAAGATGTCTAACCAAAGAAACAGCCTATGAAATGGACGCTGTTAACCGAAGAATAAAAGATCGTGGGGTTGTTCGAGTCTTAATCACTGCGGCAATATTGCAAAGCATCATGTTCGACGCAAAAATTTAGCAACTTTTGCAAATGTCAAACGTTCGAGCAACTCATATTTTGACATTTCTTGCGCGCAAAAGTGACAAAATCGGCATCAACAAAATTTATGATGGAAAAAATGAAAGTGTAAACACAATGGCTACGACAGACTGCAAACTACATCTGTCAAATATTAAAATACACACGTTCTTATGGGCAGTGTTATTTTGACAGCTGCACGACTACACGACTGCAGGCCGACAGTTGTCGTTCTCGCTAACTTCAATATCCTCCTATTTTTGCCAACGACAGTACGACGACAGTAGAGTTGACAGTAGAATGGAAGATAGAAAGAGGAGGTAGAGTGGTGATGCCACTAATATGTAAAATGTAAAATTATTCACAGCTCTAACAAACTTGATGCTATTTTACAAATAAAAGCATAAAATAGCTATATTATAGCTCTATTATATCATTTGTAATAACAAGTGATAATTTAAAACAAAAATATTTACCTATTTACTTATTTTTTGCATAAAAAATTTCACTTTGAACAAAATATTAAAATTTCATTGAAGTTAAAGGTATTAGTATGGCCACAACGAAATTGTGTACATACAAAATGGACAACTGCGTTGTTTTGTGTACATGCCGGCCATTGTGTTGTTGTTGCTTCTCAAAATGTACATGTAGTAAGATAAACAACGACGTTTTCAGTTCACTGTCGTGCCGCTGCAGTCTGTCGTAGCCATTGTGTTTACACTTTGAGGCAAGCGAAAAGTGATAAATATATATCTGGAGGATAAAATCGAATTGTTTTAAAGTTTTGCGATTTTTCTATTGCCCTCTTCTTTAAAATTTCGGTCATAAGCCACTTTATTACGCAAAACTTTGTTTCCTTGCTTTTTTGTAATTAAGATACAAACTACACTCAGTATTCACCAAGTTATCCACTGTTAAATTGATTAAAAAATTCATTTTTAAGACTTCTTAAACTTCGCTTCTTCAATGCACCTGCACGCTGCGCAAAATATTTGTTTAAGTATCAGCTGAGTATCTGCAAAAAAACATCAGGGTTGCAATATCGTCGCAGTTATTTGCTTGCTCGAACATCCCCCGTTTTCCAAAATAGTTCGCACATTAGAACAAGAAAATATATGTAGCATTTGTGAAAAATCAATAAGCAACATCGATGTGTAGTGAAAGAGGAGAAATACATAGTTACTTTTTTCCCCGAGGCTATAACAGGCAGATGGAGTCATGTGTAGTAGTTCGCCCAAGTGAGGAAAGTCCAGTGATTGCCATTCAGAAACGATTTTTTTTTATATTTACCTCAAATTAAAGGCTGATATCGCCGACCAAGAAATGCGATGGACGGGACAAAGACTGAGACACTCGTCCTTGTGGCATTTACTATAGTGGCCATATAAAGGAGCGCTCATTCGGTGTGGGATTTTTTAATATTTATTTATTTACTTACCCCAGTGGATGAACGCTAGCCACAATCCGCAATAAAGCGACGTTCTTCAATATATCGCCCCGACGGAAGAGAAGGACAATGTGACCAAAGATTCCTTCTATGAGCGCTTGGAGCGCACCTATGGGAGTTGCACCCGCCACGATGTCAAAATCGTGCTTGGCGTCTTTAACGTCACGGTGGGAAAAGAAGCACAACAGTAGGTAAATTTAGCTTCCACGAGGAACATTCCCAAATGGGTTGAGGCTGATCGACTTTGACTTTGGGGTCTGAATATGAATATCTGTAGTAGTAGATTCCAGCATAAGTTAATTCATCAAGCTACCAGGCTGTCTCCAAATCGAAAAGCCACCAACCAGATCAATCGTGTTGTGATAGACGGAAATCACATCTCCAGTAGTTTAGACGTGCGTACGCTCCGAAGACCTAACATCGACTCGGACCACTATCTTGTTGCAGCCAAGCAAAAAAGGGAACACTTCTTCAGTCTGATGAATGGCAGTAAAAGCATAACACAAGGAGAAGGCGAATCTCACTCCCCAATCGACAACGATATAGCAAACGTTTCATTGCCCGACTATGAAAAAGTTCTAAGAAAAACAAGGCGGCGGTGGCCGATGGATTTAAACACGACGGCGAAGAACTGAGAAGGGGCATGTCTCAGCTCCTTTGATAAATATGGTCGGACGAAAGCATGCCCAAGGATTGCCGTTCCGAGCCAAAGCTAGGTTTCATACACTACTTTTCTTGGTTGCCCATTTCTCTATTTTGTTTTGTTTGTTTTTGTAAAACAGCTGGTTTAAAGCAAAATGGTTTTCACCTCATATATTTTATTTTAACCTTAACCTTACAAAATAATCTTCACAATAAACCTCACAAATTTTTCCTCGCAAATCGGTGTGGGTCCGCCGAATAGGACTGTATCAGGCATGTTCTGGAAATCGCACGATTTAAATTCGGCACCGAATTTGCAAATCGCGTGAATTTGGTAATTTGGTTTGTTCCACAATTCGCGAGAATTGGCTTAAATTCGAAATCAACTACGAAACAGCTGATTGAGTATTGACAAATAAAATTTGTTTCAAATAATTTTACAAAATGAGTTTATTTTCAATTGCTGCGTATTTATTGACCAAAAATGAATGGGAAAGAAATGAAAAGATTCGGCGGCGAATTTTCAGGAATCATTCCAATCCTTTGGATATCCCAGATTCCGTGTAAGTATATATAAAACAAAGTTTGGAACACAAGAGATGCATTTTGTCCCAATAAAGTTTTGTTGCCTATTACAGGATAAGTAAAGAAGCGTTTCAGTGAATTGTTCGCGATGTCCAACCACTAATAAAACCGTCATCTATTATGGTGGAAATAAAGCTTGCTACTACTTTGAGATACCTTGCAGAGGGAGGGGGAAGGGATATGTCGCCTTGCAAGAAGTACCGTGTGCAAAATCTTACAGGAGATGCTAAATGCTTTGGAAAAAGCACTCTGTCCAAAATGGATTCAACTACAAATGAGCGAAGAAGAAATTAAAATGTCGAAAGCACATTTTTTCAACAATTTTAGTATTCCCGGAATAATCGGCTATGTAGACGGGACACACATAAAAATTACGAAGCCCCACCAAAATTTAATGTCTTCAAACAACTATGCCATATGTCCCAGAGAAAGTTGTAAAAATTATACATTTATGCAGTGCTTTGCACAACATTTGTCGCCATTATAACCTGGAAGTGCTTTAGATGCAGTGGACGATTTTCTGGACGAAGAAGTTACTGATTATAGCAGCCATCTACAAACTAACGCTGTATCCATTCGAGATGAAATCGCAAATAACTTAACGCGTATAGTAATTTTCATATTTTTTTATTCAATAAAAACATCACATTTAAGTTAAACTTTTTGACTATTTTTTGAGATCATTTAATAATAAAAGTAAAGTTTAGTAAAATGAATTATTCGATATTTTTAGTATTTGGTTTGAAATAAATATCCCTTTGCACTCGAATTTCTTCGATTTGCGATGCCTTCCACGGCCGTATATACATATGTATGTATGTGGAGTACTGGTTTATTAGGATACGTCGGGGCGACGTGATAACCAAAATCCAACTGACATGCTAAGCTTAGAGTTTAATTTCTTATATGCTTATTTAGGTAACGGTGATCGACAAGCATCAGGTGATGCTGCTGTCAATATGTAATGCATTATTATGATAGCTTAATTAACGTATGTAAGATAGAAAGAAGTACTGTAACTCATAGGATAACAATGTAAAGTAGAATGTAGGATAACTTAACCTTTGGTTGTACTTATATAAATGAACTTAGTATTAACCTATCAATGTATGAATTAAATATTTTAAAGATATGTTTAATGTGGGTGTTGCCACATATCTCCCCTGCGGGAAAAAAGAAAATTAGCAAGAAATTTTTTGAATTATGAAGACATTTTGAAGCGCACTCTTTTTTAACTTCTATGTATTGTTGTAGAAAGATCAGGATTTGTGTCGCTGGTAGTTGTGTTGCATAGGTTATATCCAGACGGATTGGATTGTATGTGCTCGATATCGTCACTACAAAGATAAGCTGGTTTTAGGCGATCGATGGATATGTGTGCAGGTTTTCCATACAGTAGCACTTTGTAGTATTTTTCATATCTGTCCATAACTGGGAATGGTCCATTTTACTTTGTCGTTTCGAATAAAAACGTGCGTTGAATTTGCGAGATCCTTTGAAATGAAGATTTTCTCTCGGTTATGACGAGAAGCAGACGTAGGCGTTAGATTTTGAAACGCTGTTGTTTTATTTGATGGTGTTAAAAACTCACCCGGGAGTCGGACTGGCTCACCAAAAACAATTTCTGCTGGTGTGGCTTGGACGTATTCTTTGAATGCAGCTCCTAGTCCTAAGAGGACTGCAGGGAGTGTATCGTACCAACTATCGTTGTGGCAAAGAAGAGATGATTTGAGTTGTCGGTGAAAGCGTTCGATAAGTCCGTTTGATAGTGGGTGATAACTCGTTGTTCGTTGATGTTTGAAACCGAGAAGATCAGCGAGCTTCCTGAAAAGGTCTGACTCGAATTGTCCTCCAAGGTCGGTTGTTATTCGAAATGGGATTCCAAAGTAGGAAATCCAAGTTTGCATAAGTGCATGTGCTATTAGTGGTGCGGCTGCTGGATAGCGTGTGAATCGGTCGATTATTGTGAAACATTTGGTGTGTCCTTTTGAAAGCGGTAGTGTCACCAAGTCTATTGCGTAGCTCTAATGATGTATTCGAGCTGTTGAGTAGTTGTTGAAGTTCGGCATCGTTGGTTTGAGCGCATGCAAGTTCTTCGGATGTAACTGCTATGTGAATGGCATCGACTCAAGATAAAGCGTCCGCAACGATATTGCTGGAACCGGATATGTGCCGTATATCGGTGGTAAACTGACCGATATAATCAAGTCGTCGAAATTGCCATGGTGAAGCGCGTTCGGGCTTCTGTTTGAATGCGTGCATTAAAGGTTTGTGATCAGTGTAGATTGCGATGTGTCGTCCTTCAAAAAAATGACGAAAATATTTCACTGCTTCGTAGACTGCGTTGAGCTCACGATCGTAGGTCGATCGTTTTTGAATAGATGGTGCAAGTTTGCGACTAAAGAATGCAAGCGGTTACCAATGTTCGCCAATACGTTGCTGAAGTGCGGCACCAATTCCGAATTCAGATGCGTCTGAAAAGATGGCCCACTCGGAGTTGTTGTCCGCATGTGCCAAGAGTGTTGCATTAGCTAGAGCTTTCTTGAAGTTTGTAAATGCGTTTTCAAGCGATGCTGTCCAATTTATTATAGTTTTAGGACCTTCTAGTAGGGTGTTGAGTGGTGCGAGTAAGTTTGCTGCGTTCTTAATAAATTTGCGGTAAAAGTCGATTGTACCAATGAAGTTGCGTAGTTTGGTGATTGTTGAAGGGCGAGGATTGTGGATGATGACTTTGACTCGTTCCGGAAGTGGTTTTATTCCATGGGCGTAAATTGTATGACCTAGGAACTCGATTTGTTTGAGACCTAGACATATTTTTGTTGTATTGATGACTAAGCCATAGTGTTCAAGGCGCTGAAAAACTATACGCAAATGTTGTTTATGCTCTGCTTCGTTGACACCGCTTACGCGATTATAGCCGAGTTAACGACAGCGCGCCAGTCGTTTCTTTTTTTCGCTACGTGGCGCCAATTGGAAGCGAAGCCAGGTCCTTCTCCACTTGGTCCTTCCAACGGAGTCGAGGTCTTCCTCTTCCTCTGCTTCCCCCGGCGGGTACTGCGTCGAATACTTTCAGAGCTGGAGTGTTTTCATCCATCCGGACAACATGACCTACTCAGCTACTGGAATTTGATTGAAGGCACGAATTAGGTCGATGGTTGAATAGTAAGATGTACCGTGTAAATTTGCGGTGAAGTCTTCTAAGCATCGAACTGGGTATCGATCTGGTATGGTACGTTCGTTGAGACGGCGGTAATCGCCGCATGGGCGCCATTCGCCACTCTTTTTGGGCGCCAAATGTAGTGGTGATGACCAAGGGCTATCTGATGGTCATGCATTAACCGGGTTGATCATCTTTTGAAATTCAGCTTTCGCGATTTTTAGTCGTTCGGGAGCTAATCGCCGAGCACGACTGCTGACTGGAACGCCAGATGTTGTCTTGATGTGATATTGCGTTGTATGTGAAGTTTGTTTGGGTTCACCATCGGGAGTGTAATCTTAGGATATTCGGCAAGCAGTTGCCAAAATCCTAATGATTGATTCGGCTTTGGAGTTTGATCGACTGTACAGTCACGCTTTTCGTTGTACCTGAGGTGCACAGTAGTGTGGTTTCGTCGATGAGTCGTTGGTTTTTAAGATCTACGAGGATGCCGTAGTGTGAAAGCAAATCGGCGCCAATAATTGGATTGGACACATCTGCCAGTATGAAACGCCATGTTAGCGCTCTGCGAAGGCCGATGTTTAAGACGATTGTTACGACACCGTAAGTATTAACGGGTGTTCCGTTAACTGCGATGAGGTGGTAGCCGGTCGCCATCTTCGTGTTAGTTGCTCGTTTGTGAGGGTAGACTGAAAATTTGGAGCCTGTGTCCACTAGAAATTCTGTGTGTGTAAGTGGCGTTCCGTGATAAAGAGGCGGTACGATGGTGGGAGAGAGGCGCTTTCCGCCGCTAACGTCTCTCTGGTTCGTTTCCCGCTTGTTGGCAATCCGGTGTGCATTTTTGAGCTAGGCTGCCAAACTTTTTGTGATACCAGAAGGTGTTACTGGTGGACATGGCAGGAGAAACCGATCTGCTTCTGTTGATGCGTTGTGAACGAAAACGTTTTCGTCCAGTAGTTTGATGGGTGTCCAGAAGCTTCTGAAGACATTTCTGTCGCCCAATCTCTCACCGTCCAGAAGTTGTAGAATTTTCGCTTCTCTCGATTTAGCATAGCAAGCAATTAGTGTGGTCTTTAAACGTTGATAGGGCTTGTCGACTGGTGGATTTAAAATGATGTCCTCAGCGTCGGTAGCTATGCGCGTGTCTATCAACGAAATCGTGTGGTGGAATTTGTCCACCTCGCTCGTGACGTTGTGATTGCGGAAGTGTGAATTGCGCGAACCAGAGGGCTGGTCTGTCTTGGTTGAAGCTTGGAACACGTATTGTCGCAGGGCTGGAATTGTTTCCCAAGAACATGGAAGGCTTCGGTAGGCGTGTCATGTCATCCTCGGCAGGCATTTCAGATAATATTTAATTAATAAATATAGAAAATATAAAATACTAGTTACGAAATGTTGCGCACAACGCTGCCAAATTATGGTTGAGTGGTGTGACTTTAGCCTTGTGTCACCTTTAGTGGGATGGTCCGCTATTGGTAACGGGCCGCTGCTGTAAAATTCCACCGTTGATCCACGATGATCGCTAAAGTCTACGTCGGGGTCACCAATTGTGGAGTACTGGTTTATTAGGATACGTCGGGGCGACGTGATAACCAAAATCCAACTTAGCTTAGAGTTTAATTTCTTATATGCTTATTTAGGTAACATTGATCGACAAGCATCAGGTGGTGCTGCTGTCAATATGTAATGCATTATTATGATAGCTTAATTAATGTATGTAAGAGAGAAAGAAGTACTGTAACTCATAGGATAACAATGTAAAGTAGAATGGAGGATAACTTAACCTTTAGTTGTACTAATATAAATGAACTTAGTATTAACCTATCACTGCATGCATTAAATATTTTAAAGATATGTTTAATGTGGGTGTCGCCACACATATTCCACAAATTTGAGCTACTTCTTCCTCACTGGGGTTTAGGGAAAATTTGTTGAATTGCCCTCCTCCAGTAGCTCTGTTTTCGCATTTGTTGTGTGCGATTTTCTTCCGGATGCAGCCTTTCCAGCCATTAACATCTTTTTGAGGTGGACCTTCGGTATTAAGCATTTTAGCGAGGTCTGCCCACAAAGCCTCCGCAGCAACGCGATCCCCTTTAACGAAATTTTTCGCCAAGTCTGGATTTTTGCCCATAAAATTTAAAAAACTGTCTTCTTGACTTTGGCTTTTATGTTTTCCCCTAAAATAAGAAAAGGAAAGTATTAATTTTTGAGAAGAAATCCAAATACCTGTCTCAAATGCTTACATTTTAACATTAAAGCAAATTCAACATTTCGCGCACTTCTTTTTAACCGACATCAAAACGTCAAAAATTTGCGAAATCGATTTCTAGAACATGCCATATCGCACCGATTTCATGTTCGAAAAATGTAAATTCGTAGTCGCAAAGTGGTATTCAGAACATCGTCCCACGATTTCATTATCATTTTCATGCTAAATCGATTTCTGGAACATGCCTGTATATTACATTTCTTTCATTCCTAGCAATGTACTGTCATTTTGGTTGTTTGACAGAGTACTTTTCATATCAAAAAAATTCTTGAAGAGGCGACATCGACATGCTCACCTTCGATCGCATAACTGCAGCAAGGTTGGCTTGTCAAGTCATACATGTGCTTTCGATCGATATGTGTTCGATTGCAATTTACTCGTGTTTGGGCTTGTGCGCATACCAATCCCATGTTGGCGAATTTACGATCGGTGTGCACACATGTATGTCGTGTATGGCTCTGTGTACACACAAAATTTCATAGGAAATGGGAAAGATCACGGACGAACAATTCTCCGCTTGCTTGTCACACATATTCACTGTTTGAAGAACCAGAGAAATGAGAAAGATTAAGGGTATTCTCTTGCTCTTGCAAGATTGCAGATTGCAAAAATACTTTACCGAAATATACAAGAGCACGAGAGCACCCATTGCAGAATCTAGTGATATATGAACGGCTGATTCGGTCAATTTATTGTTAAGGCTATTATGCATGGCTATTGTGAATTGACGCACCTTTTGCATAAATTTTTAACAAAAAAGAACTGTAACAAATCTTTATAATTTAAATAGAAATTATAAAATCCATGTAAAACTTATCTTCCTCAAATTTAACGACGTAATATGTCTTTATGTAAAATGGCTGCTAAAACAGGGTTGCAATTATATTTTTGCGTGACATTGCACGCAAAATGTTTTGGTCTGACATATTTTCCAGTCATTGCAAATAATTTTCTGCGTGTGTTTGTTGTTGTACTGGTGCACCAAGAGGAAATATATGCAATTCTTGCACCGCGCAAGGGTTGCAAGCGAATACCCCTAATGTGTCGAAAGACTGACGCGACGACAAAGCGTCGCAACATTATACTGTTGGTAGAAAATCCGAGCTGTGCCATAAACGAACGATCACCGATTGTCATCGCTTTAAAGCTTTGCCAACAAATCAGCGTAAATATTTATGTTTATGTATAAGCTCGCATACATATCGATGCAGACTTTTGTTAGCCGCGGAAAATATTTTAGAATTGAAAAATGTTTTAAATCGGCAAGATCTATTTTCCCAATTTTGTCACATTTTTCTGAACTTTCTGTGCTTGCGGGGTTGACATTTTTCCCTTCTAGAAGAATATCAGAAATTGTTCAAATTATGAATTTTAGCTTTTGCAATCGTCGCGAAAAGAAACTTGTAGGCAAAGGCATGCTTGAGGAGATGTAATGGTGTTTGTTTTTATTAATAAAACGAGCATATGTGGATGTAGGTTTGTGTATTCATTATTTTTTCGGCAATGTCATACACACATACATATGGATAGAGCAATGCGCGAGTTAGCGACGCCAAAAATAGCCTAAATAAATATCGCACTTAAGCTAAACAAACATGAAAATTCCCGAACCCAAAGTGCAGCAGACAAAATACGATAAGAGATAGATAAGTGTAACAAAACTACATTAGTTTAGCAAGTAAGCAATCATTCTCATAAGTTTAAATAGCTGTAAGGTTGTGAAAAATAGTCATAAATAAAATATTAATGAAACAGGCAACACGAAAGTAAGTGCACTGCCCAAAAAAATCATATATATTATCTTTTACTTAAAACAAGCCAACCGTTTGTTAACTCACGCATTATATTACTGATAATATCTTAATTTGAATTTAAACTGTATTTACATATGTATACACTTATTTGCTGGTAGATACGTATGTATGAAAATTTAAATCATAAAATGTGATTTACATATAATATTGTTGTGATATACATATTAAGTTTTTAGGGTATTATGATAGTATCTTATATACATACATATATAGCATACATACAAACATATTCACGTATGAAATTATACATTATTACAGTCGTGTTTTATTTGACTTATTAGCTTATTTTGTATAGAAGACATAAGGTGGCCATACAAGACACACATGTGCGTTCGATCGGTATGTGTGCGATTGCGATTTACTCGTGTATGGGCTTGTGTGCATACCAATCCATGTCCGCAAAAATGTTTGATTTTTTACGATAGGTGTGCACACATGTCGTTTTTTTTAGGAGAAGGGGGAATCTTACATAGTTACTGCTACTTTGCTGTAGCAATATGCACGATTCGTACTGCCCGCTATAGGTGCCCCTCATTCGGAACCACGCTCAGTCAGTATTACCTACTGTTCTGGAATTGCGAAACGGTACGCCTACTTACTAAACTCTAACTCCGTCTCCTGTAGCTTTACTGAAGCCCTGTGTTAATCGGTCGGATACTTCGTTATTGCTTCCACAGAAAGAGCAAACTACTCCCTCGGCGGCCTTAATTATGCAAGTACTAATTACAATATACGCTCTGCCGCCTTTAGTTTTCGGCTTGCGCTTTTACTTTTATCATATATTCGCTTCAGCTCAAGAGCCATTATGTCTGGAGGCATAATTCCTGCTAGAACCCCAACAGCTTCATTAGAAACCGTGCGAAATGCACTGGCTATTCTGATAACGCTCAACCGGAACAACGATTGTGCCACTCCAGCACATGGTTTATGTATTAATGCTGGTCCCATACAGCCGCCGCATACATTACAATTGCCTGGCTGACTTGGCCGGAAGAGCTCTCCTGCTCTGTTTCGGCCCTCCTATGTTTGCCATTATTCTTGATAACGCCATGTTTAGACGCGCCGCTTTTCACTCGCTTTTTGAACATGCATTTTGTAGTTGAGTCTCGCATCAATCATTACACCAAGGTATTTCACAGCAGATTGAGTTGTAATGTTGTGCCTGTCTATGTTAAGTGAAATGATTTCCATTTTTTTCTGCTAGTTATAAGAACTGCTTCCGTTTTGTGACCGGCAAGTTCGAGTTTTGAACTCGTTAGCCACTGCTTTATCTTTAGTACAGTATCACTGCATATACTGATACTTTGTATTTGATGGAGCTCTTTAGCTACTATTGTCACCGCAATATCATCTGCGTATCCAATTCTTTATATATATATATATATTGCACTTCTTTCGGTAGAGGGAGGCGCAATATTGCATTGTATGTATTCCAAAGGAGTGGGCCTAGCACTAATGCACGCATTATATGGGGCCAATGAGCCGAGTTAAACGCGTTTCTCACATCAAATGTGACGACCGCACAATATTATTTTTTTCCATATATTCACCTGTCTCCTTCAATAGCATTTTCTGCTATACCTGTTACTTTCTTGATTGCATCAAGAGTTGAACGCTTTCTACAAAAGCCATATTGGTTATCGGAGAGACCACCATCTCCTTCCAGATGATTACCTAGACGGGTACAGACTATCCGCTCCAGCAATTTGCCCATCGTATCAATCAAACAGAGCAGTCGATAGGAGCTTGGGTCTCCTGTCGGCTTGTTTGGCTTCTGTAGGAGTACTAACCGTTGTACTTTCCAAATTTTTGAAAACACTCCTTCACGAAGGCAATGTGTATACAAAGCCGAAAATGGTTTTGGATCATAGCTGATTGCAATTTTAAGAGCCCTATTCGGGATACTGTTTGTTTGATTTATTGTGATAGACTAAAAATTAAGTGAGTATGAGAAAGAATTACAAACTAGTATGCAAAGAGATGAGGATAATGGAAAATAGTGATGGGAAGTGTTGCCACGTATATATATTTCCAACACTCCTTCTCAACACTTTACAAAAATTATTTACTTATATCTATTAATATATATCCATCTCTTTTTAGAATTGTAAATGCTTTAACTTTCGTAAATTTTTAGTTAACATGTCTGACATCATATTGTTTGTTGAAATATAATTTAAATCTATTTCATTGTTAATGTACATCTGCCGGATATGATGCAATTTGATGTCAATGTGCTTGCTCCGTGCATGATAGAATGGATTCTTCACCAGACTTTGGGAACTCAGATTGTCGTTATTTATTACCATAGGTCCGCTCTTGCCAAAACCCATTTCTTTTAGAAGTTTGGTTATGTACGCTGCTTCTTTTGCTGCCGCAGATAATGCTATATACTCGGCTTCTGTACTACTTAGAGCTACGACGCTCTGTTTCTTAGATTCCCAAGAGAACGCACCACCAGCTGCTACGAAAGCATACCCCGTATAGGACTTACGGTCAGTTGGATCACTACCCCAATCAGCATCTGCAAAGCCTTCAATATCTTTGCCAGTTTTTACGTAGTGTAATTTAAAATCCGCTGTCTTCTTCAAATACCGTAGTAAATGCTTTAATCCAGCTTCATGCTCTATATGTGGATCTGTATTATGCTGAGATAATTTGCTAACTGAATGGATGATGTCAGGACGAGTTGATATTGCTAAATACATTAGCGCGCCTACTATTGATTGATACTGCACTTTATCGACCTTCTTGCACATTTCGTTACTGCAATGAACCTTAAACCCAGCATCCAATGGAGTTGTAGCGTCTCTACAATCTTCCATATTGTACTCTTTAAGCAACCTTAAAATGTACTGCTTTTGACACAACGTCATACTGCCCGTTTCATCGCAACGCCCTATTTCCATGCCCAAGAAATGCGTTAACTGACCACCGTCAACGATGTCAAACTTGCTTGCTATGTCGGCTTTGATCTGGATTAGTTCAGACTTATTCGAACTCGCAATGATTAAATCATCTACGTACACTGCAATTAAAATCGTTACATTTATCGAATTTCTTACATAAATGCATAGCGAGTCATGCTATGGCTTAAATCCCATATCTTGAAGAACAGAATCTAATTTCTCATTCCATTCACGACCGCTTTGCTTTAAACCGTATAAAGACTTCTTTAGTTTCAATACGCGATCTGGATATCTTCTATCGATGAAACACTCTGGTTGCTGCATATAAACCACGTCAATTTGGTGTAAGTACAAATTATGTTCAACCGCCAATGCGATTACCATTCGAATATTTGCGTATCTGACGGCTGGAGAAAATGTCTCAAAATAATTTACGCCGTATCGCTGACTGCAACGCTTGGCTACCAATCGCGTATTAAATTGCTTAATGTCGCCGAATTTGTCACGTTTAACAGTATATACTCACTTGCAACCAACCACCTTTTGACCTTGTGGCAAATAAGCAAGTATCCACGTGTCATTTTTCACGAGTGCTGCATACTCCTCCATCGCGGCTTTCCATTCAGTAGAATGATCGCTATTTAACGCCTCTTCAACACTGTTTGGTGTCTCTACTGACTCTTCACACATTAAATGGAGTTCATTGTTTGTTTTCGCGAACGTCCTCTTTTGCCAGTATGCAACAATTTTAGCCTACCTCGACCACTCACTACTGCATCCCGTACATTATTGCTGTCGTCGTCACTTTGATCACTTTCTACACCTTCGCTGTTTACCACTTGAGTATCTGCTACTTCGCCATCGTTGTTTTTACTATGTAACTGCACTTTAGTCAACACGATGCCCTGCAGTTCATCTTCGTTGAATTCGATGAGTTTCGTATCTGCCTGCTGAGTATCATTAGGCTTTTCGATGAAGATGACATCGCGGCTGACAAAAACTTTTCTGCTTACTTGATCACACAGACGATAACCCTTACTTATTTCTGAATAACCGATCATAATGCACTCTTTACCTTTAGTGCGAAACTTTTTTGATTGTTTTTTATCGAGAGCCACTGCCGTCCACCCGAAAATTTTAAAATGCGATACACTGGGTTTCGTACCCACCCACAATTCATGTGGCGTTTTGTTCACGAGAATTTTTGTCACTGTTCGATTACGTATATATGCAGCTGTTTTCACTGCCTCTACCCAAAAATGCTCGCCAATTTTGCATAATCTAACATTGCTCTAGCCATTTCTACCAATGTCCTATTTGCATGTTCCGCGACCGTTATCGCTTCTCAAGTTTTTAATTTTACATCCGGTTTGCTTTTCTGCCATAGCCTTGTATTCTTTAAATGCCTCAAAAACAGCATCTTTCGTTTTTAAAAAATATACACACACGCGATTTGCCATCAATAAATGTAGCAAAATATCGTGAACCACCAACTGATGTGCAATTTATTGGACCACAAACGTCACTATGCACTACAGAAAGTAACTCTTTTGCAGGCTTTTCTGAAACTTGAGGAAAGGGATTCACATTTATTTTTGCTTTTGCGCATGTCTTACATACTATTTCATTCGGCACTTTACCAATCTTTAACCCAAACACTGATTGGTTGCTTGACATGTCCTTTAAACAATTAAAATTTACGTGTCCATACCGATTATGCCACTTAAATGCATTTCTTTCTGTATCATTTTGTGTAACTTTGCTTAAACATTTGTTATGATCGCTCTTGTATATAAAAAGTCCATTGTCCTTGAACGCTTTCAATAACACGCAATTTTTGTTATTTTTAATTTCGACGCAATCACGCTCACAGACACAAAGTTATATTGTAATGCTGGTACATACAAAACATTTTTCAATGTAATCAGTGTACCGCCGACGTCAACGTCGCCACGGCCTACTGCGTCAATACACTGTCCACCAGCTAACCAAATTTTTTCACTAGCGTTCGTATATTTTGTAAACAAGCTGCGATCGCAACACAAATGCGAAGTTGCACCGCTATCCACGCACCAAGTATGTGTCGCCAACACGTTTCTGTTATTCGTTTTTGTATGCATCATAAAACAAGACCGTTCAACCCTGTTGCTTTCTTGCTTGCACTCACTCTTTTTCGGCTGTCTACATGCTGCTGCGAAATGTCCACGCCGACCGCAATTGAAACACTTGGCATTTTTACCGTTTTTACTGTTCTTGTTTCCTAAACCGTTTGCTACGCTTGCTTTGTTTTTGTTCTGTAAATTACTAGATACGCATGTCTTAGCTTGCATTAGCACTTTTGTACTTTTATCTTGTTTTTCTTCAATTGCACATTGCCGCGCACCCTCTTTCATATTGCGCCGGCAAACTTGATAATAAAATTATCACTAATATTTCCTCTGGAAGTTCAACTTCTATTTCAGAGAGACTCTCGCGAATTCCACAAAATTCGTTTATATGATTTGCAATGGCAGTCCCTTCAAATATATTTAGTTGTAATAGTTTTTTAAACAACAAAATCTTTCGCGCAGGTCCTTTTGGCTGATGTATTTCGCGGAACTTATTCCATGCTACCAATGCGCTTGTCAAATGCTTCACATGGTTTATTTGTGACGGTTTTACACAAAGTAAAATTGAAGCCAATACTTTTTCATTTTTAATATCACATGCCGCTTTTTCCGCAATCGTCATAGTGTCTGATTTGACCTCACGGCCACACACAACGCCCCACAGATCGGAGTGTACAAGAACACTTTCGATTTAGAAAAGCGAACTCATTGTCTTTTAAACTATAATACACCGACGGACAGTATAATTATTTGCGTTTACAAATTTAAATACCGACACACAGTCTTTCGCTATTATAACATACAACAACGCGTGCGCACAAGTCTATGTTTCACACAATTTCAAATTCGCGAATGTCGACACACAGCAGTCCGCTGGGCCCATAACCTGTTTGTTTGATTTATTGTGATAGACTAAAAATGAAGTGAGTATGAGAAAGGATTACAAACTAGTGTGCAAAGAGATGAGGATAACGGAAAATAGTGATGGGAAGTGTTGCCACGTATATATATTTCCAACAGATACCATCTACTCCTGGTGCTTTGCTATTTTCAAAGCGCTCAGCAGCCTGATAAACTTCGAGCTCGGTGATTTCTGGCGCTTCTACGACTTCTTCGCGGTAAAAATTTCCCCCTCCTTGGTTTTGTTGTTGAAATAGAGTTTCTACAACATTTTGGAGTAATAAGGGGCATGTAGGCGCTTGACGTTTGCCACCTTTAATACTTGACATTACAATCCTATACGCCCTTCCCCACGAATTTTCGTCCACTTTTTCGCATAATTCTTTGAAACATGTCATTTTACTCTTTTTAATAGCTTTTTTTAAGTCGTTGCGTTTCATCTTGAATGCTTCTCGTAGTCTGTGACAATCTAAGCTGCCTATGTTTCTTTGAAACGGCGCCTCGCTTTTTGACTATCACTTTTCAGTGATTCGATTTTACGATTCCACCAATAAGCAGGCTTTCTCTGGGCGGTTGTCCTCTTTTTATTCATAGCGGCATCACAGGCTTTGCTAATGTTTTGTACCAACAATTTAGCCTGTTGGTTTATATCATCAATTCCGTTTATGTTTTCATCCAGCATTAACTTAAGTTCCTCATCTAGGGTTTCAATTCTCCATCCCTTGGACTTCACCTTTTGGTGGCAAACATTTCGCTGTTGCATACTCTTGCTGATACTTATCATTATAGCCAGGTGGTCACTCTGGGTATATACGTCGCATATCCGGCAGTCTATGTATCGATATAGCACTCTGCTGGCAAAAGATATATCGATAGTGGAGCTACGCCAATTTTTCTCAAATGTGTTTTGTCTTCCTGTATTAAACAGTACTACGTCTAGAAAGTAAATGCTGAAAGTAATGCACTACATCTCAAATTTGTTTTTTGCTGCCCCATTTTAGAGCCCAGGCATTAAAGTCACCTGCAATTATATTAGGTGTAGTTGTCATCGCATCTTTTCATCACGTGGTCGTTTTGGTGTGACTTTAGCAGTCGTCTGTTCCATAGCTACGCTTCTACCGGCTATCCGCGACCTGCCGACCCACTCCCCCAGCTTTGAGCTCATCTGATATTCCAGATCCCGTAGGATCCAAGACTAACGGGCGCTGTGTGCACACAAAATCTCATTTTTCTTTTAGCTTATGATGGTTAATGGCTTATATTACCAAAAATAAGAAATATTAAAAAAATCACATACCAATATACAAGTTGTTTTGAAACTAGCATCATTTAATTAGAATGTTATCAGTTTTGCATGTATTCATAAAAATGCGCAAGATGATAATCATATCAATTAATATGATTGCATGAAAACGTATAAAAATATAAGCAAAAGGCCAACAATATATATTAGTAATGTATATATTTGAGCAAAATTTTCATTCAATACTCAGCTCTGTTCACGCGCCACTGTTAAAATTTCTCCTGCTGAGCTAGCTGTGGTGAAACACACTCATTGCATTTTGTTTGCTTTTGACACTTCACACGCTTGTTGATATACATAGAATACGTTCTCTGGCACTATATACACACGCAAAAATGACGTGTATAGCGAAACGATTTCATACAGATCGAACACACTTGTGTGTCGTGATGGCTACTTTAATAGAGAATGATTATATCAAGATATCAAATGGCCACAAAAGATCATTGGCGACCTTAAAGTGCCCATACACGAGCACACAAGTGCGTCCGATCGGTATGAATTCGTTTGCCCATACACGACACACAAATCCATTTTGCGTTCGTTCTTCACTGATTTAACATGTGCGACAGGCAAGCGGAACTTTTCTTCGAATTTATTTCTAATGTAGCACTTTTATCTATTTCTTTATTTCTTATTTCGTTAATAAGTTATTCCAACTTTTATTTTTCTCAATTTTATATTTATCACTTTTCATTTGCCAAATTGCCAATTAATTTTTTATAATAATATATTTATAAGATCAATAAATTCTGATACAAAATCTTTATTAAGGGGGAGCCTGCTTTAGAAGCTTCAAACAATCGATTTTTTTTTTTGCTTAAGTTTTCTTAAAAATTATCTAAGAATATGTCCCAAAGTTATAGATGGGAATTCGAAATATTATCGAAGCTAGAAGGGAAGTGACCGAGCGTCTAGCAGATATACATACATATGTACTCGTATGAGCGCTTGGGCAAAAAGCGAAAACTTTGAAGCGTGATTTCTCGGTTTTTCATTTTTACGATTATTCTTAATTGGCGGGCAGGATAGAAAAACAACTAAACGTCGTATGGAATTAGGGCAAAGTTTATTATCATTGGCATAAAATTAACTCATATTTAAACTAAAAAAAATTTTAAGAAAAGTCAAGTTTTAACATACTTTTAAACAGCATAAAGAAACATTTTCTGGTCAAAAGTCACTACTTATTCAATTTAAAAAAAATTAAAATTTTACACTTTTTTTTGAGTTTTCTTAATTTAACTAGAAGATAAACTAGAAGATGAATCCCTTGAATTTTTTGTTTTCAATAGAATTTGCGACCTGCATCCTGCGCGCCGTCCGAAAAATGCACATGGGAGATGCATCGGGCGATTGCTTCCCAAAGGCAGAATATCAAAGATTTCGTATCCAAAAAATTTGTGAAAGATGTTGAAATATATAACTATAAATCCTATAAATTTTGCTTGAATCAATTATTTCTTTCCCTCCCAAAAAAATCCTCAAAAAAATCGGTTTTTTGAAGCCCCGAAAGCAGGCTCTCCCCTTAACACTTGCCATTGTCCGCGATCTTCACTGTTTGTGCGCAGATAACGCCATACACGATACACATGTTCGCGCACCGATCATAAAAAATCAAACATTTTCGCGAACATGGATCGGTCCACGAACAAGCCCATACACGATAAACCGCAAGCGCACACATACAGATCGAACGCACTTGTGTGCTCGTGTATGGGCAGTTTTAACGGCAATGTATTTGACAGTTTGCTAGCAATGTACAGTGCCTGTCGAGGTACCTTGTTTTAATATATTGCGATCATATTCTAGAAATACTTATTCTAATAAATAATATATGTATTATATATTATTCTGACAATATTGTACTAACGGGGCATCTTGACAGGATAGAATTTATAGAATACTAACTGTCAAACGTATTGCTATTGCCGTTGCCAAATTTGTATGTGGGCTTTTGCAAACATATTATAATCATTTGCGCAAAGGCGTAGGGTAGGTATCTGATGTAGCGCACATTTTAAGCTCTTGAACTCCTTAAATAATAATTGTGGCATAAATTTTATATACCAGTTAAAATAATAAATTTAAAATGAGCAATGATATTTTGGTTTTTATAAGTTTATTAAATTTAAGATTTCGCTTAAATCGAACCCAATTTGCATAATTTTTCAGTAAATTAACAATAATAAACTAAATATTAAATTTTTTTTAAATGTTATTTTGAAAATGTACTTTATTTTTATAATATAACACAACCTTCTTAATTCTCGCTCTTCTAATTTCCATATTACCGAAATGAAAATGCCGTCGTCATACATATGTGCAAATGGGATATGTTGCCTCTTAGAAATTTTCATAGAAATGAAAACTGCGCTGTCAAACTGCTGAAGTGACAGCTTATAGCTTACGATATACTAATTAGTTTGCCATATATTGTAAGCAATAAGCAATGTGGAGTCTCCACTGGCAATAGGCACGGCAATACAGTTAGTAAGACATAGATTTTATCCTGTCGAGATGCCCCGTAATATGCCTATGTAGACAGCAAGCAATACTATCGTTTTAATATAACATAATGTATTCCTTGAAACTTCATAATGCTATAAAAAATTCGTGTAGATCCAAGAGCCTGCGAGGATGTAAATCTAAATTGTCTGATTTAAGTGCAAAGCCGGATCCTAGGTCTATAACAAAAGACTATGTGGGTCCCCCGGATAAGTTATCTAATATACGCCCCTATGTCAGACATATTCCCAAGAATGAAACAGACTTGGAAAGGCGCCTAAGGCAAATGCAGGAGCAGACCGAAAAATGGAATCATGATTTCTGGTCAAATCACAATAAGAACTTCTATCAGGTATTGAAATATTTGATTATTGTGTAAAGTTTAACTAATATTTGTAGAGTTTCTCATTAAATCACGCTCTCATTGTAGTTTATTGAGTTTTACCTAAAACGAAAATGGAAAACTAATCGGAATGTTAAGTATTCGTCAGTATTAAACAATTTGTAAACAGTATGTAAAAATTTTCAAAGATTGGAGACGGTATCAGTAGGGGAGTAAAAAGATTGGGTAAATTTTTGAAAAGCATCCCCGGATTTCGCGGTTAAAATGGGTATGTATGGATAGAGGAGGTCCTCCAGATTAGGAAAATATATATATAAAGTTGCCGCTGATTTATGGTTTTTGAGATATTTGCATTTAAAGTTAAAAAATTGGAACTATTTAAAATGCGTATTTCTCCCATTTATGTATAATGAATTTTATAGTAATATTTTTAACTTTTATATCCACTAACACTTCACTAATTTTTCTAACCATTTATTTTATATTTAATAGTGCAAAATAACTTTTGTTCATTTATTTTTTTTCATACGATAACAAAAGGGTTGCATTCTAAGTAATAATCGGTGCTACCGTACGTTCATATTTTACAGAAGCACCAAAAGAAATGAAAACAAATAATACCACAATGACAGGATATAGGTAACACATTAGTTTTCCGCATAGAATTCCTTTCTGCATTGGGGGCCTTCTTCCGCGTTTCAAAAAAAATAACCCTCGGTCGGACCATCGCCTGGACGTGCTCAGGTTTTTTGCGTTGAACTCTTTTTTGCGTTGGGGGGCCTTCGGCCGCGCTTCAAAAAAATAACCCTCGGTCGGACCAACACCTGGGCGTGCTCAGTTCTTTTGCGTTGAACACCTTTTTGCCCGATCCAACACCGTGATTTATCAAGATAATGAGAAGTCTAAAAGATTTTACATTACTCATCACACGATAATGAATTTAGTTATGACGTCATAATCTTTCTTTTCTCTTAATTTTATTCCATTACAAAATATGGTAACACTGATTTTTTGCTTGTTTACAACCATTTTCTTATTTTATGAATAAATGGATTTAAACTAAAGTTTGATATGGAATTAAAGTTATTTTTGCACTATTTAATATAAAATAAATGATTGGAAACGATTGAGTGAAGTGTTAGTGGATATAAAAGTATAAAAGGAGCATTGGCGGCAAACGCGCGATATGAGACATGCCGAGTTGCTAATGGGAGGATACAATTTGAGTAGGTTCAAGGTTGTAATAAACCTTCCCAGGAACAAACTCAGGCTACTGGTCGCATGGTATACCGGCCACTGCAAGTTGAATAGGCACCTGTACAACATGGGCCTATCCTCTTGCGATAACTGCCGGTTCTGCGACTTGGAGCCTGAAACCCCGGAGCACCTGCTGATTGACTGCACAGCAGTCTGTATGTTTCCAGATAGGGATCGCATGGCTTCACTAGCGCCCGGAAGTCTATTGAACTTCATCAATGCGCTGGGGCTAGGTGAGTCTATGTAAGTTAGGAGAGGGCACAATAGACCAAAGGTCCCGATGCATTCCTCATATTGAATCAATCAAGTATAAAATGTAAGTGTAAAATGCATTATAAATTGGAGAAACACGCATTTTAAATAGTTGATTTTTTGAACTTTAAATGCAAATATCTCAAAAACCATAAGTCAGCTGCAACTATATGTATATATGTATATTCTTGATCTGGAGGACCTCTATCCCTTCATACCCATTTTAACCCCGAAATCCGGTGATGCTATTCTAAATCGCAGCCAAAAGATGAGGCAACATAAAAACTATAACGTTCGAAAGTTACTAAATTAAAACTTAAGGATTAGTCTAAATCAATAGGACCAGTTAAATTTTAAAATAGCCTCCATGAGCTATATAGAGAAAGAGGAGGTTCTCCAGATTAAAATAATATAGGTACATATTTCCATTAAAAGTTGAAAACTTCAACCGGTACAATTTCGATTTCTTTGGCACCGCGATCTGAAGGTACCGTTGAGATATTCGACTTTCAAGTTCAAAAATTTGAACATTTCAACAAGCTATTTCACTACTTTTAAGACAATTTATTTTTCACTTTAAATTCGGTTAATCAAGTTGTAAATATTTAAACAAATTCATATTTTACACTTTTACATGCTTTATAAGCAAGAAATCTATATTTTAACTACTTTTTACACTCTTAGTGGACATCATTTATGTGCTAACAATTCCGATTACTTTGGCGGTCAGGTAAAAAAAAAACTAATTTCGCTATAAATGGGGTATGTGCTGCAAGGGGAGCTTCCCCAAGAGAGAAATATGCAAATATTGCTAACACTAATATTTTTTAAAATATTCCCAATTACAAATTCAAAAATTTGTGTTAATAACGCATAGTGTCTCTCAATGTTTCAGTATTTTTTTTTACTTTTTCACTTAGTATATTTAAATATACACTCTAAACATTGAAATAAGTTCACATTTCACCTTTATTTTGTTATTTTTTGCTAAATTTATTAATTTAAAAATCACTTAGCACACTCACCGTTGAAAATGTTAGATGGTTTACAATTATGAGGAAAACGAGCGTTGCCACATCTTAAACACCAAATATAAAGAATTTTCAACGACAGTACTTCCTTTTTTTGTTTTTGGTTTTCATTTTAAAGGATTATCTAGTCTCCGTTAGGATGGTAAGGTTTATCTAAGTTGTTGTCGACGTCATATGACAGGAGGCCCAGGAAGCGTGCTGTTTCGACGGGGTCGGACCACAAGGAAATGGGCGTCAGATAAGTCGGGTTGGCGGGGCATGCAAAGAGGTGGCCAGTGTCATGCGGAGACTCAATGCACTGAGGACATATGTTGGATATGTCGAGGTCTGGACAAAATCAGAACCAAGCTGCGCAACCATCACTCGCTTTTCTCGCGGCAATTCGAGCTCTTCGTCTGCAATGGGTGGTGTTTGGACTCCAAGAACGCCATTGGGGAAACTTTAGTATACCATCCCACTATTTCAGGGTTAAAAGTGGTATATTTGGATAGGGCTGATGCTCCAGTTTAAGAAAATATATAATTATAGCCGTCGCAAAATTAGTTATACCTATGTAGAAACAATGTAGTGAAGTGCAAGTGTATAAAAAGTGCATAATATGAAAGAAATAAATACTAGAAATCGAGAAATTGCAAAATAAAATTTGCAAAATTTTCAACTTTAAATGCAAATATCTCGAAAACTATATTTATAGCAGGCCGATTGCCTTGTAAGTTGCCAACAACGTTTCTTTGTCTTTTCCCCATGTGCTGACGGCTAGCGACTTGAGGATTTTGTTGCGGCTTTGTATATTGGCGATAATCGCGGTCGTATGAGGAATGAAGCAGCATAGACTATCATATGTTACATCTAAAATCTTATGCCCAGTTTCACAGTCCATACTTATGCTGTGCCAAAAAAAATATAATCTTAGCTAAGCATTGTTGCAGACTGAGTATTCGTTTGCGTTTCACAGTCAATGATTAATTTCTTTGAAATTTTATAATGATATATGGCAACGTTATGGGCAACATATGTTTTACAAATGTCATCCATAAAATACTTAACATACTCAGATACTCCAAATAAATCTTCTACGGTCCTCAACATACTTCCCGTAGCATAAAAGCGCAATATAAGCCAAAACATTTGTTCTGGGGGTAGTGCATGATTCCTAAAAGAAATGTATACATAATTTTGTGCTAAATTTGTAGTCGAATACAATCGAGAACATTTCAGACTGTTTCTTGCTTATCCGAAATCTGTCGCGGAAATCTTAATCGTCATATATGTAGCATGAAGAATTTTGGCCGTGATCTGAACTCTTTTGTTCGTCGCATTATAATATTCCACAGGTCATCGTATTCTGGGTCACTGTCAAAATCGCCATCCCAATCCGATTCCATATTTTTTTCACAAAAAATTATTTCTTCTTATTCTTCTTTTCACAAATAACTGAAAATTCAAAACAATTCAAAACAAAAATCTTAATCACTGCTTAGATCTACCAGCACTGCTCTGTATCAGCTAACCTCTGAGATAGAGAGTTCACTGGAGAATGGGGAGGTGGTGCTTTGCGCTTTTTTAGACATCGAAGGTGCCTTTGACAACACGTCTCATAGGAGTGTAGCCAGAGCACTGGAGAAAAGGAATGTGGCAGCACCTGTGCGTAGATGGATAGAAGCCGTACTGCGCACCAGAATTGCTGAGACCACAGTAGGAGATAAAAGAATTCGTCTCGGCACAAGAGGCTGCCCACAGGGGTGTGTGTTATCACCTCTGCTGTGGAGTCTTGTCGTAGACGACCTGTTAGCAATGCTAACGGGCAATGGGATCCGCTGCCAATTGTATGCGAACGATATTGTAATTATAGCCAAAGGCAAATATGAGGACACTCTCTGCGACCTAATACAAAGAGGTCTAAACCTGGCAAAGGGGTGGCGCAAGAAGGTTGATTTGAACATCAACCCCTCTAAGACGACCATAGTCCCGTTTACTAGACGCAGGTCCCTACCCGGTCTCAGGAATCTCACACTAGGAGGCAGAGAGATAGAGATGACCAATAAAGTCAAATACCTCGGACTCACGCTGGACTCTACTTTGCGGTGGAAGCAGCATGTAGACCTGACTTGGTCAAAGCAACAAAGGCATTAATGGTGTGCAATCGGCTGGCGGGAAAGTGCTGGGGCTGTAAGCCAAGGATCGTTAGGTGGTTGTACACCATGACTTCTGTAGGGATCAAACTATCGAAGCTACAGCGGCTAGCCTGTGTCTGCATGACGGGCGCAATGCTCACCTGCCCAACGGCAGCTCTGGAGGTCCTACTTGAACTCACACCGCTTCACTTGGTTATCGGTCAAGTAGCCAAGAGCACACTTCTGCAAATAACGGCAGAGGGGTTTGGCAAAGGAAAGATAATCTCGTCCCAGAGAATGGAAAAGATAAGTGGCAATATACCAATCTGCCTCCTTCCGAAGGACAGCACTACCAAAACAGTTAACTTCACTAAGAAGTTTAAGGTCACCCTCGGAAGCAAGGATGAGTGAAACGACTCCACCCTTGAGCTGTTACTGAGGAATAGTACGTTGAGGTGGTACACCAATGGCTCAAAAATGTCAGAGGGAATTGGTGCAGGGATCGCGGGTCCACGTACCAAGCTCTCCTCCTACGAGATCAGATCGCTGCTAGTGCAGGAGTGCAGAGAACGGCTGAACAGCCTTGCGGAAAGAAACCAGGTGCTCCTAATCTGGGTGCCTGGTCACAGAGACATAGCCGTTAACGAACTGTCAGATGAGTTCCTGGGGACCGTGGAGGTCCTCTGTTGGCCACTCGGTGTGAGTGGCGGCGCAGTGCGCGAACTATGTGCAGATTGTACAGCCGTAGAGGCTAGTGTCGCAGTATTGCGTTGGCAACATTGGGCCACGTAACTCGCGGTTCACTCCCTATGTGTCTTAAGGCCTCAGCAGGTCTTAAGATGGCTCCATTAATTGCATGTATCAACCTGACCGAGATGGAGTTTGGATGAAGCCTTTTGGCACAATCGCAGCAGAAAATTCCTCCGAGTCAGAAGGATACGGAGCAATCCTGATTCAAGGCGTTGCTTTAATGACGACAAACTTAAGTTTATACTCACTGATCCAAACGGGGTTAGATCGCCGAAAAATGTTGGAAATAATTTTTTATAGTTAATACAAAAATCAACATGAATTTATGTACAAACAATAAAAACGCTGTCGTTGAAAAGTTCTTCATATTTGGTTCTTAATATGTGGCAAAGCTGGTTTTCCTCATAATTGTAAACACTCTAATCTATTCAGCCATGAGATTGCTAAGTCATTGTTAAATTAGTAAATTTAGCTAAAAAATAACAAAATAATTTTCTTTTCTTTTTTTTTCTGTTTGTAAATTTATTTACAAGTCATATTAAAATACATAAATAAATAAATAATTTCTTTGTTTGTATTTTCACATTATTCTTTTTTCTATGTTAACTATAATAACAACATTTCCTAAGCTATAATTGAGTTGTGAACACTATTTCCATATATTTATATGTACAAGGTCCGTTCCAAAGTAAACAGGACTTCTAGGAATCTAGCGCACCCTGGTGGCGCCATCTATATGTCGACTGGTGCGTTAGAATCTGCTATCTTTATCGATGGTCCGGTGAGAATTTCATGACATTTCATCGATTGGAAGTGAAGTTATTGCTTTTTAAGTGTCAGTATGTTTGTGTTATCGGTGCGAAAATGAGCTTCGAACAAAGAGCCAACATTAAATTTTGTTTTAAAATTAGTAAAACTTTTACCGAAACGTTTCAATTGATGAAAAAAGTTTATGGCGATGATTGCCTATCCCGTAGCAGAGTACACGAGTGGTTTCAACGTTTTCTAAGTGGTCGTGAGGACATAAATGACGATCAACATGCGGGCCAATCAAAATCCGTGATCACCTTAAATTCCATCGAAACCGTGCGTGAATTCATCAATAATCAGCCGAAATCAACATTGAAATTCATGGAAATGGAATTGAACATTTCCAAAGCATCGATTTATTGCATTTTGACCAAATATTTGTGCTTACGAAAGAAGTGTGAAATGTGAAATTATTTCAATGTTTAGAGTACATTTCAATACACAAAGTGAAAAATGTGAAAAAATTTAGTTTAACATTGAGAAATGCCATGTGTTATTAATACAAATTTCTGAATTTTTAATCGCGAATATTCTGGATAATATACATAAGTGTTAGCAACACTCTTTTTGCATATTCTTTCTCTGGAGAAGCTCCCCTATCAGTACATATCCTATTTATACCGAAATTCATTTTCAGTACCCAAAGGACCACGTAATTGGAATCGTGCCCTTCAACCATATAAAGGAAGTGCTTTTTCGATTTATAATGAACTAGCGACCCGGTACGTACTTCGCTACTTATAAATTAAAATAATATTACACATCTGGACTGAGAGCGGCTGCGGAAGCGATGGGATGCCGGCCTTGGTTAGGTAGCTGTACACAAGGAAGGCGGTGTGAGCTGGAGCGTTGTCGTGGAGAAACTTTCAATAGTTGCGCATGTTCAAGTGCTCCATGATAATGTCATGAACCACAGATTTTGATAAATTTAACATCTGGTCAATTAAACGAATACTTAGTTGACGGTCTGAGTTCAAAACTTTGCGCACACGAGGCATATTGTCGGTGTTTGTCAAAGTCGCAGGTCTCCCAGCATGGTCTTCATCAGCGATCTCTTTCCGGTCCTCCAAAATGGCCTGGTGCCACCGAAACACACCACTTCTTGCTAAAGCAACATCTTGATAAGCCTGTTTGATCATATCAAACGTCTCTGTCGCAGATTTATCGAGTTTCGCACAAAATTTAATCGCGTACCTTGGCTCTAACGAACGCTGCATATTCGGCTTGCACCACTCACATAAACACGTCGAGCGAAAATGTTTGTCCTGACTCTCCAGGTGCTCGGAGACAACCAGCTGCTCGTTCTTTAGCGTTAAAAACCTTAGTACTCCAATGGTATCAAATGGCTCTTATATGAAATACAATAACACTTTTAACTTTTTCTTTGAAAATTAACCTTTTTTTATATATATACAAGGTCTGTTGCAAAAGAAACAACTTTTTAAATATAACTATTTCTGGTGGCGCCACCTATTGGTGGGTATATGAAATAAAAAGTTTAATCTCTTGTTGACATTTCGTAAAAATTTTAAGACAATTAGGTAACTACAATCGATGTTATCGATCAAAAAGTGAGCAGCTTTTGGTCATCGGTCGTAAAATGCATTTTGAACAAAGAGCAAATATTAAATTTTGTTTTAAACTTGGGAAAACGTTTACTGAAACATTTCAAATGATGAAAAAAGTTTATGGTGATCAGTGCCTATTCCGTAGTAATGTGCATGAGTGGTTTAAGCGATTCCAAGAAGGTCGTGAGGACCTCTGTGACGATCAGAAGTCGGTCGTCTTCAGAAGTCAAAAATAAAGACAATGCTGATTTGTTTTTACGATTCCGATTCCGATCTTGTACACCAAGAGTTCGTCCCACCTGGCCAAACGATTAATGCTGTGTTTTTACCTTGGTGTTATGAAGCGTCTTTTGTCACGCATTCGTCGTGATCGGCCACAATATCGTGAGCTAGGGTCCTGGCGCCTGTTTCACGATAATGCGCCGTGTCATCGGTCGACGCTTGTCACTATTTTTTTGACAAACAACTCCATATTAACTATTAATCACTCACCCTACTCACCTGAACTGGCACCCTGTGATTTTTTACCTATTTGGACAACTTAATTTGCCCATGAAAGGGCACTGGTTTCAGGACATTTCAGCTATCCAAAAAGCGACGACCGATATTCTCAAGAGCATTCCGAATAATGACCTTAAACACTCATTGGAAATGCTAATTGACCGGGCTAAACGCTGTATCGAAGCACAAGGAAACGACTTTGAATAAAAAATATAACTTTTAAAAAATATTTATTTTTTGTTGTTTTTTTAACACATGAGAATCGTAACTTCAATTCAGCTAAACATCTGTAATTGTAATTGTTCAGTGGCATAAGACTCGTAACTGCAATCCAGCTCAACAGCTGTAATTGTGCCGTTAGGATGGTAAGGGTTATCTGTGTTGTCGTCGACGACATCTAACGGGAGGCCCAGGAAACGTGCTAATACGACGGGGTCGGACCAAAAGGAAAAGGGTGTTAGATGAGTAGGGTTGGCAGGGCATGCAAAGAGGTGGTCAGTGTCATGCGGAGACTCGTTGCATGCAGGACATACATTGGATATGTCGAGGTCTATTCTGGATAAGTAGGAGTTTAAGCTCTTCGTCTGCGATGGGTGGTGGTTTAACTCCAAGAACGCCACTCACGTAAAGGGAGTCGGTGAAGGTGTTGATGGCTCAACTGTAAATGTCGGTCAGTACCTGTCGGATGTCAGTTGTCTCCTAGGAGGCGGTTCCGCTCCAAGCAGGTGGCTGCAATGGTGATTTCTACGAAAACATCCCAGCAGGAACTGCTTGGAGAGGATTTCATTATGCTCCTTAACTGGGAGCGTCTCACTATGTTGGTGTTCGATGAGAGACATCAAGAGGCATCTCGTCGTGGTCCGGAATGCAGTATTCTGACAAGTCTGTAGTTTCCTTATCTGCGTACCCCTGCATCCTGGCGACCATATTGGTGCGTAATTGAGGACCGGCCGGCCGATTGCCTTGTATGTTGCCAACAACGTTTCTTTGTCTTTTCCCCATGTGCTGCCGACTAGCGACTTGAGGATTTTGTTGCGGCTCTGTATATTGGCGATAATCGCGGTCGTATGGGGAGTGAAGGAGCATAGACTATCAAAACTTACACCTAAAATCTTAGGGTTATTGACAGTCGGAATTTTGACGCCATCAACTGCAATATTACGTTCAAGTCTATACTCCTTCGTCCAGTTCGTAAAAATGGTCGCTGTGGATTTTGTGGGGAAAAGTGTGAGGTTCCGTGCAGTGAAGAAACGAGGAAGGTCGGAGAGGTAGTTGTTTACTTTCGAACACATGCCATCGATTCCATTGCACGACGTCAACATCGTGCAATCATCTGCGTACGAGGTTATGGAAACTCCTTCTGGTGGCTGTGTGAGTTTCGAGATGTAGAAGTTAAACAGTAACGGGGAGAGGACACCACTCTGCGGTTCCTCCTGTTTAATTCTTCTCAGTTTAGATGTTTCACCTCGCAGTAGTAGGGACGATTGTCGCCCGTTCAGGTAGTTCATGGTCCACCTCTTCAGTCCTGGGGGAAGCGTAGTTTTCTCAATGTCCTGCAGTAGCGTTGTGTTGTTGACTGTGTCAAAAGCTTTTGACAAGCCCAATGCTACGAGGATCGCTCTCTCACAGGGTGGTTTTTGGTTAAGGCCACGAACTATCTGAGCGTTTATGACGCTAAGTGCTCTGGTGGTGCTGTGCACTTTTCGGAATCTATGCTGGTGGCTTGCTAGGCTCAGGTGGTGGGTGAAGGTCTGGAGTAGCAAGGCCTCAAGTTTCTTCATTACTGGGGAAAGGAGAGTTATCGGACGATAGGACCCGCTTTGTTCCCGGGTTTCCCCGGTTTCCCCGGTTTCAGTAATGGGACCACTCTTCCGACTTTGCACACATCGGGTATTTGAAGAGTGTTCAGCGACAGGTTGAAGACCTTGGTGAGATAGCTTACTCCCGTCGAGCCTAGATGCTTTAGCATAAGCATGTTGATTCCATCAGTGCCAATGGATTTAGAAAATTTTGATTTGTTGATGACATTCTGAACCTCCTCATCGGTGAAAGTAAGTAGCGCGTAGTTGTTTGGCATTTTACGCAGCCGTGGGTTAACACATCACTTGGTTTTGCCTACCGAAGGGTGCAGTGCAAATTGCCGGCTAAAATAGCTCGCGCACTTCTTCGGGTCCCAAGAAGCATGACCATTGAATTAAACTTCAACGAGGTCGTCATGTCTCTTCGGGTTAGACAAAGCCTTGACAGTAGCCCAAAGCTTACTCAAACCGGTGTAGAGGTTGCAGGACTTCAGGTGTTCTATCCATTTCGTCCGCTTATGTTGGTTTACCAATCGCCGAATCTCCAAATTGAGATCCCTTATTCGGGGATCCCCGGGATCGGAATGGCGTAAGGTGTAGCGCTCATTAGCTAAAACGGCTACTTCGGCTGAGAAATTGGTTCGGAATTCCGCTATTCATTCAGCCGGGATGAAGCGAATGGTAGCTGCTGCGATCACCTTGCGGAATCGACGTTCGCAACGGATACGTCCGAAGGAATGAAAAGAGCTATGAAGGTGCTCTCAGTAAATTCTGTAAAGCCGACCCAGTTGGCTTTGTTAAAGTTAACGAAGGTGCGGTTGTCCACAGAAACAAAATCGGGAGGTTTCCCGATAGAGATAATTATGGGCAGGTGGTCTGATGCGAGAGTTAACATAGGTCGCCAGGTTATGGTATTTATCAGACCACCACTAGCAATGGTAATATCGGGCGAGCTATTACAGGTGCCCATAACTCTGATGGGGGCTTCGTCATTCATTGTGCAAAATGTCGAATCGTCAATCTGTTCCGTCAGCTCCATCCTCCTGCGATCATTTGACAGGTAGGAATGCTAAAGATCGTGGTGCGCGTTAAAGTCGCCTAGTACCAGACGGTTTTCACCACGAAGGAGCGCAATGTATATTCGGGTGATATCATGTAGGGTAACATGTAACTGGGGGATGTATGTATTAAATATTTCCTATAGCTATACCCCGACATAGTGGGAGCTATGCTGCCTGTTTGAGCTCCTGGGGACCGTGGAGGTCCTCTGTTGGCCACTCGTGGTGAGTGGCGGCGCGGGCCGGGAACTATGTGCAGATTGCATAGCCGTAGAGGCTGGTGTCGCAGTATTGCGTAGGCAACATGGGGCCACGCAACTCATGGTCCACCCCCTGTGGGTCTTAAGGCCTGAACAGGTCTTAAGATGGCTCCATCCATTGCATGTATTAAACATGACCGAGGTTTTGCGCAAACGCAGCAGAAAAACTCCTCCGGGCCCGGGTTGGACTCAATGCCAGCACAAGACAGGAGAATACGGAGCAACCCTGCTGCAACCACAGATTAACACTTACTTATCCAAATGGGGTTAGATCGCCGAAAAAACAGCCCTTGGTCGAATGAAATCCGAGTCAATTCCGGTGCGTAGAACCGGCTGCCGTTGGAATTGCGAAGAGGCTTGTCCATGATTCCAGCTGCTGGCTGAAATTGACTGGTAGTTGGTTCCTCCACTCGTTGGGGCTTATCATTTTTCACAGGTTCTCCGGGTTGCTGAGTGTTTTCAGTGTCTTCTTTGGCGATGTACTTTTATGCTGACTTGAGCATATCCAAAGAGAAACAGAGTTGCACATTGGAGCTGCCTTGAGCGTTCTGTGCCACCTTTCTGCCTTCTTCCATTTGATTGCGGAGGATAGGGCGTTGTTCTTATGCGATGGGCACCAATCAGCCGTGTCAAAGCCGGGAAGAGCGCAGACCAAACTGGGACCTTGATCTGTGGTGATGGTGAGCGTTGAGCCGAACTGAGTAATCCAGTTTGAGTTGAAAGCAGTGCAAACAACGTCAGCGATCATATCCTTCAGGGGAACAGCAACGGACCATCTGGAAAATCTATCTATCACTGTTAAACAATACCTGAGATGATTGACAACTGGAAGTTCACTGGGATATGAGAGATGGACTGTGTCGAAGGCCACTTGGCGAAGATTTTTGGGAATGAAAGGTCTTACTACACCAGATGATATGTCACAAATAAATTGAGGTATTTTCGTCAATTGATAGACGTTGAAATTTCAAAATGGTGTTGTTGCGAATAAGCTGCTGAAATTCTTCATCCTCTTGTTACTCATGCTGAATTCTTTCGGCACTCAACATGGTCGGCATGTATGCTACTGATCCTGGATAGGGCGTCAGCTTCCATGTTCTCTCCACGTTTGAGGTAAACGATCTCAGTGGTGAACTGGGAGATATAATCGAGCTGGTTTAGCTGTAGTGGTGAAGCTCTGCTGGAGCTCTGTGCGAAAGCGTAGATTAGAGGCTTGTGATCCGTTTTTATGATAAAGGGTCGACACGCTGCAAATATTGCTAACAGCTCTCTATCGTACGTGCTGTACTTCACCTCTGTGGGGCAGAGCACCCTAGACAAAAATCCAATTAGCTTCCAGATGCTATCCTCTAACAATGCGCCTATGGCTGATTCGGATGCGTCAGTTGTGAGAGAGAGAGAGAAAGAGGCGGTAGATGAAAGAAATGTTCTAGTTGCTGCTGCAACACTCTTCTAGGGCTTTTTCAGCCTCTGGTGTCCAAGGCACTTTGCGTCTGCCGTTTTTCTTGGCATTTTTTAAAAAGGAATTCAATGGTGCCTGTAGTTGTGAAGTATTGGGAATACATTTGCGGTAGTAATTCATCATCATCAGGAATCTACGAAGATCGGTGATGGTCTCAGGCTTGGGAAATGACAGGATCGTGTCAATGCGTTCAACTGGAGGTTTGTATCCGTCCTTGTTAATTGTATAACCAAAATATGTCACATCTTCTTTTGATAACTGGAATTCATTGTGAGTTTGTTGGCGCATAGTACGTTGAATATATGTTCTAGATGCTGGAAATGTTTCTCATGGGTTTCAGAAGCCACTATGAGGTTATCAATGAAACAGCCAACAAAGTCCAAACCTCTTAAGATGTTGTCCATGTGGCGCTGAAAGGTTTAGGTTGCATTGTGTAGTCCCGGCGGCATTCCCAGGAATTCAAAAGAACCGAAAGGTGTTGTGACTGTTGTCTTCTCGATGTCTTCTGGAGCCACAGGAATCTGATGACATGCACGAGTGAGATCGATTGCTGAAAAAAATTTATTTCCGTGGAGGCGCTGAAATAAGTCTTTAGCGGCAGGTCCTGGGTGGGTCGCCAGCCCCCCAGCTTCTTGGGTACCATGTGGATGGGACTGGCCCAGTTGCTGCTAGAAGGTTGAGTCACTCTAAGCTCTAGGAGCAGGTTGTTGTCATTTTTTGCTGCTTTTAGTTTGTCACCGGCTAGTCGGCGGACTCGTTCGGCTACCGGATGGCCCGTGGTGACAATGTTCTAAACCACGTCAACCATGCTGTGAGAAGCTGATGTGACGCTGGGTTTGGTGATATCAATAAAACGGCTTAGTAAGTCGACATACCTGTTATCGGTATGGGTGTTGAAAAGGGCTTGCTGATCCGCTGTCGAAATACCATATTCCGTGGTTTCAGCAAGTTTTCCCGTCGTAGTGAGTGATGCTAACCGGTCGATGTTTTTTAGCTCTATCAGTAGGCCATAGTGTACGATGAAGTCAGCCTCAATGATCGCAGACTGAACGTCAGCGATTATGTAGGGCCATGTGAAAGCTCGACGAAGACCAAGGTTGAGGGTGACTAGTTGATGACCGTATGAATTGAAGCTAGTTGACTTTGCTGCGTAAAGTTTAAATTCCGACGGTAGTAGTTTGAGCTGGAAAAGCCTGGATGCTGGTTGACATAACCTAAAAACTGGTGTGGTTTTCTATGGCACTGTCTGCAGCTTTGGCGAGCTGGTCAAGCGTGCTGTTATTCTGAACGGCTTTGAGGATTTTGCATACGATGTCAGGCAGCAGCGCCAACCACTTACTGCGAAGAAGCTCTTCTGATGCTCTGTTGTCAGCCAGGGTCCTCATCTCGCTGAGAAGCTGGCTAGGCTTCCGATTCCCGAGTTCAAGCTCTGTCAACAGCTTGTACAATTGGCGATCAACTGAATCGGTGAATCGTTTTATGAGATTGGTTTATAAATAGATGTACTTATCTTGAACTGGTGGTGCCCTGATGATGTCCGACACCTCCTTGAGTATTCAGGCTTCAAGGCGCCGACGGCTGCCTGGTACATAGTATTGTCGTTCGTGATATTTCGCGACCCCAGCTATGCCTCCACCTGAATGAAGCAGAGCTCGGGATCGTTGGTGCAGAATTCAGGGTGTCTGAGTTGTGTGACTGCCATAATTTGAGCATCGTTATTAGATTGGATAGTGATTGTTATAGTTGCCTTGTACCGCATTGAAATTAATGTTTGCACCAGATGGTGTGTTGGTCTGTGACAGGAATGCTAGTTGCTGTGTCGCTGAAAAGTACGTTCTGAGCGTCTCCGGATTATAAAGAATTTTGTAGCAGCAGGTCGTCTCGCCGCTGTTGTTGCATATCTGCTACCCTTTGGTCTTGTTGATTTTGCTCACGGCAAACAGGTGAACGATCGAGAGTAATTTTTGTTGTGCTTATAGTAACATGTGAACATTATTGGGATTAGTTTGACGCAATCGGGGTCACCAATTTTAGCGTTAAAAGTTTTATTACTCCAATGGTATCAAATGACTTTTATATGAAATACAATAACACTTTGAAACTATTACTTTAAAAATGCACGTTTTTATCGTTCGTTAGCTAGGAACGCCCTCTACCGAATCCAGTCGGTGTGCGCATGCTCTAAAGTACAGTCGCGGCGGAAGAAAATCAGTACTATTACTTTCCGGACAAACCCTGTTTGCGTACATACAATAATTAATCTGACTGGATGTGCAGCACACATCCCGACGTATTCACCGTCAAATTTCAGTACAAGATTTATTTCTTCACATAAACCACCTACTAAATAGTCAGAACCAAGTCTAAAGATTTGGTTTAGATAGGTGAGCCCGTTCTTGAGTTATAAAATTACAACGAAAAGTGATTTTTATATATTGCTAGTCGAATAAGTCTTTTCGTATTTCTAATCAAACTACAACTTATTTTTTTTATGTATATACTAATAAATAAATTAAGAAATATGTACCATTTTCATCGACCACTTTTTGGCATTTTTCCACCAGAGACATTATTCCATCAGTGTAAATCGAAATTTCGAAATTTTCCAGAACGTAAGCGAGTGAACCATTGTTATGCTACACGAACTGATACAGCATCGTCTCATCTTGGTGACTTGCGTGGCATTCTTTTTTTTATATAAAAATTTTAAAATATAGCAAATTTCTTCATTATTTTCACACATTTTTGAACAGCTGTAACTTTTTTTCAGCTTCCCCCACTTTAGTTTTGTTTTGGTTAAAGGAACTTAAAATCTCACATTTCCAACACTTTATGGTATGTCACAATGTGATTGGTAGCACTGGAGATATACGACCGCAACGACATCTATTGACAAAATATGAAAAGATTTTTTCGACTACCCAATATATATCTTAATTGAATTACTACAAAAAATGTGATAAATGAAAAACCGCTCGACCGATTTTTTGCAAACTTCACATAACTGGTCTAGTTTTGTTTGGATAGGTCAGCCCGTTCTTGAGTAATATTATGATTTATTTATTATGAGAAATTTATAAAGTAGTATTAAACCTAATATTAAAAGAGGGTAAGAGCTATTACGTTTTAAGTTATAAAATTACAACGAAAAGTGGCATTGCTTTATATACATATATGTATATAAATTTTTGTTTTGAATAGAAATGAACAAAAATTAAACATTGAATTAAAGTTATGGTAAATGTAGTGAAGTTTAGGTCCCCCAACGAAGGAAGCCACAATAAAAGGATTCCGATTTAATTTCTTTTGTGATACCGTTGTTTATTTTTATATACTTCACTAATTCGTTTGTAAAAATTTATTTTATATAATATAGTGAAACAATAGTTTTAATTCAATATTTAACTTACAAAACAATTTCAAACTGACAATGGGATAACCTTAGTATACCGTCCCAGAATATCGGGAATAAAATAGGTATGGTCGGATAGAGGAGGCTCTCCAAATCGAGAATATATAGCCTCGAAAAGCCGCGGGAAACTTATAGTTTTCGAGATATTTGGGTTTAAAGTTGAAAACTACCACTATTTGAAGTAGGTATTATTTCGATTTGAATATAATTTTACACTTATATTTTGCATTTTTATGTTCACTAACACTTCACTAATTCGTTTGTACACATTTATTTAACATTATGTATTGCAAAATTAGTTTTATATTAATATTAAACTTATTGTTCAATTCTATTTATTTAACAACAACCAAAGTGTTGCAATCTGTCAAATAATCAGTGTTATCTTATAGACCTCTATTGTAAATAAACTAAAAGAATTAAAGAGAGTAGATTATACTAAAAAAAAAAGTATTAAAAACCTAAATAAAAAGGTATAAATAAAGAAGAAGAAATTTTGTTGTCTTGTTTTACAATGTTTGGATATATTTTTTTGTCAAACATATTCTACTACTAAATCCGTAACGTTTTCGGGATTATTGCAGTTGCCTTTCACAAAAAAATCTTTTTATTACCCGCCACTGTGGTGTGTCAAGTTTTCTCGCGTAGAACTGGAGACCTGGTCGATCCAACACTGGGGTGTGTAAAGTTTTTTTTTTCAGGTAAAACTCTTTTTTGCGTCGGCGGGCTTCGGCTGCGGTTAAAAAAATTAACCCTGGACAGTACAACACCGGGGTGTGTGTCAAGATTTTTTTTCCTGTAAAATTCCGTTTTACTAATCTTTCTTTATATTTTATTTTTGTTAGTTTGTAAAATATATTAACATGGTAACACTTTTTGACAGTTTCAAACTCTTTTGTGTTTGTTAAATAAATATAATTTTTGCACAATATAAATGTATAATAGATATAAAAGTGCGAAATATAAGTGTAGAATTATTTCTAAATCGAAAAATACGTAATTCAAATAGTGTTAATTTTCAACTTTAACCGCAAATATCTCGAAAATTAAACATTCCTCTATCCGACCATACCCCTTTTGTTCCCGAAATCTTGAGATGGTATTCTAAAGCCGACCCCTGACAATACCCAGTGTTAACATATTCATTTTGCATACGAACAAAAATAATGATTACATCCCTAAAACAGAGACCATAATCGGTGATGGACAACGTCCGGCGTGTTTAACGTGGTACCTATTGACGATAGTCTTACCCCACGGCGCTCAAAAGCACAGCAGGTCGAATTAATGCGTTCAACAACGCCCTGAATATTCCAGCCATTTTTCAGTACCAATCGGCAGTGTGAAATGGACATACTAACCACATTGGTAGGGTTCGAGGCCCATTTAAAACTTCTGCAGTACTTTGTGTCCGGCATCCGGTTGCAATGCAACTCCATATTGAACTGGCAAAAGTCGGCTCTTCCCGCATTCGGGTATTTTCAACAACCACCTCGATGCTTGCCGAAAGGCAGTGCCGCATGTGCAGGTTGAACTACACTCCAAGAGATCCTACTCCCCGTGATACCAGAATTAAGACTCCGGTTAGAGCTCGGTTACTACCAGTTGAGCTTCGATACTGCTCTGGACTGGTGACCAGGGGTTGGACCCTAACGCTAACCCTTATTCCAAGTAAAACCTTTTCGCCGCCTAAACAATTCACACACAAACGTCCATCAGTCCACTTAATTCCCCATACCCCCGAGATTCCTAATGAACTTGTACATCAGGTATTCTGCAATAACATGCACCCAATCCATAAACGATGAATTGCCAGCTCCCACATGGACTCTTTTGTCGCCCAAATCGGTGTTTTGTGGACGAAGGGACGACTGGTAATCGAGTGGCAGGCTTTGTGTTATTGTTAGTAATAGTTCGCTGCTACCCTATTTAGCACTGCTGTTCTTTTTGAAACTCTTTTCATGGTTGCAATAGCGCTCGGTTTCAATTGAATATATTCGATATGTTCGTAAATTTGAATTTTGTTATCTACTTTTTGTATGCTTAGAAAAATAGGAATGGTGAATACTGATTAAAATACGATACTTAATTCAATTCTTTTCATTAGAAATTTTAAATGTATAAATATATATAAATGAATTTTAATAAAAAAGGAGTTACCTTTACTGATTTCAATTTATATAAAACCATTAAAATGCATTAATTTTTTTGTTTTGTCCGATTCGAATATAATTTTATCTAAAACTAGAAATGTAATTAATACATGAATATTTTATATAAACAGAAATAAATATAAAGATAAAACATATAGAGTAACAGAATTGCAGGCTTTTAATATTTTGCAAAAAAGTAAGAAATTCTCGTCATAAATAAATAAGATTAGAGAATTAAGTATTTCTTTGAAAATATTAATAGCGGACATTATACATATTCTACCACATTCAGGGTAATTCTTTTTAGGCAAGATGTGAGGCCAATATAAAAATTAACTATGCACACTCTCTAAGTGTCTCATAGCCGAACCGCACAAACATTTGCGAAAATTGTTTGAAAAGAACGACAAAAGCTCTACTCAAGTTGCTAGACTCATTCCACGTGTTATTGCACAGAATGACACCAAAAGAGAACTTCTGATAAAGAGCGACAAATGAGTCCCCATTGCAACGCCATCTAAGTCATCCGGCCGTTATCATACAACGTTGCACAGAGAGAAGTTTTTGGCGACCTGAGGTCGTCATCGTTGTTTCCCACCATATTGCGATACATAAGGGGCACAAGCCACGATATATGGTGTGAACAGCACGTCGTACTTTGCCTACGATTGCCTGCAGTCGCGTCTTCACGCTCGCCAAGTTTGGAGTGAAACATATTTTTTTCACTCATAGTTAGCCCTAGGTACTTGACTTGCGTCACATACTTGATGTTGAATCCATTCACAATCGGTGGACGATCCGGCGGCATTGCCACCGTTTTTTCATAGAAACCAAAATATTTACAATTACTAAAAATTGTTCTCCGAGATCCGGAATTCTGTCCGAAAAGTAACTCTGCCAAAGAGTAATTTCCGTACATCCAAGCACTTCCAGTCGTTGTACCACTCGATCCCAGCTTAGGTAGTCGAACACCCCCTTGCTATAATAGGAATACTTCATTCCTATTTTCCAGAGCCAATACTTTTCCAAGTACTAGAATGAGACTGATGCCCAGATAAGGATGGGGGATTTTCAGAAAGAGAACGACTTTAGTACTTTTCCACTTGCGTGGAAAATATCCCCCACACACACACTTTTCGTAAATGGCTTCCAGGTATGTTGTCCAGGTATGTGGTCCAAACCATCAAGATCTGGGGACCGTTTAGACTTAACCAAGCAAAAGGCGTACCCCTACTCCCCATCATCTAATGACGGGTCACATTCTTCTTGTGCTTGAGGTACCTGTACCTCCGATCTAGGAAAGAACGAACGTAACAGAACTCTCGCAAACTCGATCCACGTCATCGACGCGGAGAGAGGTGATTTCCTGGCCTCAGGGGTTGTTCCTATTTCCCCTAATAAAACTTCTCCACTTTTTAATGTTTTCCAATATTTCCTTGTATTCCCTCATCGCACAACTAAATTCATACCTAAGCTGGGATAGCTTGTCAGAATTGATTGATTTTCCTAACCATAAAACTTTCACATTTCCTCAGAACCCTATCATTCACCGCCCAGACTTATTTATAAAGCCGAGCAATTTACTCGTCTACCCCCAACTTTTCAAAACTCCCTAAGCAGTATTTCCAATACCACTTCTGCTTCCCTAAGAGGGAGCCCATATTGATTCAGGTTGATACCAGAGTATTAGGAGGCTAGCTAAATTTGCAGTACAAACCCCTTCACCACGACAACTGCGACACATACCCCCAGTTGTGAAGATTCCACCGCTACGCAATCGTGAACTAACACTAACTAATACTGCGGCTTTCGCACTAAAGTCCGTGAAGACCTTGAAACTTTCAGAAAGACCCGAAGGGCTGCTGGAGGAAGGCAATACCACACCCACCCTCAGTCATACAGCCCCCCAACTCACACATTACGGTATACGATGCCTGGCAGTTTAATTGTAACAATGTTGGTGCATGAGCCTGTGCTGTGGTAATCGGTACTAGGGTCTGGAATATAACCCCGTTTGAGGTGTACGATGAGCCCGTATTAGTGCAGGGGATATGAACTGATTATTGGATACGGAAACTTGCCGATGCAAGATATCAGCGTAAAGCTCGAAGGAGGCCGATGTTGAGTGTGGGACCTTCTTTGCGATATGTTTCTTTCTTGCTGCCGTTTGCAGTGATAGTTGAGTTTACTAACCAGGTTCCCCAGCTGTTTGGTTATATCCTCAAGTTGTTTTTGCATCGAATTATCAGAAGCATAATTGGTTGGCATTAGAGATCTGCTTTTGGATCTTGGTTATATTTTGTCTCCCTTACTTGCTTGCTAACAGATCGTGTTTGTCGTTTTCGAGTACACCTGTAGCTGGCTGCCAACCAGTCTTTTGATTTCCGTTAAAAGTTCGGATTTACGCCGATTGCCTAATTCAATTCTTAAGTAATTTTCTTAAAGCGACGTTGCTGCAAAATTAAAAAAATTATTTTTCAGTATTTCCATGGGTGAAAGATACTTATTGATTAACTACGGCCCTGTACCTAGTCCAGTCGGATGTGATTATTCGCAGCTGGAATTGCGCCTTGATTGCTGCAAACTACAGTTCCATCTACTGATGTCAGAACGGTGGTAGCTCCAGCCTCTCCAGTGAATTGACGTGTGCGACCAGTTGAAGGGGTTTGTACAGGGATTGGGTCGAAGAACTTATGCGTTTTAGTCCCATTGATGTTGGAGGTTTTAGTAGGTGGTAGGTCTGCTTGATCGCTTTAAATTTGACGAAAAAATATCGGAGCTTGTTATTAAAAAATCTCAGAAATTTAACGTAACGGGTTTTTCAATAAGAGCGCTACAAAAGTTTTTTTAAATAAAAAAAAACGGCCGGAAGAGACGAGTAAATCCGGTTGACTGTTTGTCCATCCGTTCGCCTGTCTGAGCAAGTTGTAATTTGAGTATAAATTGAGATATCGTCACACGTGTTCATTGTGAAATTTTACATTTAAGTTGGCACTAGAGGGCTTCATAGGAGTCGGTGTCAAAATCGGAAAATGGGCGGGGCACCTTTAGGTGAAATAACATGTCGCCCGACCTAGTCTACCAATTTCACTACAGGTAGGCAGCTTTATCATCACATTTCTGTAATATGCTGCGATAATGGGTGAAATGGAACTACATATAGCAACGCCCCCACTTCCTATATAATACATCCGATTCATTCACTTCTAAGCTCTAAAGTATATATCGGGATAAAACTATCTTAAGGGGGGTAAGGTTTGTTTCGTCGAAAAAAGACCTTTTTTCATGAATTTTTTTAGAAAAAATTATTGCTGTAGGTTTATTTTACTTATTATTATATGAAAGTACAATATTTGAAGGATACTAAAATTTTTGGAAAAACTCGACGTCATTCGAGAGCTATATATACATACATATGTAGAATATTTGTACAAAATTTCAAAACGATCGATGCAGTAGTTTTTTCTGTAGGCTGGTCACCGACTTTAAAAATGACATATTTGGGAAAACCGATTCAAAGTTTTTACCGCTCAGCGCAGGTAGCTGGAAGGCGCGCAAACTTAAGTTAGAGGTACCGTTATTCAACCTGCTGTAACTTCGTTAGTTTTTCTCCGAATGACCTAAAACTTCAGTTAAACGTTCAGAAAAAAAATAAAAAAAAAAAAATTGTCAAACCTTACCCCCCCTTAAGTATAAAAATGATCAAAATCGGGCCTAAAGCCCCTATATATCGAAAACCAGAGTTCATATGGCAGGATTTTCAAAACATCAAGTTGACCATATATGTACATATGTATGTACATATTGGTAATGGTATGTGAGGAACCTTAATGAAACTCAGAGAGCATCTGTTTTATTAGCTATTGGTAGTAATGCTAAAAGTATATAAAATGAAGTAAATGTTACTCCTATACCATATAAATTGACTGAAAATATAATATTGGAAAGTAATATACTTATTACTATCAGTTCGGGTGTAATCGAACATTTTATACTCTGGTAAATTGTAAGATCTTCAGATCTTCGCAAAAGAATTTATGTGAGGGCTAAGGGAAGTGTTGACTTGATTTCACCCATTTTTGACAAATTTTTGGATGTAAGATGAAATACCGCGATGAATTACCGCGGGGATTTTGTGTCTATTTCTGATAACTTCATTCATGTTTGATTTGTAACTATACTATAAAGTAAAACAATCATATGGATTTTAAAAGTTTAGTATATGGGAATTAGGCGTGCTTGGCATCCAATTTGCGCCGTTTTTACAATATATCATGGGAATATTTAGAAAACCTCACACACCAATGGTTGAGATCTGTCAAGTAGTTCCCGAGTTATATTCAATTATTTCATTAAGTTATCACACTTTTAACGGTTTTCAACATAACTTATGCACCAGACGTCATAAGTCTACACTTCTCTTCAAAATAAATGTTTACTGCTTTAAATCATAGGAATTATTATTTCAATAATAAACTTTTATATATACCAATATTATCAATAAGCTCAGATGCTAACGGTACTTATCATGCCACACAGACAGGAGTCGCCCTAATTAACGGGACTTTTGTTGGCACACCAAAGAAATGCGTCAAGAGTGTGCGCTCATCTCGTTTCACTTCTACATAGTTATTGTATCGTACAATCTTCGAATTAATAAAAAACTCTTACCTTATTCTAATTTTGTAGATTTTTAAATCGAAAAAAATTTAAAGCGGTGAAACGCAAATTATTATTAAATTGCACAATAAAGGTCCAAAATAACCGATAAATAGTAAAACCCGTCGATAGAAATTGAACATCAGGTTGGACAAATATCAACAACTTTGTAAATAAAAGGTATTAGGACGTTATCAAGAAGCCATAACCTGACAATTTTCGCTGAATGTTTAGAATCGTTGTCTCGTTGAAAAGAAAATTTATACCTAGACCCAATTTTATGGCACTTTGTATGTTATAAATTATTAAAATTTGCACTTTTGCCAATAGTAGATACAATACATTCAAAGTTTCCTATCATACTAGCTCTCTCGTTTTCCCACATCGTAACACCCATTCCATGGTATTTGATTGAAGATAGGAAATTTTTTTATTGAGTGCTTTAACCGATCTTCTCCACGCGATTTTCTGCTGTTTGATTCCAAACAGACTAAACTTATTCTAGCCGGAGAATAAAGCTTCATTCAAAATTCAAAACTTTCGTGGCATATTTTAATATTGCCTCAGCGATACATCTTTATCTTTTACCCAAGGAGATATGGGTTTTTTCAAGCATAATTGCCTGGGGTCGAATCGTTACATCCGTGCACGGATCGGCAAACATACGAAAGAAAATTACGTGATACGTCAATCGTATGGGGTGATTGGTAAACGGATCGTAATGTATTTTCAATTCACAATAGTTTTTAAATTCCACATTGCTTTAGATCGTATTTTTAAGTCACAATAGATGTGGAACTGTCAAAACTGTTGCGAAATTTTCAATAAACTAACAAAAGCTAATTGAATATAAAAATGGATCCAACTTTGTTTTTTTATTTGAGCTCTAGTGAAAGTGATGGGGATAAAAAAATAGTGCGGAGATAGCTAAGAGATCGTAGCAATAGCGTAGGTATAAAAAAAAAACAAATTATGAATCCTTATAACAAAATTTTGTAGATGTATCGTTGAACAAGTGGAAGATTTGCTAACGTTTGTGAAGCATTACATAACATCTGCATAAAATTTAAAATAAGTTACGACCCTCAAAATTGCGATTCTTATCACACACAAGAAATGGACCCGGGGTAGCGAACCGTCTCACCGCAATCAACCAAATAAAGTATTTTTTAATAAGTTGAATTCAAAAATGTATGTATATGTCCTTAACCTTGTAAATAATTTTATTTTTAATAGCAACTAAAATACAAAAAATTGGTTCATATTTTTTTTTTTTTTTTTAATTTTTAATGAGATATTCCATTAATTTGTTTCTTGTTTATGTTCTTTATTACTAAAAATTATAAAAAGCATAAAATTTAAAAAAATTTGCTTACATTTACATAAATTTGTCTATTGCGAGTGGTAGTTTTCGTTCGAATGACGATTCGAACGAACGGATACGTTTATATAATCGTTTACGTATGTCATCATGCTAGATTACGATAGAAGCGTTACGATCACGTATGTCATAGTACGAAATGCAGGCTTTTACGTGACGAGTAATACGTTCACGGATGTAACGATTCGACCCAGGCTCCCTTGAAAATTATTACGGTGAAAAAGTTTATGGTCTTTTGCAACTATTGCTGAGCTTTAAAGGTCACCTAGGTCGGAATTATTCCGACTTTTACCTTCACTACGGACACAACAAACCTCACTTCTCTTTGTGTCAGGTTAGGAGAGTGCCCAGATCTTAGCTTAGAAGTGATTATTACACCGTTTGCAAAGTCTTCGACCAGATGTTCAATTTCCACGGGTTTTACTATTAGCCGGATATTTTGGAACTTTTTTGTGCAATTTAATAGCAATTTAACCTTTTTATACTCTTGCAACATGTTGCTACAAAGTTTTGTTCACCTAACGTACGTATCACCTAAAATTAATTGAGTAAAATTTGAGATATCTTGATGAAACTTAGTATGCAAGTTCCTAAAAATAATTACGAATTCGTAGATGGACATAATCGGACCATTGCCATGGCCACAAACAAGATATAAAACTGAAATTTGGCACAGGGGACGTGTGGATAAAAAACTTTGAAAAAGTGGTTGCGACCCTCTAATATGCTTGGTGTAGATATCTCCTAAAGCTCGAATATTATAAGTACTCCTAGCGACATTGTGAAATTGGATGAAATCGGAAAATAACCCCGTTTAGTCCCCATACAACGGTATTGTTCTAAACTACCTCCGAGATGGTATAAGGGAGCTTTATGAGAGTCGGTGTGCAAATTGGACGATGGACTTGGCACCACCCACTTTATAGTGAAATCCTATATCTTTTGACCCGACTGACCGATTTCGACTAAATACGTAGTATTCTTCTCACATTTCTAGGTCACATTGTGAAAATGGTGGAAATCGGAGCTACTTCTCATCCAACACAATATTAAACCCCATTTGATTCTTTTACTTTCCCGTACACAAATCAGGAAGCAATTGGTATAAAAGAATAAAACTTTGCACCAAAGCGTGTTTTACTCATAACATTATATCTTTGTGCCTAAAATATGTATATACAATTGGGCCAAAACTTGACCTAGTCTCCATATATCTATTACCAGGATTTTCGAACATCCGGTTTACTTTTCTTCTTATGATTAGTAATTGTATGTGAGACACCTAAGTGAAACCCAAGGAACATTATTTGTGGCATGATAATAGTTAATAGATCAAATCGAGTCGATACTATCCCAACTCCCATATACTACGTATAATGAATTTCGTATCGTTATAGCCGAGTTAACAACAGCGCGCCAGTCGTTTCTGCTTTTTGCAATGTGCGACCAATAAGTGATTCCAAGCGAAGCCATATCAAAGTATAAAAGAGCAAAATAAAGAAATTAACAATTATTTAATATAATATAAAATAAACGAATTATTTGCAAATTAAAAATTCCAGACTTTTGTTTCATTGTAATAATAAAAATCTTACATATTTTATTATGAAAAACTGTTTTTTTAATATTTATAGATTAAGTGTTTAGTTTTTAATTCGACTTCTCGAAGTAAATTATAGTTATTTAACTTCAACTTTTCAGTATCACTTTTGAATTTTTGTTGATAAATTTTTTGTTTATATAGACATTTTCAAAGGTTAGTAGGTTTCAATATTTTTAACATATTTTTTTATATTAAAATTTATTATCGTTCAATATCGAGATATTCTGGAATACAATTTGGTTTTCGATTTGTTGTTCAAGCAGAGTCTGGTGCTTTTTGGGCGGTGGGTCTGCCACTTTAGAAAATCGTGATAGTTTACTATTTTATGTAATTGGTTCGTTAGAGTCTGCATTTACCTCCGACATGCTGCACCAAATATTTATTGACAATAACTCACTAACTTGTTGCTCTAACTTTGATGAGGGTATGAAAAGTGTAGGATATTTTTTTTTTGTTTCAGCTCATCGTTCGATCGAATGCGGTATTCGTCGTGGCTAACACGCAAAGTGCCATAAATTTTCCGCAGAACATTTCTCTCGAAAACTCGTAACGTCTACTCATCAGATATTGTCATCGTCCATGCCTCTGCACCATATAGCAGGACGGGAATAATGAGTGACTTAAGGAGTTTTGTTTTTATTCGTCGAGAAAGCACTTTACTTTTCAATCGCCTACTTAGTCCGAAGTAGCGATTGTTGGTAAGAGATATTGCGTTGGATTTCGAGGCTGACGTTGTTGTTGGTGTTAATGCTGATTCCAAGATAGACTTCGAAGTAATGACTGTCAACAGTGACGTGGGAGCCTAGTCGCGAGTGCGACGACTGTTTGTTTGATGACGAGATATTTTGTCCGATTTCGCCCATCTCCACTCCCCCTCCCTTGAGTGCTAGGGCATATGTGTTCCAAGTTTCATTACAATACCTCAATTTGTACTCATGTTATCGCTTGCACGGACGGACAGATAGTCACTCGGAATTCAACTCGTCTTGTCATCCTAGTCATTTATATACATATATGTATGAACTCCACATTTAAATTATTTTCAAGTGACCGCTAGGTGAAGAAAACTGTTACAATTATAAGTTGTGGAAGTCAAACCATACACTAACGTGCAAAATTGTTAGGATTCACTTACTTCATAACACAAAAAACTTATCTGAAATGTGTGCTAAGTCTCTGTCCATGACTGTATATACATATGTACATATATATATCTAATACAGTAAATTTCCCTATTACGGACATTCCTCATAGCCGTACATCTCCCATAACTGGATAAATTTCATGAACACAATGTTTTCATTATTACTTTTATGCCAACTGGACATGACTACGTTCCAATGACCGGACACGGACACTATTTTAGTAATATTTCCTTCTAATTATCTCTGATATACGGACAAGATTTCAAAAAACGTGTCAAGAAAATTGTGAACAATTTGTAGGTCTCACTTTTTTAAATTCTTAGTTTGGGGAAAGTTTGTTTAAGGGGGTATTCTTGTCTAGAATTTTGAAAAAATCGATTTTTTTTATATATCTTGAAAGTTTAGACTTTCAAAAATATGACCTTGGAAGGATTTTTCAAAATTGGATTTATTTTCGGAGATACAGCCGATTTCGTGACGTGGCGTCGGTGTTCACTAGAATTGTCTCCTAAACTTTAAACGCGTTTTTATCAAAACTGACTTTTTCGGAACGATACCCACGATTTCTCAGGTTAGAAATTTTTATAGGGTCTTCTTTATAGGCTTGTCTATGGTTGGAACTAGCCCTATCCCCAAATTTTTATTTTTATTATTTTTAAAAAATTCGAAATAGTCAGAAAAAGTGATCCAAAAAAACTTTTTTTTTTCAGGCAGTCCCAATTTTTTGAAAAAAAAATTTCACACTTTTTCGTAGTTCCGGCCATTGCGACATTATTCTAGATTAATAATCTTTCATTTTTTTTTTTTTGGTTTCAGATAACTAGGAGGGTTGAAATCATGGGTGTGGTCACGTGGAAATTTTTAGAGACCCCCCACTTCGTCAGCTCATAATTTTTGAAATTTTTTACTTTTTTTAGTTTTTAATTTTTTTTTGTACTCTTCTAAAATTAACAAAAAACTAATAAAAAATGGATAGTGTGGAGATCTGTACCTGTTAAAGAAAGTGACAACACGCTTTCATAATTTAGCAACAAGGAAGGCTTTGATGTAACGTGTCTGTGAATACGACATTTAATATTAGATATACATATATTTGACGCCGACCGTGCCGGACGGAAAGTCCGATAGTTACGTGGGATCCTGCTTATGAAAAGCTTAACTCCACGGTGCTCAAAAGCACAACGGATCAATACAATGCGTCGATCAGCGCCCTGAAAATTGGGTAAGGATTTTCAGTACCAATTGGCAGTGTGGCATGGACATACTAACCACCTTGGTAGGGCTCGAGGCCCATCTAAAACCTCTGCTGTACTTTGAGTCCGGCACCCGGTTACAATGCAACTCCACATTCGACTGACAAAGTCAGTTCTTCCCGCGATTTGGGTTTTAACCACAACCACCACAAATCTCTACAAAGGGCCAAACCCAATGAGCAGACTGGAGTTACCTCCAGGGGCTACTGCTCCCCGTGCTACCAGGTTAAAGTCTTTGGTATGATCTTGTAGCCGAAGCTACAACCAGTTAAGCTTCCATACAGCCCTGGACGGGTGGCCAAGATCTTAGTCGCCTCTTACGACAGGCATGCCTTATCGCGGATATTCGGTTTCCCCTCGAACCAGGAGGGGTCCCCCCGTACCCGAAGGGGGAAAAAAAAGAAAGTGACAATACGCTTTCATAATCTAGCAACAAGGAAGGCTTTGATGTAACGTGTCTGTGAATACGACATTTAATATTAGATATATATTTGACGCCGACCGTGCCGGACGGAAAGTCCGATAGTTATTAATATAATATTATAATTGTTAGTATATAAATTATAATAAATCGTGATATCGCAGAATATTACAGATAGTAAAAATATAAATTACCTTTTTTACGACACTTTAAAAATTACCTGAAATTCATGCTTCTACTTAGACCAGAATACCCCCTTAACGAACAATATGTAAAATCATCACAGCAAACCAGTTGCCTTGCACTGGTGTTTTTCGAGGTGGTTCAACGGAAACTTATGGCATAATGTCATTCATTCACTCCTGGCTGACATTGGCTCGCATATATTAGAAATATAGTTCTGAGTTGTATTTTGACTCGTAAGAATACATTTTGAAAACTCGTGTTTATCACGCCGCATTTATGGACATGTCGCTTAGCCGGACAAAACACTGTGATGTACTCGCAGAACGTCTCTACCACAGCATGGAAAGACGTGAAAATTCCCACAGATATTCGTTTACTACGTTTTACCTCGTTTCTGCAGGATATGCAATATTACTGTCGGTTTTACAATTACAATTAAAGAAATTAAAGTAAATTTTTTTTTTGTAAAATAAACTTTAAAACTAAAAAAAAAAATCATGAAAAGCGTTAATCAGTCAAAATTTGGTTTAATGCCACTACCATAAAGATGATTATCGTAGTAAAGTATTCGTGTACATACGTCATTAGGTAACAGTTTTAATTAGGTAACGGTAAAATTTTCCGAAACTTCCAGTTTTCACGTTATTTGGAGCCATAATTCAATTAAAGTCAAAAAAACTTTCCATAAAAAAATTGTTTACATTTGGTTTAATGCCACTACCATAAAGATGATTATCGTAGTAAAGTATTCGTGTACATACGTCATTAGGTAACAGTTTTAATTAGGTAACGGTAAAATTTTCCGAAACTTCCAGTTTTCACGTTATTTGGAGCCATAATTCAATTAAAGTCAAAAAAACTTTCCATAAAAAAATTGTTTACATTTTGATGATTAAGTATTTATGGGTATTGAGTTATCACTCAAAAACACATTTTCATTGGTTGAAACTTTCGATAACTTCTTTTGAAGGAATGAAACTTTTTTTGAATTATAACCCTTTTGACAAATTGTTGTTTTTGGACTATCGGCACAACGTTATATATTTGAAACATGTTTGGACTGCTTTAAAGGGAAAAACTGAAGAAAACGGTTAGTCTGTTATGTTAAAAAAAAAAAAATAACGAATGTGAGTATATGTACATACATACCGACTTTAAAAAAGCTGAATCTGATTAAAACATTTGGTTCGACAGGTATAAATACTCCTAAATGTGTATTAGCATCTCGGTTTCGCTGGCTTGAATGGTTGGATATTAAGGGAGGGGTCCTAGCCCCTTCCAACTAAAAAAATCGGTTTTTTTTTTGTGATTTTATTTCTTAAATATGGATTGAGGAGTTTTATTCGGACCTTTTGTACATTACATAGTACAACAGCTAATCTGGGGGGTGAGAAATTCCAAGTCAGGGTGATGGTACTAGGTCAGTACAGTAAAACCCTCAAAGGGTTTGGAGTAAGTATGTGTCAGTTTTTTTTTACTATACTGACCTAGTACCATCAGCCTGTCTTGGAATTTCTCACCCCCCAGACAATAATCCCAAAAATGTTCCACAGTGTTATTGAGTACACTTTTGCTAATATATATTATTAAATAAGCGTCTTGAAAAAAAAAAACAATTTGCGGTGTTCACCATAACTCGGCTGGAAATTATCCGAATATAAAAAACAGAAAAATTAGTCAAATTCCAATCAAATCTTCCTCCCAACGTTCTCTGATAATTTTTTTTATTTAAAAATTTTTGGCGGCCATTTAAAGTGTAAACTGTTATTTTCCACTAAAAATTCCGCCATTTTGTGGGTGGAAAACCACCCTTAATGTAAAAAATATTGCTAAACGGTGGGGACGGTATTTTATATGTCAAAAATGTATACAAAGTTTGAAATGAATCGGTAAAATAGTTTTGAGATGACAGTTAACACGGTCTTTGAAAAATTAGTTTTGAGAAAAACGCGTCTAAAGTTTTGAATAGAAAAAGTGACGAAAAAAATTACCCTATATTGTCAAAAGTGTGCTCAATAATGTACAAAAGGTCTGAATAAAATTACTCAATCCATATTTAAGAAATAAATTCGCAAAAAAGTTTTTTTATCTTGAATCCCAAACCACTCCCTTAACATAAAATGCTACTTTGATGTTGGTTTTCAATTTTGGAAATAGTCACTTGGGGATACATGAGGCGAATAAGGAGGGGTGTTGATGAGAGTATCGCCCCGTTTTGTATGATTTAAGTAAAAAGCTCGGTTATTTTTTGGGACACATTTTAGATGTCGTCAAAACCATTACAATTTTGTTTACACTTACATTATAAGCGTGGGCACACAGACAAGACGTATCACATCTGGCAACACTGTTTGTCAGTTATTCATTCTCTGTACATTCTTGGAATTTCAGTTTCAACTGAATTCCTAATTCTTAGTTTTTAGTTTTAAGAAGCGTAACTCATTATACAGACGCCAACAAGAATACAAGTGTTCTTCAATAAATAATCTGTAATTTTATATAATTGTAGTGTTTCATTCGCCACATAAGCATTGATTTTGATAAATATATATAGGGGACTCACAACTTGTTATAACGCTCTGTAAAATCATAAAATCATAAATTTGATTAAAATCATTGTTATTGGATTGAATAAAAAATTAGTTTACACAATTACAATTCTTAACGCTATGTTTTCGTTTCGTTATGACTTATAACATTATGAGACTATATGAAACCCCTAAATATTTTTTAGGAACGGGAAGAGTTCGTCAAAACGCATGGAGCTGCAACTAATGGGGAAGTAACTGCAGATGAGATGAGTGAATTCTACAAGGCATTTTTAGATAAGAACAAAGAAAACCATTTTCGCTACAACTTTTCGTGGTATTTAAAAAATTTTGAAATGCTAAAATTAGCTTTTAGAGTTTCTGTTGTACGAGTAATAAAACGAGTAAAAATGAAAATACTGAAATAAAATGTAAGTTTTTTGTTAAATTTGTTTTAAACTGTTGTTCATTGAATAAAATTAAGTAATGTCAATAAAATAAATAATAATTATTAATCAAAATATAAATTTAAAAAATAGTTCATAAACTTTTATTGAAAAACAATTATATTTTTAAGAATACAGAAATAAAATGATTAAATAATACGCTTTTGCCATTGGGTTATTTGGTGTTACCAGGAGTGTAACACCACGCATCTAATTAATATTTTAAACTCTTATATGCACAATAATTATATAAAAAAAGTTTAAAGTTTGTCCAAAAATTAACCACTATTGAATTTTTGTAAATTATTTCCAGGAAAAAAAATTTACCTTTTAAAATTACGCCGCTGAATTCTTTCCCTCACGGTTCACCAAATTTCCGTTAAAGATGTTCGAAACGTTGGCGATATTTTTGTAGCGATTATCTACAACTCTGTTGGGGAAAGGTAATTCATTTCGAACAACGAAAACATCTTAACATAGACTGCACGACTTCACGGCTTGCAGTTGTCGCTGTCGCTAAAGTAAACCCATTTCTACAAGGTGCGTTCCAAAGTAAGCAGGACGTTTTGAATGTAGCGCCCCCTGGTTGCGCCATCTATGTCGACTGGTCGAATTTCGTGAAATTTCATCGATTGGAAGTGAAGTTATTGTGTTTTAAGTGTCAGTATGTTTGTGAACAAAGAGCCAACATTAAATTTTGTTTTAAAATTACCGTGAAAAAAGCTGCATTGAAGCAGAAGGAGACTATCTTGAATAAAATAAATCGATTTTGCCGAAAAAACCATTTGTTCTGTTTTTTTTTAAAGTCCTGTTTACTTTGGAACGCATCTTGTAATTGAATAGGGAATCCTAAAGTAAGAAATGGTTGTTGTTATAATAAAGTAAAAAGTATCGATAATCAAACAGATCTAAGCATTAACATGTTAAAAGAAGAAAAGCAATAAGAAGAGTTAAAAATTGAAGGCGGCAAAAGCGCAATTTTGTAGACAATTTTTGCATTTCAACAGGTAAACTCTTATTTGATAATTATTTAAATGACACCAAATATTTTAAATACGTCCATAAATGAAAACCAAGGCGAAACTGTAACAAAGATAAGCTTTATATGTAGCTTGTGTTGTGTTTTTATAACTAAAACTAAAACTCGTAAATGTGTTCATTAATAATTTATTCGGAGATTGCAGCTATTACAAGATGCTCTATACCTTCCCTTGCATCGTAATCTCTAGAGAGATTTTCCGTGAATACAGCACCCCCATCAGTTGTATTACGCCGTGGATTCCCGAAAATAGCGGCTTGTTTTTAGAAAAGACCAGCGACTGCCTCTGCCTTCCAATCTCATCTACCACGTTATACGCTTTCGTCTGGTCCATGGGACCGACATGATCTAAGTGAAGAGTGGTTAATGGCTGATCTTCCTTATGTATTGGATTTAACAAACCTTCTCTTCTTTTGGACCTAACTGAGGAATAATAAATGTTTTCTGAAGTGCTAACTGTGTCTTATTCACAGAGAAGTGATCCTGTTTATGTACCGTCCGAAATATTTCATCCCCCATCAGCGATGAAGCCACTATAAGCTCCCTTATTGGATCCTTTTGAGTAGCCCATGTTTCAAGTAGAAATCTTTGTCCTGTTGCTGAGCCTGCCTTGGCCTATGCAGAAAAGAATAATCCAGCATAAGACACGCTATTCTGCTCAACGCATCAACGTGATGCATCTTCGAGCCATTTTGGTGTTCTATTTCATAGTCAAAGTCTTGTAATAGCAACGGACACCGGGATACTCTTAGTGGGATGTCCTTCTTTTTCATGGTCATTGCGAACGCGTTGCAATAAGTAACGATCTTGGAGTGCAGCCATAAAAGTTATACTCTCCACTTTTTAAGTGTAATAGTACACCATATCCATGTATCGAGGCGTCCGTATGAACTTCAGTTAGAGCAGTTGGATTGTACAACTGTAATACTAGTGCACCAGCCAGACCATAATGTACCCTAGAAAATCAACAGCCGTTTTCAGGAACTGGCATTTCTCCCACTTAACCCGGCAACATGTTGCTTTGGACTGAGATAGTTTCGGTGTCAGAGCTATCGTCTTCACCATCTACCGTCAATGAAAAAATCTGTTGCCTGTCCATGTACGCCGATCTTAAATCACCATCAGCTGTACAAAAACAGCAGTTTTAACCATTAACGCATCACCACTGCGCTAGTCCAAACAACTTGTCAATAGCTACCATATGTCGCACGCTGTAATCAAATCGTAAAAACATGGCAATAAGTCCTAAAATCGATATTTGCTTTAAGGCTTGAGAAGAGCTAAATACGATAAAAACCTATTGTTCTACTACAATGCGAAAACTACGACGCAATAAAGCGCCCAACTGCGCGTGTCCGCCTTTCGAAAGTCATTATTCAAACGGTAACATTAGTTGCGTCGTTCAGAAAAATTGTTTACATTTTGATGAATTAGTATGAGTCTAATTTATTCGTATTGAGTTATCACTCAAAAACACATTTTGGTTGGTTGAAACTTTCGAAAACTTCTTTTGACTGATTGAAACTTTTTATGAATTAAAACCCTTTTGACAAAGTTGTTTTTGGACTATCGACACAACGTTATACATTTGAATCATGATTGTAACACTTTGAAGGGAAAAACTGAAAAAAGGACGAAAAGGGTTAGTTTGTTATCTTCAAATAAAAAATAACAAATGTGAGTATACATATACATATACCGGCTTTAAGAAAGTCAGTTAAGAAAAAACTGAATCTGATATAAAACGTTTGAGTCGTGAATATAAACACGTATTAGCATCTCGGTTTCGCTGGCTTGAATGGTTGGATATTAAGGGAGGAGTCCTAACCCTTTCAAGGTAAAAAAAATACTTTTTTTGAGAAATTTGATAATTTTGAAAAATTAGTTTTGAGAAAAACGCGTCTAAAGTTTATGAATTGAATAAGTGATGAAAACAAATTACCGTTTGAACATTTGCGTGCCCAACTAAGTGGGAAGCATACCACTGTATATAAGGTTTTATGAGTCACTTAAACTTAAATAGTGAAAATGCATTCCTTTTAACTAATATGAAATATGCAAGTGACAATTTATTTTTACCACAAATTTTATTTACACTTAATGAAAAACTTAATTAAATGGTGAAATGAATACGTGCGGGATCGCTGTTGAACTTGGTTATATATAAATATATCAGGATCGCTTCTGATCCAAAGCTGTACGTAGAAGGAGTTGATCGTAAACAATTAAGGTGATGTGACGCTTGGGCCCGCTGATGAAACAAAAGTATTTCCGGAGCGCACAGGATCGGTGTTGATCGTAGCGAATAAATTAACGCGACGCAGTGTATCAGCGATGCGGATATTGCGAATGTTGATGTATTGTTGGGCGAACTGCAGCTGACGAATTGAAGAACTTTCCGGTTGTCCATTCCCTTTGTGAGTTGGGTTGCGTACAAGTGTGGTGTGTTGTAATGTCATCAGCTGTGGTGAATTAAGCTGTCGCAGTAGGATGCGCTAGTTTTACCGAGTAGAGGGGGTGGATGCTTAACTCATGGAAACATCGTTTATTTTCAAAAGGGTGCTCAATAATGTACTAAAGGTCTGAATAAAATTACTCAATTCATATTTAAGAAATAAAATTGCAAAAAAAAGTATTTTTTACCTTGAAACCCTAATCCCTCCCTTAATATAAAATACTGCTTTGATGTTGGTTTTCAATTTTTGAAATAGTCACTTGGGGATACATCATTTGCACGGTCCAAAAGCCTGTTGAACGATTGTTTTAGCTCATGGCCGGTGCAAGCCTTTTAAATGGCCTCTACGTTTGCATGATGCACGGTGCCATATCAGGTGAATACGGGAAGTGGTTAATGGTTAAATTGTGATTTTTGGTCAAATAATCTTCCTTCGAATGTTGGATTTTGAGCAATTTTTAGTCTCAGTCAATTTGTGCGGAACAAACCGTGCTCACACCTTTCGTAAGCCCAAATGTTCGTCAAAATGCGATAAATCGATGAAACCACTCGTGCACTCTGCTATGTTATAGGTAGTCATCGCCATAAACTTGTTTCATCAATTGAAACGTTTCGGTAAAAGTTTTACCAATTTTAAAACAAAATATAATGTTGGCTCTTTGTTCGAAGCTCATTTTCACACCAATAACACAAACATACTGACACTTAAAACGCAATAACTTCACTTCCAATCCATGAAATGTCATGAAATTCTCACTGGACAATCGATAGAGATAGCAGACTCTAACGCATCAGTTGACATATAGATGGCGCCACCAGGGGGCGCTAGTTCCTAAAAGTCCTGTCTAATTTGGAAAGCTCCTCGTTCTGTATACATACATATGTATGTACTTATATATACACATGAGGTAAGAAAAGCTTTAAGAGTACTTTAATATAATAGAAAAAGAAAAAAAAACAAAAGAAATTGCAGAACAGTGCAGTGTTTATATGTAAATGTATGTACATATAAATTTTCACGGTGGATACATGGAAAAACAAAATATACCAAACAATTTCAACAACCAAAAAAAAAAAACAAAACACAAACACGCGAAACCGAAAAACAAAACATAAATCGGCGCGATAAACTAAAGCACCAATAAAACAAACAAAAACGAAACAAACGGGCTTGAAAATTAAAACAAATATACATAAATACTTACAACAAAACAACAGCACAAGGAGGTAGTCAGCTGGAGCCCAGGAATTGGAACAAATAGAAATATACCCTACGATACCAAAGTGAGCATATTCAGTTCATTTAATCTACTTTTACCATTCATACATGTACACAATAATGGTCAAAATAATAAGTACATTCCTTTAGGCTGCAGTCATGACTGAATTTTGAATGTTTGGTGAAGTACACGAATACTACTATGGGTTGATTTTATTAAATTCGATATGGTAGTACTTTTTATATTGAAAAGAAAATGCTGAATCCGCTCTTTGTAGTGGGCGTGGCAATTGGTTGTTGATGTTCGTTTTCTAAGTAAAGTCAAAATAATAAGTATACTGTTAATTATTTTCAGATTTTCATCAAATCGAGTGATTTATTTTAATGGTTTGCTCTTTAGGTTGTATAGCTCCATGTTTAAGACTCATTAAAAACTAAAAAAATGTATATATGGATAGAAAAAAGCATTGCAGGGCGGAGGAAAAGGACATCGTCTTAATCCTTATAAAAGACGGCCAGAGTCTTAGGAATACCGCTAAAACATTAGGTCGTTCATTGTGTTTCGTGCGCAGAATGCCTTAAGGATGAAAAAGAATGTTGAAACTCGCGGTTGATCAAAAAAGACATAGGACAACCGTATCGTCATTCTTGGTAAAAAGGACCCATTGGTATCTTTAAGGATAATATCAGCCGACATTGGTAGCATAATATCTTCCCGAATGACCCGACGAATACTATATCGAGCTAATTTACCTACCCGGATAGCCAGAAGAATACCATTATTGCAAAAAAAAAATTACAGATAAGATTACAATTCACGAAAAATCATGCAAATTGGTCCGGCCCAAGTGGTTAGAAAAAGTGGGCGCAATATCTTGTGGAACGACGAAACAAGAAATTAATTTGTTCGGAAATGATGCCTGAGGGAATGTTCGTTGTCCGAAAGGCAAAGAATTACATTCACAGTCTACAAAAAAGACCGTTAAACACGGTGGTGGCAACATAATGGTCTGAGGCTGCTTTTCGTTGTATGGCGTAGGACCAATACATCGTATTTCAGGCACCATGAATAGGATTCAATATAAAGATGTCTTGGAAAACACGATACTGCCAAATACTGAGGAAAGTATGCCACTAATATGGAAATTTCAGCAGGATAATGATCCTAATCATACTTCGACGATGGTAAAAGATTGGTTCCAGGACAATGGTGTGAGTTCTCTTATATGACTATGTCAATCTCCCGACTTGAATCCAATTGAAAACCTTTTGGGGGAGCTAAAGCAACAGATTGGGAAGCAATCGTTCCAAAATAAGGATCAAATCAGAGAATTTTGTTGAAAAAACCTGGTATGAGATTACAATTGATACGTACCGCAAACTTATCTCCAGTATGCCAAAACGAATCTCAAAAGGAACTGAAAATAATGGCAGATATACTAGATACTGACGAAAGAAGTAAATAAAAGTCAAATAAAAGACAGAAAACTCAAACTAATACATTTTTTCATTCACATATACCCGATGTACTTATTATTTTGTCCAGCCATTTTTTTAGTCTTTTTTTTATTTGCTAGAAATTTAAGTTTATATTTCAACTATTATTACAAATATCTTTATTTTTATTATTTTAGTCATATATGAAATGAAATATGATATTATTTCACTTTAAACATTAATAAAAGAAAATTTATTAGTCATTGAATGCTACACGGGCGTATGTAATTATTATTTTGACCATATGTGTACATATGTAAAAATTTCTAGTTTATGTATACAATTCTATAACGCTAATAACGATTCCTTTGATTAGTTTACTACGGCTAACAAACATTTCGGATTTAACGAAAATAAGCCGGCATTAATTATTATATATGAAATCTTATTGCCTATTCATACTTGACTTAGTGTCCCCTAACCAACACTAGCTATTTCAAGTATTTACCTGCAAGAATTTAAAAACACAAAAATAACAGTAAGCTGAATAAACAAATAAGCAAAACTAAATTTAAACTCAGGAAGAAATACAAACCCACAGTGTATAACATACATACTACACTTACATATCGTCACCTGAAATGCAAAATAACGTAACAACATTTTCGGAAATTTACGGTGGCATGAATTAAACACGAAATAAAATGGAACATAAGTGAAAAACAATTTCAATATTGGTTAAAACTGGTTTATATCTGAGCGCAGAACCTGAAAATATTGGGCATATGTATGTAATATTATGTATGTAATTTGAAGTAGTGAATCGTAATCAATGAGACACTCAATTTCTAATTTTTTGATGATACGTTATTTTGCATTTCAGGTGACCATATATACATTAGAGTGATTAAAAAAAAAAATTTTTTTTTCGTTTGGTACTCGGAAAAATAGGTTCCCAGACACCTCTAAGAAAGCCTCTCCAAACATGAGTTTTTAATTGTAACAGGAAGGTCCTCCTACATACAGTTTTTTATTTCTTTTTATTAACTGATAGAAAAATTTATATCTCGCTTCCAACTACTTGAAAAAATATCTTGTTCCTTAGATTTTGTAGGAAATTGAATGCTCTACAAAAAAGGTTTATACTGATTTTTTCGTAAACCTAAACGTTTAAAAGATATTAACAGTTAAAGTTTGATTATTTTTGGGAAAATTTTTTATTTCTTATGAATTTTATAACTCAATAAAAAAAAAAATTATTATGAATTATGAAACTTATAGGCTTTCTTAGAGGTGTCTAGGAACCTATTTTACAGAGTACCAAACGAAAAACAAAAAATTTTTTTTTTTGATCCACCTTAATACGCGTTGATGTTTGACGATGAATATCTCGTAAACGCTTAACTTAATCGAAAAATCATAAGAGACCATTTTTATAGAGCTAAATTTCCTACAAAACTATGAGTTTCATCATTCATAATAATTTTTTTTCATTGAGTTATAAAATTCATAAGAAATAAAAAATTTTCCCAAAAATGATCAAACTGTAACTGTTAATATCTGTTAAACGTTTGGATTTACGAAAAAATCAGTATAAACCTTTTTTGTAAAGCATTCAATTTCCTACAAAATCTAAGGAACAAGATATTTTTTCAAGTAGTAGGAAGCGTGATATAAATTTTTCTATCTGATAATAAGAAAAAATAGAAAACTGTATGTAGGAGGACCCTCCCGTTACAATTAAAAACTCATATTTGGAGAGGCTTTCTTAGAGGTGTCTAGGAACCGAGTACCGAACGAAAAAAAAAAATTTTTTTGAATCACTCTAATATACATACATAATAAATACACTTGCTTACATTTTAAATTTAAAATACATATTTGCATATGCAGCATTTCACAAAGGAAAATACCCCTTTTCTATTAGGTTTTCTCACACTCTCACCTTGCGAAAAAATATATGTAAGTACAAGTATACACAAACATACGATATGCAATCTGCCAAGTACATTATAAAATACCATACATTGCGTTTTATTAAGTTTTAAATAACTAATCGTTATATTCCGTACACAAGTAAAAGCTACAAAAAAAAAATATCATAAAAAACAGTTCAACAAAATATACACAATTTGTGAGAACTATAGGAAATACATATTAACACATACTATTTGTACAAAACATATTCCAAGTCCTTATTGGCAATTATCCGGCAAAACCCCTTGTTCTTTGACAAACAAAAACAAGCAAGATTGCATACAAAAAGCGAATTGATCTCTCTAACGAGCTCTCAATTGCTTAAGAACATAAGAATTATCATAAACACACAAACAATTTGTGCATACTTATGTAAATAGCGTAATGATTTCTTTAACGAGCTCTCAATTGCACAACACATACATAAGTATATACAGAGACCGTTTATCATAGAGAAAGTTCACGGCACGGAGAACGTAAAAATATTTTTGGCTAACTCGGTCGAGATGAAGAAGTTTCACCACTGCCAGCTCGGAGGGAGAAATTTTAACATTTTCCCTTGAACAGAGCTGAGCGTGGAATAAAAATTATGCTCAAAACTATATATTGCTCTAACAGAAGTATGTTCGCTCTTTTGCTTATATTTTTATACGTTTATATGCAAACATGTGTATTCGTATGAATTCTTTTTGTGCATATTAATGAATACATGTGCAATTGCATACATTTAAAGCAATATTCGTAGTTAATGTGAAAATAAAGCATATTTTTAAATTATTTTTTGTATTTGATATACTCGTATTCATACTTATGTGTATACTTCATTACATATGTATGTATATAACAAACTATCAAAATATATTAAAACAAGAAAAAACGTTAACTTCGGCTGCACCGAAGCTAATATACCCTTCACAGGTGCATTTCTTTTAGTAACTATGTGCTCAGTTTGTATGGAAGCTATATGCTATAGTAATCCGATCTGAACAATTTTTTCGGAGATAACATTGTTGCCTTAGAAAATAATCTATACCAAATTTGGTGAAGATACATTGTCAAATGTGAAAGTTTTCCATACAAGAACTTGATTCCGATCGTTCAGTTTGTATGGCAGCTATATGCTATAGTAAACCGATCTCATCAATTTCTTCGGAGATTACATTGTTGCCTTAGAAAATAACAAATACCACATTTCGTGAATATATCTTGTAAAATGTGAAAGTTTTCCATACAAGCATTTGATTCCGATCGTTCAGTTTGTATGGCAGCTATATGCTATAGTGGTCCGATATCGGCCGTTCCGACAAATGAGCAGCTTTTTGAAGAGAAAATGGTGTTTGCAAAATTTCAAAACGATATCTTAAAAACTGAAGGACTAGTTCGTATATATACAGACAGACGGACGGACAGACAGACAGACGGATATGGCTAAATCGACTCAGCTCAACAAACTGATCATTTATATATGTATATACTTTATAGGGTCTCTGACGATTCCTTCTGGGTGTTACAAACTTCGTGACAAACTTAATATACCCTGTTCAGGGTATAAAAATTAAATACATTACAATAGTGAAAAATGTAAATAAATCGTACATTTTATCATTCAGAACATATGTATATTCACATGTATTATGACCATATGTGTTTATGTTCGCTTTCGCTATTCGGTCACTTATCAATAATAACATGTGCGCGCTGCTCATATGTACATACATACATAAATATGTGCGTATGACATTGGTACACAAATAACTCATACACAAACCTACATACTTGTATGTGTTCACATGTAGATATGTATGTATGTCACCCCCAAAAATTACAAATATTGTTTTACAAAAACAATAAATGTCTGAAATAGCATCAGCGGCGTCACAAGTCAATATGGCAGCCAAACGTAGTAAGTCTTACAGCAAGAACAATTTCATTTATGAACGCAAGCGCACTTTCAACAAGCAAACTCGCTTCATTCATAAAAGCGATCACCTTCACATCTCCCCCAGCATGCGTTTGCCCACAAACGGCTTTTTGCGACGATGGTAAACGCTAAAAATCATAAATTGAACAACTTTCTGATGCTTCTTCACAGAAAGAAGTGAGAAAAGGGGCAACAACGGAGTTGTCGATTTATAATATTTGTCAATTATAAAATATTTTTTCATGGTTCGCAAAAATGTGCGTCGATATGTACGCACGCTCATACATATGCATACATATTTACGCAAGTTTGTTGGTAACGCTGTTAGAGCGGCAAGGGAATCGGTTACAATCGGCGATCATTCGCTTATTTTTTCGGCACAGCTCGGATTTTCTACTAACAACACAATGTTGCGACGTTTTGTCGACGCGTCGGTCCGTCGACACTTTGACTCTTTGACAAAACGTGAGCTTCGCCATTGGTTGTTCGTGTCAACGGAAATTTCGCATGAAGCATTGAGTGTATATAGAAACGATGTTGAACGTTTACTTCTTTCAAGTGTCTTTATTCAACTGACTCTTTACAAAAATTCTTATTAGCTAAAAGCTTAACTATTTTAGAGTAATATTAATGAGTGTAGGAGAGAGTAGTGGTAATAATGTATGTTCGGGAATATGTTGTATGTATGTTTAGTGTGGGGGCGAACGTGTGGGTGTAGAGTTGGATAAAGTATGTAAAGTGTGAGTAGTTTAAATAAGAGTAAGCATAGGTAATTAAATATAAGAGTAAGACTAAGTTAGAATCAAGAGTATGATTCGAATAAGTATAGGTAAAGTATATAGGGCTATTATGTAACTCCTCCACCCTTAAGTTATTTGTGTCCTCGCAAATATTTAGTTTACAAGGTATTTCATTTTATTACAGTTACTGAAAATTTTTAAATTTAAATTAAATGAAATTACAATAAAATTAGTTAACATTTTCATTGTTCAAATTATATTTTTGTTTAAATTGACTTTTGTAATATTTTATTATTCTATTATTCGAAGAATCCACAACATAATTACCTTGGCGATAATACTTTTCAAGTTTCTTATATTTAGGTTTAGTTTTCGCAATTTGTGTATTAAATACAATGTTTCCATTTGATTTGGTTCAGCCTTTCTACTTTTATTCAATTTATTTACTCTTTGAATTTTTTGTTGTTCAAACTCTTTACAAAATTCATTTATCTCTTCTTTGTCAAAGTTTTTTATTATAAAATCAATTGATCGCTTTTTTGTGGTAGAATGAATTGTTCTATTATATGCGTTAAAAATTTCAAAAAGTTTGTCGTCTAAGTCTTTCGTTTTATGGCTAGTGTCTGCTTCTAATACCCTTCGATGCTCATTAAGTGTACCGTGTAATCTTTCAATGTCAGAATTACCTGTCTTTAGGTACGGCGTAGTTACGTGAGACTCAATATTTTGTTCACTTAAAAATAATTTAACAGCGCTGTGTAATATACAACGATCGTTATCGAAGATAAGTTTATTCATTTTCCCTAAAAATAAAATACGTTCTTTTAAAGCTGCTATTATTGCAATCCAATTTCTATCATTTAATTTATGAAATGTTGCATACTTTGGGAATTTATCTATGGTGGTGAAATACATTTTATTCCTACAAGGGTACCAAATGTCTATATGGACTATGTCATTGAGGTGTGTAGGGGTTTCTGTAATTTGGTAAGGAAGTTTTAGGGGATTTCTGTCGTGCTTAGCTATAGTGCAAATTGAACAATTATTAATATAAAGTGTTATTGTTTTATAAAGCTTCGGGTAAAAGTATTTATTCTTCAACTCTAAAATACTTTGAAAAGTGATAAAAAGATCATCATTTACGCAATAGATACACATTAATATACCTTGAATAATATTGCAAAGATCAGATTCCGGAGTAATTTCTACGTGATTTTAAAACTTTTTGTTTACAATTTTTACTACACATTTTTCTTTCTCTCCATAACTTATGTAAGTATATTTGATTTTTGTAATAATTGATTGCTTTTTCTGTTATAGATATATAATCCAAGTTATCTTCAAATGCGCTATGTATTGTTGCAGCTGTTGACATAATGTCAACTCGTTCATCACTTTCTCTATTAACTTGGTTTTCTTCACGTAATTGGCTATTAAAAATATTCACATTTCCTAAATGTTTAACTTAATTTTTTACACAGTATCTACTTAGAACATCGAGGCAAAGATAACAGCCTTTAATATGCGATATATCAAAGTCGTACTCATTAAGTAGGATTTTCCACCTATATTTGGTTCTCTAAAATTATGTAGCCAAACTAATGGTTGGTGGTCAGTCTGAATTAAAAATTTGCGATCTACTTAGAACATCAGCGACTGTGTTATCTTTGCCTTTAATATGCGATATATCAAAGTCGTACTCATTAAGTAGGATTTTCCACCTTCGTAGTTTCATATTTGGTTCTCTAAATTATGTAGCCAAACTAATGGTCGGTGGTCAGTTTGAATTAGAAATTTGCGACCGTACAGATACATATGTGCGAAAATGTTTACTGACCAGACAACAGCAAGCGCTTCTGGGTGGGTGGCTTTGTTGGATTAAAACTGACCCAATTGCGAATTGTGAAGCATCAGTTGTAAGGATGAACTTTTTATTAAAATCTGGGGCTTGTAACACTGGCTCACTAGTAATAAGTTTTTTTAACGTTTCAAATGAATTCAGGAATTCTTGGCTTCTATAATCCAATACAGCATTTTTTTTTTAAAGACGAACCATGGGGAATGCAATTTTCGCATAGTCTCGCGTAAATTTGCGGTAATAACCGGTGATTCCTAAAAATCTTTTGATATCCTTTATGTTTGAAGGTGGTTGTATTCTGTTTATTGCTTCAATTTTTGAGGGATCAGGTTTAATACCTTCATCTGTTACAAGGTGTCCTAAAAATTTTGTGGTCAATGCAGAAAAATGACATTTATCTATTTGTATCTTTAAATTTGTATCTCATAAAGTGCTAAATATTTTTTAATGGACTGTATGTGTTCCTGAAAAGTTGTGGAAAATATCAAAATATTATCTAGGTATACAACGCAAATTTTATTTATATGATCTCTTAATACATGTTTTATTAATCGTTGAAATGTTGCAGGGGCTGTTTTAAGGCCAAATGATATACGATTAAATTCGTAATGGCCACTTGCAGTTGAAAAAGCTGTCTTAGCCCTATCGTCGGAGTGCACCACAATCTGGTGGAATCCCTTAGCAAGATCAATTGTGCTGAAATAAAAGCATTTTCCCAACTTATCAAATAAACCTTCTATATTTGGAAGTGGGAACTTGTCGTCTATTGTTTGTTCATTTAGTTTTCTGTAGTCAATTACAATTCGCCATATTTGCTTACCACTGTTATCTGGTTTTTTGGACACAACCCATAATGGGAAATTGTAAGGACTACAACTCGGAGATATAACATTTTGCGCTAGCATTTCCTGTATTTGCCTGTCCACTTCTGCCCGATGTAGGACAGGGTACCTATACAGTTTACTATATATAGGAGTGTCAGTTTTTGTATTTATTCGATGACGAATTTCACTACTGAAAGGTAAGTTTTCACCATCTTTAAAAAAAAAAATCTTTAAACTTATTTACAACAGTCTTTAAAACTTCTTGATCTTTAGAATTTAAATGATTAGGAAACATACTAAGTGACGAATGTTCTACTATTTCTTTTTCTTAATTAATAAATATTTCCAAATGTTTATTCTTTTGATAATCATCTACTATTAATTCTTCTTCTTCGCAAAAATAAATTGGTAATGTTGCATCTTTTGTTATTAAAACTCTATTCTCGTAGTCGATTTTACAACTCAAATTAAGCAATATATTGTTACCTATTAGACCATCGTAGATAGTTATGAAATTTAAATTCTAGGAAATTAACATTAAAATTTGGTTTATGAAATTCTTTAAAAAATGGAAAGCTATACTGTACGTCTGTAGTAACAGTTCGCTTTATAACTTTTAAAGTAATAGAACGTGATTTTATTCTCCATTTGGGATTACAAATATTTGGGTTTATTATACTAAATTCTGCACCTGTAACTATTATGAATTTAAGTTTTAGTTAAGTAGGGTAACTTCCTTTGCCCTCTAATTGAAAATTTTGTTGGTTTTCATTGACTCCTATTTCCATAGGTTCTACAACTGTTTCACTGCGAAAACGATTATTACTTCTGTTATTTAACAGTCGTTCATTATTGTTATTATTATTCTGATTAAAAAAACTACTCGAGCTGAGATTAGTTCTGTATGTTTGGTTGCTGTAGTTGCTATTAAAACTGAGTTGAGTAGAAGAGTTTAGTGTTGCACTGTTTGAGTTATTTTGTCGCTGATTGTTATTAATGATATTGTTGTTGTTCTGAATAAATGTATCGTTTGCTCTATTGCTGTAATTAAATAGCTGACTATTCTGTTGATTAACATAATTGCTCATATTAGCTTCTCTGTTATAATTATTATGTTGCCTATGAGAAGAAAAATTCATGTTATTAACATTATGTTCACAGTTATTCTTTCCATGAGCTGTTTGGTGATGTTTATAGTTCAAGTAACCATTTGATTTTATAATTTCATATGCGTCTTTTAAAGTTTTTGGATTCCTGCCTACAATAATGCTTTTGACAGGCACGGGTAAACCATATTTAAATGAGTTTAAAGCAATCCTAGCATTGCTTTCACTATTTATACTAGAAGAGCTGTTGCAACAAAAAGTTGATGCGTTATTTAACCGACATAATAAAGTATTAAGGGAATTATAAAAAGTTTCAATTGTAGAAGTACATCTACAAATTCTAATTTTATCAATAAGTTCATCAACTGAATTCTTTTCGCCATGATTATCTATAAGGACTTTTCTTATTTCTGGCCATGTAAGTGAATTTCCATTAATTAAAATAGATCTTCTAGCACTTCCAATAATTTTATCTTTAATCTGGCCAACTAACAGAATTTTATATTCTTCATCAGTAAAACTGTCTAACATTGGACACATGTAATCTATACGCTGTACAAAATTTAATAGCGCATCTCTTTTTCCGTCATATGAAGGAATGCTATTTATGTTGGTGGAAATGAGCTTAAATTTTACGTTAATGTTTAAACTATCCATATTTGCTAAACTAAATTAAATAAAATGCCAAATAAATGGATAAATTTTACTTTTTTAAAACTACGAGCTTTAACGGGTATGTAGACAATTGCTCTTAATGCAAATTATATACATACGTATCCATATACACCTATATGTATGTACATAAGTGTGACCAACTTTCTTTTGACTTCCAATTGCTTTTCTTTCCAAGATTTGCTGCTGCGTTGATGAAGGTGATGAATTCGGCTTTAGTTCTTGACGAGAGGGGGAAAAAACGTGCTGTTCTCTTGTGCTCTAACTATACTTCTCCATGCAAGCGTTGTACTGCTCTGATTTGTTTTTGCAGTTTCCTTTTTTCTTACTGCCTTCGTTGTCGTGTAAGAACTTCAATACCTCTCTTGTTGTTCCAGCTTTTTATTCATTGTTTTTTATTGGTTAATTTTGATTTGGTTACTTTTTTTTCTGTTCTGCCGTAAGCTCTCTTTGAGTGCCAGAAATTATTCAAATACTCGTAGAATGATTTCTCTCTAAAACGGATTATTTACTGTTTTTTGAAACGGCTTTTGATTACAGTTTTTTTTCTTTTCTTTCAATTATGTATATCGAAAAAAATTTTTAATTTTTTTTGGATTTCAATATAACAAAAGTTCTTATGGAAACATTTTGTCGTTTTCATTACTTTTTATTTTTTTAAAAGTAATTTATTTTTCTTAAATTTTCTTTCCGAAAATATGTTCTTCAGCTTTCCTCTTATCGAGTCACGTTAATCACAACAAGTTTTAGTTTAAAACAAATATTCTTTTCGAACGATTTGTCTTTTGTGTAATTAACTTTTTATTTAAATTTTTTTTGTTTTTAACTTTCTTTCCGAAAATAAGTTCTTAAGCTTTTCTCTTTTCGAGTCACGTTAATTACAATAAATTTGATTTTAAAACACTTGTTCTTTTCGAACGTTATGTCTTTATGTAATTAACTTTTTATTTTAAATTTTTTTCCAAAACTTTTTATTTTAAATTTTTAGTGCGCGCAATTGACTGTGCCAGAAACGATGTTGAACGTTTACTTCTTTCAAGTGTCTTTATTCAACTGACTCTTTACAAAATTCTTATTAGCTAAAAGCTTAACTATTTTAGAGTAATATTAATGAGTGTAGGAGAGAGTAGAGGTAATAATGTATGTTCGGGAATATGTTGTATGTATGTTTAGTGTGGGGGCGAACGTGTGGGTGTAGAGTTGGAGAAAGTATGTAAAGTGTGAGTAGTTTAAATAAGAGTAAGCATAGGTAATTGAATATTGTCCTGCGTGAAATTATGAATGAAATGAAATGATTTATTTTCGATTTTTCTACATTTTTTTTAATGTAGCGCAACTTAATAAACATAATTTTTTGATTTCTGTTCTGGTGCGTAAATATACAGAGAAGTTGGGTTTCTGGCCGTGTGAAAAACATAGCATTTTCCGATTTCCTTGCATCCTGATGATTGTCAACGCAAAGGCAATTTTCCCTAGAAATTGAATACGTTTGAACTGAAATGGCTGTTGTGAAACATAATAATGACAGATCCAACTTTGAGACGCAAATGATGTTAGAGCATACCAAGCCTCTCCAAAGAATTTGGAAATTCCACTGGATAATTTACGGTTTCGTCTTCCTTGTCAAAACGATCGATCGATTTATATGAGCGCAAACCTCCCAGAATTTGACTTTGAATCTTCCAGTTTGAGTTATTAACATCGGTATTTTTGGCAGCTAAAATTGCGCGTGCACTCAAGCAATTGCAGTTACGATAATTTGACCAATGTTCGGATAAACATTCGTGATGCCCATTTCCAATTCTAAGCGAATACAATGAAAATGTCGTCGGCAATGTCATTTTTTCGTATCCCATAATTAACGCGAATTTGAAGGCTGATATGTCGAAATGATCTTCGCGAAAAGTATGCGAACTTCAGTGGCATGCGAAGTAACTATCGCATTGTCCTTCGTTTGTTTCCAGTGATTATCATATTCCAGCAAATACAACTGCTAGCATGCTTCTCAAAAATTTGCACACATTGTACCATTCACAATACGCAGTGACTTAAATGAATTTGAACCGCGAGACGCACAACAGTCGGAAAACTTTCATGAATTGCAAAAGTAAATATCCTACAAAGCGTTTTATTGCAGTTCACACCCATTCGATACTGCTGATCTCATATCGTTCAAGGCCAATAACCGCTATGTTGCTTTCTTTAGTGACGTACTTGTAAACGTATTTGATCGATTTCACCAATCTGCAATATTCAACATTGACATGAGTTTTGAATGAATTAGACAAAAGTGGCGAATATGGTACGATCCATGTGTTGTCAACTTCGATGTGTTGTTAACGTCGATATTCACGCCTCTAAATGCTAAATGTTCTGCCATTGTCGTCTGGTGAGCGACGCCGATACAGAGAATATCCATCATTTCCCATTTCCGTTTCCGAAAGAAAAGCACATGAGTAGTGTTTCGTGCATTTATTGTCAAACATACAAACCAAAATGGGATTGTAAGGTTCGCAAGGTCCATGAACCATATTGGTTTTCATCACTTCGTATAATTCTGGATCTATCTCCGAATCAGGAATTTCCACTGAAATGATTTCATCAATTTGATCTGGTGTAATCACCATCCGCATCCAAAGAAGAATGTGCGCGTGCGGCAACGCGCAACAGAATACATTCAGCATCTAACAGCACCATATATACCATAGGTTGCTTCAAGCTAAAGACCGTCAAACAGCGCAGCTACATATTGTTTAAAAAGTCGTGTTGTGATATCGTTACGATCGCTAGCTGATTGACTGCGATCCATAAGTCCGCACGTATGCCATCGCATTTTGGGAGTACTTCTTGCATTTCTTTGGCGTTGATGGCAAAAAGAACGCCGACAAATATTAGCGCGACCTCTTCGTGGCTTCGTACAAATTTGAAGCAGTAATTGATCACTTCGTCTGAAACACACATAAAGTTTTCACTGAATAATTTTCAATAATTTTTCCTTTGGATAGCCGGGATAAAAAAGCAAGCGACCGCAATTGAACGATTCAAATAATTTACAAATCCAAAAATTTTGAAAAACAAAACAAACAAAAATTGAAAAAAATGTGTATGAATAATGTGACTTTTTGGAATTATCCAATTTTCCGACTTCTCCTCATGAAAAGTATAAGGTATTTGTTTCTAAACCTTTCCCGATCCACAACAAACAACCTTTAAAAATTTCATCGACCGTTCTCTTAGTGTTACTAACAAACAAACATTCAGTTTTATATACATATGTATGTATGTATGTATGTAACGTGTGTATGGGGGTAAAGAAAAAGGCTATTTTTAGGGGTTTTCCGGAAATTATTCGAATTTTTTTCGCCGTAAAAACCATCTTTGAACTTTAACGAACATTTAAGAAAAAGAATTGGCAAATTGGTCCAGGCGTTATTGAGTTATGAGCGTACATACATTTTGGCGATTCATTTTTATTTATATAGATTAATATATTTTCCTCCTCTGGAGAAGCTCCCCTATCCGCATATACCCCATTTATACGGAAATTCGGGTCCGCCAAAGTAATCGGAAAGGTGCCCCGGCAGCCAATACAGTATCATTCGCAGGTCAATAGCAAAACGCATCGACGCTTTAGCAGAAAAATGTTGCTTACAAGTACCATAAAAGGCATTTGCGGAGAGGTAGGATATTGAAAATAGTCGCACGATCTTCGGAAACAAACGAGCAGTACAGACGACGAACGATGTAAGATGCAAAGTCTTCTGGAAGGATACGCCGATGTTTTCTCTAGTGCGCTGAAAGATATTGGTAAACCTTATATATGTATGTATGTAGTTCAAGCTAGCATCGAACTTGTAAGCAAACGCAGCGTGACAAGGTCAACAACAACAACGAAACGAAATCGACATCCGAATAGGCAAGCCTCGTTGTTCTAGTAAAGAAGTAAACTGGAAGTGATGGGTTATGTATCGATTGCCGACGTATTAATAAGATGACAAAGAAACAAAAATTTTTATTCCTGAAGAACGACTACATTAAGCATAACGTTTTCGATACTTCGCTCGATTGGAAAAGTGGGTACTATCAGATCGAAATGGCACCCAATAGCCGGAAATACACGCTTTTATGACAACGGACGGCATGTACGAGTTCAAACGCAAGCCGTATGGGCTGAAGAATACACCAGCTTTGTTTACTAGACTCATGGCAGAAATCCAAAGACAAGTGGAGACAGGCGACGTGCTGCACTACATTTTAGTTGGCAGCAACTCCTTCGACGAGTTGTACATAAAACTTTCCCGTGTACTCCATGTACTACGGGCGTGTGGACTTACATTGAAAGTCAACAAATGTGAGCTGCTCACGCAAACGATAACATTTTTGGGCATCAGTTAAATTCCCAACTGAATCGCGTTATCGTCGCAACCAACTATAGTGAGCTACCGCATCGAAACCGAACACGAACTACATACAGATGGAAGCTCTACGCTCGTAAGGCCGCTTTTTGCTGCAATTCGAGAATAAACAACTGCATCCGATATCATATTTTAGTTGCTTCACTACAGACAAGGCAAAACGTTTTCACAGCTATTAGCTTCAAGCGTTCGCGATTGGAACCAGTTGAAAAGTTCAAATTCAAATATTACGTATACGCAAAGAAATCAACGTTATATCGAAAAGACGACACAAACCAATATGGGTTGTTCCGAAGCTGATAAGGTTCCAGATAGTTAGGAATAAGGCACGTCGTATGAGAAAACAATAAACAGAATCCTCAATCTCTTCTGGTTTCCCCGAATGTGCAATTACGTAAAGAGCTATGTCATATGTGGGTTCTGCTCTAAATAAAAACCCTGGCGGATGACTAGAGAGTCGATATCACTACGAAAACTACAAAAAGTTAAAAACGCAACGAATCACGCAGTTATTGCGAACGGAAGTGATAGAGGCAAAATAAATAATTAAATAAAAACTATAACCAAAAATTGTAAATTTAGCATCGTAAGCAAAAATATATTTTGTATTAACATTAAGCCGTAGTAATGTAAGCAAAAATATGTTACCAATATGACAATATTGTATATTGTAACTATATAAGCAAAATTATAATAAAATGCGGAATTCAATAAATCAATCGGGTTCAGCTGAATACGAAAATTCAAGTTGTCTTTACTTTTCATCAACTAAGTGATTTTTATCAAAAATTGAAAAAGTCTGTGCAAAAAAAAGAACCCTAAAAGTGTTTCAATAAAAATAATAATCCTCTGGTGTGGCACGAGAACCAAACCAAAGAAATTCACCTGTAACCGCCTGCACAAGAGAAGTAGGCGCCCTTAATTTGAAAATTGAACAAATAAGGGCTATGAGCACCAGAATCTGTGAGTTAGAAAATGGGGTTAGTCCCCCACAAATTAGTAATCACTTATTTTCTGCACCAGCAACGGAAGCAGCTAAAAAGCTTTCTAGGATTAGCCTCCTATTACAGGTAATTTATTAAGGATTCGCACAAATTGCTATTTCACTAGATGACGAATGTTTAAAACCATTTAATGATTTAAAGGGATTACTTATGTCTTCAGAAATTCTTACATTTTCGGACTTCACAAAAGCTTTCATTTTAACAATAGCTATTGAAGCTGTTCTTTGAGAAAGAGAAATTGGCAAAGATAAACCAATTAAGACAATTATTCTACTATTGAAAAGGAGATGGTTGCTATCTAATGGACACTTGATAAACTTAGGACTTATTTATATGGAGCAAAGGAAATAAAAATATTAACCGACCATCAACCTCTTACATTCGTCTTGACTAATAGTAATAACAATGCAAAATTTCAGCGTTGGAAGGCTGGAATAAAAGAGTATAATTATAAATTAGAATACAAACCCAGTAAAACTAACCATGTTGCCGACGCTTTATCCCGGCTACCGACGGAAATTAAGGTTTTAACATCTTCTGATTAAATCACAAATAACACAGCCCGACAAAATTAAAAAACTTAGTTGAATTTATCAACTGATTCTAGTTAATTTGGGCGCGCTGAATTCAAATCTGTAATCAGTTTGTCTCTATAAGCTCTAGTTGTCATGATATAGCTTTTTTATACCCTCCACTTAACTTATGACCTGAAAAAAAAATTTCGCCAAAATTATGTTTACCTTAAAATATTGTAAATATTTTTACCTTAAAATTTTATTTTAATTCAAATATTTATTTCGTTTCATAAGTATATTTTACCCTCCAGTCAACTTATAGTTATGCTTTTTTGATGAATTCGGTTAATTTAACTTAGTAACTCATTTACTGGATGGTATATAAAATTCGGTACAAGCAGTTTCCGAAAATATTATTTTTTGTGTAGTTGCTAGCTGATTAACGGGAATTGTATTTATATAATATTATTGAGGACGTTATTTTTTCTTATTGCGCTCCAATTGCATATCGGAAGTTAGTTGCTTGTAAGAAGTGGTTGATCTAAATAGAAATGACTTCCAATAGAAACGGTGTAAAAATTACGCTGACACATTTTGTTACATTTGTGGAGAATACACCTTTAAAGAAAACATAAGACCTATTTCCGAATTTGTTAAAAATCGTATTTAGATTACTTTGGAGTTGGTCTTGGTAACCAAGATAAAAGCTGGGCTCCACACATTGTGTGCAATACTTGTTGTCTAAATTTGCGACAGTGGACCCAGGGAAAACGAAATAGGCTTAAGTTTGGTGCGCCGATGGTTTGGAGAGAGCCCAGAAATCATTTGGACGACTGTTACTTCGGTTTAGTGAGCATTGGTGGTATTAATAGGAAAAATCGAAATAAATGGCAGTATCCCGATTTACCGTCAGCACGCCGTCCAATTCCCCATTTCGAAGATGTTCCCATTCCAAAACTGAATGATTCTCCAGAGCCGAGTTCGGAGTTTGAACATAATTCCGCTTATGATCTAAGTGATTGCGACAGCGTTTTCAAAGACACAGAAACTATTCCTCAACGTTTTAATCAATGCGAGTTGAATAACTTAATTCGACATTTGGCCTTATCAAAAGAAGCGTCTGAAGTGTTATCTTCGAGGTTAAATGATAAGAAATTGTTAGAACGTGGAACAAAATTAACTTATTACCGCACCAGGGATAAAGCTATTTTAACATTTTTTACTAAGGAAGGCAATCTGGTGTTTTGTAATAATATAAATGGTCTTATGCAGGAAATGGGGCTATCCAAGTATCTACCTAGCGATTGGCGTCTCTTCGTGGACAGTTCCAAGTGAAGTGCGTCTTATTGCACAACGGCAATGTGTATGCATCAATTCCAATTGCGCACTCCACAACAATGAAAGAAGAATAGAACATTGCATTAGTGATAAAAAAGATAAAATACCAAGACCACCAATGGATCATTTGACAGAGTGGTTATACTAAGTACCCTTGCTTTTTGTGTCTCTGGGATAGCAGATCCAAGCAACAACATTTGCAGCAAAAATATTGGCCTACGAAAGAAAAAATGGTTGTTGGCGATAAAAATATTGTAAATGAAGCTTTAGCTCCACGTGAAAAGATCGTCCTACCACCGTTGCATATCAAATTAGGACTCATGAAGCAGTTTGTTAAGGCTCTGAATCGCGATGGGGAATGTTTTGCATATATTTGCAGCAAAATGCCTAATCTAAGTAGAGATAAGATTAGAGCAGGACTAAGGCAGTATATGAATGACAACGATTTCAATAAGTCAATTACCGAAACTGAACGAAATGCGTGGGCATCATTCGTGCAAGTTATAAAAAATTTCTTGGGAAATAATAAAGCTTCAAATTGTGTTCAATTAGTGGAGAATACGCTGGATAAGTTCAGAGACCTTGGCTTCAACATGAGTATTAAAATCCATTATTTGCACAGTCACTTGGACCGATTTCCCGAAAATTTGGGTAACTTAAGCGAAGAATAAGGAGAAAGGTTTCACCAAGATATCAAAATTATGGAGAATCGGTACCAGGGAAGGTGGGATACACATATGATGGCAGACTACTGTTGGAATTTGCAAAGAGACTCTGATCCGGCTGTTCATTCCAGATTGTCTCTTAAAAGAAGCTTTACATTTTGTAACTAGAATTATATATATAAATATATATTATATATATTTTAATGCTTTGTGAGATTTTTTTTTATTTTAATAAATCTGTTTGAAACAGTTTTACTTCTTTTTATTTTTTTATATTCCTATGAAAAAGTTTTACTTCTTAAATACTTAAAAAATTTGGTCATTCTTTTGGCAATAACTATAAGAGCAAATAAAAAATGTTGATGAAAAAAAAATTTGGAAAAAAACAGACGGCCATAATTGGAGGTCATAAATGGAGGGTATAAAAAAGCTATATCATGAAAACTAGAGCTGATAGAATCAGTTGATAAATTCAAAGAAGCAAATTGAGTGTTGGCCTGTGTAATTATTTCTGAAGGACGAGAGTTATAAAGTCATTAAGAACCCCATCTAAATTATCTTAGACACTATATAGCAGAAACATATCTTAATAAAGAAACCATAAAAAGCATTTAAAAAAATATGTTTAACCCATATATAGTAAATGGAGTCGAAATTCCGGAACAATACATGGCCTTATTACAAGAAATATTTCTCACAATTTAAAATTAGAATTACCAAAGAATTGTAAAAGATGTTTATAGTGATGAAGATAAGTTTCAGATTATCAAAGAAGAAGAAAAGAGCGCATCGGCATGGGACAGAAAACAAGGAACAAATATTGGAAAAATATTATTTTCCTCAAATGGCCAAGCTAATAAAAAATTACACAAAAACTTGTGAAATTTGTCACTGTAAAAATACGATCGCCGAGCTTGCAAACCCGAAATCCAAGCTACACCCACCGAAATCTTCCACATGGATATTATTGAAGTCGCAGGTGAAAGATACATATATGTATATCGTGCATAGATAAATTTTCGAAATTTGTGAAATTTTTTAGGATAAAAACATAGAAAAGCCATAGAACGCGTGCACTCTACTATAATTGAAATAATGAGATGCCTTCGAATATACTGACTATTAAATTAAAGAAATTATTACCATCGCTGTAGATAGATACAATAATACGATTCATTCAGCGTCAAACAGAAAGCCAGCCGACATTTTTTTTTTTTGGAAGAACTAATAGAAAAAACTACCAAGACCTAAAAGTTTTAAGGACATTGTCAACAGCTTATTAGGAATCAAAAGAAAATGTTAACCTGACACAATGGAAAAAGGAATAAAATAAAAAAATAACAACCAGGTAAAATAGTTTTCAAAAAACAAACAAATAAAAAAGAAGAACAGACCAATTTTTAAGATAGAGACAAGAGGCAAAGACAAAAATACCCGTGACAGACAGGTACAAATACCATATAGTACATATGTGTCACCAAATATTAGCAAAATACTATATGAGCAAAGTAGTATTTCGCTGGTAACAATACTATGACGTTTCATTGTGGTATTTGTATAAACACAGCTAAAAAAAGATAGCAAAGTTTGCTAAAAGCTTTTACACAAAAGCTCCTTGAAATATTCTGTCAAAAAATAATAATAAACGAAAAATGGAAAATAATACGAAAAAACGCGCATTTATTTAGGGACTTCTGAGACGAAGTCCCTTATTTAAGTTTTGGGCCAAAACATGGAAAATCTACGAGGAACTCACAAAAATAATCATGTGCTACAAAACATTTGCGCACAACTGAAAAACTAGCACGAGGTATGTTTGAATGCTGTAGAGATGCATACGCGGTTAAATAATTTATCTAAAAAAAGATATAGGTATGTAAGAACCAATCCATTTACCGAAATATTCTTCTTTAATTTTTCTAAATCTAACATTTTTTAGGCAAGAAAAACGTAAAATTGGTCGTATTGGCGGATCTCCGTCAAAGTGGGAGTTCTACAACGAAGTGCATAAGGTTTTGGGCAGCTTTAAAGCAAACAATTTATTTGAAGTAATGGACGAAAGTTCAATTGACGGTATGTAATTCATTATTTAAAAATACATATTATTATTATCATTTGTTTTTAGAGCCGAATTGTGAAGAATCTTTGTTGTTGAAAATGCATTTGGTCATCTGAAAGTGCGATTTCGCAAAATTGGGAAAGGTTTGAAAGTTAACATAAAAAATATGAACACAATTATAAAAGCATGCTGTATTATGCATAATATTGCAACAACAGAAACGATAACATCAATCAGTGTTGGATTCAGCAGTCAGACATCCAAAGTAAATGGCAGCAGCCAAAAAGAAGCATTTCCGTAAGTGATACCAAAAACAGTGGAATTGCTGTAAGAAACGCATTAATGACTAATTTTATTACCCGTTAGTATAATTGTAATACCATACAAATGTACAAAATAAATATAAAATGTTTATTTATTTATTAACGGTGAAAGCAATGTGATGTTTTCTTCTAGTAACTTGATTACTTTTTCTTCATTTTCTAAGGATTTAATTAAATACATCTGCATCATTTTCTGCTCATCTTTTATTAGTTCGAAAAAACGTTCATCAGCCTGTACTTCAGCGAACGATGACTCACTACCCGGTATTTTGCTAATGGAGTGTTCACTTACCGATACCTTCATTGCATCAAATTCAGAATCAAGAAGATAATTTTTTGTTGAATATTTTTTCACCTTCTATTTGGTCAACTGAAAACGGAAACGGTTCATTACGTATGGCGAAAGCTTAAACGTTGAATCCGCAATAAGTAAAATCGGTACCTTTACACCTTCAATGAATTTGAAATGTCTTTCAAATAGCTCATTGTTCATGTGATAAGCCTTTAATGCCGAACATTCAAAAATAGAAGAATCGTTACATCTTCCAGGTAATCATATGTTTATATATGTAGGTGAACTTATAACGATAGCCTGCAGCAGCAAAGAGAATTGTTGAATACCATCCTTTAAAATTGAAATCATCTGAAACTTCACATTTTGAAGGTTTCACTTCAATGTGACATCCATCAATAGCTCCATAGTATTGAGGAAACACCAATTATTCAAAACCATTAACAATTTCTTCGATTTTAGCTTGTGTTGGTGGATACCCGTCCAACATTGTTTCTTGGAATACGGTACAAATTTCCCTACACACCTCAAGAACCATTTTTTTTACCTACTGTTGTTCTACCAATCCCAAATAACCTTGCCACTGTTCTATACTCTGCTATGAAGCTAATGAATAAAGCCCGATACCAATTCGCTTTTCCAATGAAATAGCAACGACCAACCAAATATTGAAACGTGGAACGATCGATTCGGAAAGTCTTTTTGAACTTATCGTTCTTAAAAGTAGGTGATTTGCCTACCCCCAGAAGCTTGATTTTTTCACCTATGAAAAATTTGGAGTTATATTCAAAAGTTTGCGAACATCTCGTATGACTTACACATGTCCAAAACCGTCTACATTTTCCATACATTTTTTAGGAATGCCAGGGTCATGTACCGCCTTATTTTATGGTGAGCTTTTAATGCAATTAAATTTAATTTAAAAAACTGGCTTCTTAGGTTGTTACTATGCTTAACTGCAACTACTGTGCACATCTAAGAATATATGTTAAGAGCCCATTAGTCACAATAAAACAGGGAATACCGAAAATTTCGAACGGGTACTACAAAATTATACCCACCATTGACTTAGACGATTACTAACGGATTATCAATGACATTAGGCCTATTGTTCGCTATCAAATCAGGAAAACAAGCACTCTATTTCCACAAGAGGAGTACCAAATCACACAAAATGAAAACCTTGAAATGGCTCCCGAGTAATCCTGATGCAACCGACAGTCGTGCCAAAAACGCAATCAAATCAATTCATTTCATCATAGACAACATTGTTGATCAATTCGAGAACACGCCAGAGTCAACTGATTTGATGCAACATGAACAATCTGTTCTTCGGCAATCACGAACGAGTAAAGGGTATGGCTAACTTCGGTTCAAATCGTATCATGTCAGTTCATAGCGTTGCGACGATTGCTTGAATCGAACGAATGTGTAATTACGGGTAAGTCACGAGTACAGCAAATTTTCTGCTGGATTGATTTGAATCATGTGTGGTAAAAAAAAATATTCATCAGTTTTGAACATGTGCGCATGTTACAAATTTTCGATGGGTAAAAAATGGAAATTCATATGTATTTGAAATAGAATAGAATTGCACGAGTAAATCAGGGTATAGGGGAAGATATACAAACCGAACACTGTCGAACATTTCATTCATTGAAATATGAGTATTGTGCTGAACACATAGAGAGCGACAGATTTCAAGCTACATCTCTCAAATACTAAAATACACACATTCTTATGGACACAGTTATTTAGACAGCTACACGACTACATGACAGCAGGCTCTCAGTTGTCGCTCTCGCTAATTTAAAAATATTTTTAAATTTGCTGACGACAGTAGAGAAGAGAGCAGAGAGGAGAGGATTCCACTCGTTAAATGCAAAATGTTTCAAAGCTCTAACAAACCTGACGTTATTTTACAAAGAGAAGCATAAAATAGCTCTGTTATATAATTTGTAATAAAAATTCATAATTTAAAACAAATAAATTTACCTATTTACATCATTTTTGCATAAAAAATTTCACTTTGAACACAATATTAAAATTTCATTGAAGTGAAAGGTATGGCAATAACGAAATTGTCTACATACAAAATGGACAGATCCCTGCAAGACGGGTAGCTGTTAGCAAACGTGTAAGCGACTTGTTATTGTTCACTTTTGCATTCGTTAAAATATTTGTTACTTTTGTTCAGAGAGTGGGAAAAAAATAACACATAGCTATTTGATGTTCAATGGTTATCTCGCTCTAACCAATGGCAAATATCGCATGCTGCCTTGTTCTAACAGAATACATGCATTTGGTAGCAAATCTCTTCACAGTATGTTACGGGTAACAAATTCTTTTGTTAGCGCCTAGCTTACCTATGTGTTATGGATAACAAAAAGTATTTGTTACCCGAATATCTGTTAGTGTTATTTTGGTTATCAGTTTGTTACCTATAACATATAAACATGTTAGTAGGAATAAGCAGTAACAAGATTATTTGTTACCCATTTGTTACTTCTAGCAAATTCAATTCTTTTAAATAAAATTCAGTTTTTTTTTATTATTTCGCTTTATTTAATAATAAAATCAAAATAATCAAATATTTACTTAAACTAATAATTTGCCTATTATTGTTACATTCGGCAGAAAAATAATACAAATTAAGTTTATTTCAGTATAAAAATTATAGTTCTAAAAATTCATATTTATAAAAGTAAAATTAGAAACTTCCACTTAAAACTAGTATGTACAACTTAGAACTAATATATACCACTTAAAACAAATATGTGCAACTTAAAACCAATTTGTATAACTTAAAACTAATATTTACAACTTAAAACTAATATATATAAGTAATAATAAGAAAACTTATATTAATTTTGCCTTAAGTTTATGTTTTTTTTTGCTTAAAACGATTGTCGCTTAAGGCCACAAATTTCCGGAGCTCCCCACAGATAGTGTTTTTATCCTTGTCAGGAAATATATCTAAAATGATAAATATATATCAGTAAAAAAAACCTACCAAAAACTAACCCTACGCACTTTAGCTTTAGTAGGGATCCCTTCTCCTTGCGCCCCTCTAAAGTGTAGTGGTACATTAGATCGTTAGAAAATATACCACGCAGTACGCCGTCCACACTGCCTTTTGCGTTCTTTGACTTCAATATTAGCCGCATCTGTAAAAAAAACACAGTAAATTATATTACAATCGCATAATATTTAAAAACGAAATATTTACCATAGCATCCGTGCTTTCCTTTTGTAAAAGTTTGTCTTCTACGAAGCGCACGTGCTCTTCCGATGACATAGGCAGCTTCGAAGCGAGCTCCAAGTAATGTTCGTCCTCCAAGTCACCGGTGATGCGGATAATTGAATGATGCGTCTTTGCCGCTATGACGCGGCATTCGCGCAATAATTTGCTTTGCGCCTGCACCTCGGCCTTTTCTGGCATCTAGAAAATTAAAATATAAAAATTAGCTTCTGTTTTAATTTGGTAATGTAATACTGCGTTACTTACTTTGTCTGTTAGGGACTTTTTAATGGCAGTGAGTCGGGTCTCAATGGCATCCAGCTTCTGGATTATATCTGAAAAACAAAAATGTATTTTTATAAAGCAAATATTAATACATTTACTCGTATATAATAATACATTACACCTGCATGGCCGCCAGAAGATGGTGACGGTACCACAATTTGTGATGGTTCTACTCGAGGAGCGCAAACTAGGTTGTAAGATATTTTTTTAAACACTTTATCTGTAAAAAAAATATTATTAAAAAATGAAAAATATTTATGTTCAATACAACCTCTATGGGGGCTCAACGGTTGTGAGCATTAAACTTCGGAATCCATTTCTTGCACGAGGTCATCGAAATTCATTCTATAAAAAATCATAAAAAAGGTGATGATTAATGATATTTTAAATTTAATTTAATTTTTAAAATCATGCTTCGGAGCAGAAATGCGTATATGTATATTCGAACTACATATGTTCACTTTTATTCATTATGAAACACTAATGTTTTTATTTTAAACAAATTTAGATATTCTGCATACGAACAGATATCTTAAACGAATAAGTGAACATTTTTAGTTATAGAGGAGGTTCTTCAGTTCAAGAGTATATATACTTATACTCGCGGGAATATTCGAGATATTTGCGTTTAAGGCTGAAAATTACCACTATTTGAAGAACGTATTTTTCGATTTAAAATTAATTTTACACTTATATTTCGCATTTTTATGTCCACTAACACTTCACTAATTCGTGTGAATTTTTCCTAATATTAATTTTTGTTCAATTATATTTATTTAAGATCAACTAAAGGATTGCAATATTGATCTGAAGGACCTCCTCTATCCGACCATACCCATTTTATTCCCGAAATCTTGGGACGGTATACTAAAGTCGACACAATATAATTGTAACCGCACAATTCGTTTAAATTTAGATTTTACATTTTTTACATTTACACATGTATGTACATACGTATGTGTATGTATATGTACATATGTATGTAGATATAACGCACAAATTACATATTTCACAAAAATGCACAAATTATAACATCTATTTGAATTAAATATGCACTATTTAACTTTAATAATTCAAAACTTACTCTCTTATTTGTTTGTTATACGCAATAGATTTGAATTTTCCAAATAGTCCAAATGATTTCTGTAATGTTAAAATTTTTAATTATACACACAACATTCAATTCACAATGCTTACCTTTTTCTCCTTCTTAATCTTTTTCCTTTTTTCTATAATATATAAAAGAAATTAATAATAAACATATAAGAAATTAATTATAGAATATCAAATTATCAATTAACGAACTTACCTCTTTAAAATCCAAAATAAACTGCACTTTTCGTTTTCTTCTTCTTGAAAAATTGGGTATTCGTCTTTCCTATTCTAGCAAGTTAACATTACAATATGTTTAGAATGTCGATAGTTTTTCTCTATCTTACTTACGTAATCTCCCATTCAATTGAAAATTCCAGAAAATGTAACAGTGTTAGTGAACAGCTGAAAATGTATCAATGTGTTTGTGCAATCTGTTACCTCCGTCTTTTGTGTATATGCGGGCCATTGTTATGTCATGTCGTGTGCATGTAGCAGCCTTCACGACGCCATTTACAGTTCACTGTCGTGCAATCCTGTCGTGTCGTTTTAGGGAAAATAAATCATACAAATTGACAGACAACATCACACCAAATCTTACCTGTTATATTTTAAAAAAATTTAACTGAAAAAGAGATTAAGTTAGATTTACAATATTCATCAACTTCACCTGACGAACGTCAAAAAATTAGATTACATTTCATCCAAATATATCATGTCAATAAGTTACAGTTTCTCAGCATTATTATATAACTCTTTATTTTTACACAAGGTTGATAATACCAAAAGAAGTTTCAATTTATTCCTCCAATAATAGATATTCAACCGATTGCCCTCAAATTACTTTATCAGCGAGACGCTGATACTTAAGAAGGGGGAGTTAGCTCTGTCAGCAATCACGTAGTTATTGCGAATGGAAGTGATAGAGAAAAAAGAAATAAGTAAATAAAAACTATAACCGAAAATTGTAAATTTCGCAATGTAAGCAAAAATATATTTAGTATTATCTTTAAGCCGTAGTAATGTAAGCAAAAATATGTTACCTATATGACAATATTGTATATTGTAGCTATATAAGCAAAATTATAATATAAAAAGCCGAATTCAATAAATCAATCGGGTTCAGCTGAATACGAAAATTCAAGTTGTCTTTACTTTTCATCAGCGACTGTGACCGGTAATTTGTATTGGTAATCGTAGACTCATTTACCAAATTTACGATCCTACTAGCAGTCAAGAGTACCCCAACAAGCCATGTAATTCAGTTAGTGCTAGAAATCACGAGCTTTTTTTTAAATATTATCTTATCCAATCCAATAAGGATCTGTTTTTTTTAAAGCCTAACAATAAGTTATAAAATCTTAAATCTATTTAAAAACTAGACAGGCTTAAGCAAGTGATTGAGCTGTGTTGGTGATACGTTGCTCTTTAGTACGCAGGCATATCTCTTCTTTTCATAGGAATACTAAGGTCTTTATGGATATTTTTGTTACGCATGTACCATGATGAACACGTAATTGTTCTTAGAATTTTCGATTGGAATCTTTCTATTATATCAAGATTAGTGAATGCCGTTTCACGTAAGTAAGGCGGACTGTTGATCATTACCAAAGTCTTGCCAAATGATCGCTATGTAATTGAAAACTTATCTCATGCCGAACGAACACAACGTCATTACACGACCGTATGATGCAGACGATATGGACGATGAAAATGACAACACCTCGGGCGAGGGCGCCACGATGGGTCAGGAAAGCCGACTGTAAGCGATGGCAACTCTGCTGCCCTAACAAATGACAGGCGAACGTGAAGAAGCCAATGACAGCACCGAAAGGCGACAGATAGTTAATTATGAATAAAGGGATGTCCAACTTATTCCAGTGTGAGAGCGCTTCAAAATTAGCGTTTTTTATAACATTTTCCATTATGGCCAGATTGGACAAAACAATAATTTTTGGGCATTTAAATTAAAACACCCAACATTTAGTACGAATAAGGGTAAAATTTAGAATAGCATCCCCGGATTTCGGGGATAAAATTGATATCACTGGAAAGGTGACGTTCTCCAGATCACGAAAATATACATATATAGCTTACTTATAGTTTTAAAGATATTTGCATTTAAAGTTGAAAAATTTACAACTTTTACATTAATGTTTGTTGTAAATAAAGCTTTATTTTAATTATTTTATTTTAGTTAAACTCTCTGCATCATCCGCTTCGCGCTTCAAAAAAACCATGGCAACCCTTTTCTTATTGTGCAAATTTACCCTCTACTGCGAACTGGAGCGCTTGAAGCAGGCGATCGACCAGAAGCGACCAGAATTGGCCCACAGGAAGGGAGGAGTGTTCCACCAGGATAACGCCAAACCACACACTTCGTTGAGGACTCATCAGAAGCTATGGGAGGTTTTATCGCATCCACCATATAGCCCGGATATAGCGCCAAATGATCACCACCTGTTTCTGCCCATGGCGAACGCCCTTGTTGGTGTAAAGTTGAACTCAAAAGAGGCTGTCCGAGTTCTTCGGAAATAAGGAGGGGGGCTTCTAAGAGGGGGGTATTCTGAAGTTGCCGTCTAAACGGAAACAGATTAACGAACGAAACGGTTCATATTTGAACTAAATCCGATTAGTGAAACACTTTTTATAAAGCATTGAATAAAGAGCAAAAAGGTGGAAAGGAGATATTTGACAACCTAATATATCATAACAACTTGTATATCGTCACCTGAAATGCAAAATAACGTAACAACATTTTAGGAAATTTACATTGGCGTGAATGAAACACGAAATAAAATGGAACATGAGTGAAAAAAAATTTCAATATTGATTAAAACTGGTTTATATCTGAGTGCAGAACTTGAAAATGTTGAACATATGTAATATTATGTATGCAATTTGAAGTAGTGAAGCGTAATCAATAAGACACTCAATTTCGAATTTTTTGATGATACGTTATTTTGCATTTCAGGTGACGATATGCAATATGCCCTTGTTACATACATACATTACTAATTTTTTAATTTGCGAAAATGAGTATTTATTTTTATTATTGTAATGAATTCTTACTTTGATATATACTTACATTCATATATACATATGTGCATTATTTGTATCATTCAGCCCTATCGCGCAATCCATCATATACTGTTTTTTCGGGAAAGATACGAAACTGCTAACATATAATTCGAACAATTCCAAACGTAAGTTCGAAATTCGTAGAGTGGCATTCACTGAATACTCTCGAAACGTTAAGTTTTTTATTTTCTCGGAATTTTTTTACTAACGGAGAGGTAAATTAAAAAAAATTAAGTTTTAATAGAATTCAAACCATAACTTATTTATTACGAGTAAAATAATCTTTTATGTGATTTCCGCAGGTCTAAAGTAATTACCACCAAGCAGCAATATGCACTAATGTTTGAGCTGTTACAGCAAAAACCTGAAATGGCGCAGGGTTTTATCAGGTGCCCTAGAGAAGAAGCAGCAGCTTTTTTGAAAAATATGAGCGCGAAACTGAATAGTATTGATCCGCCTATCAAAGTTATTTCCAGATAGAAGAAGGTAATATATTAAAGTTGTAGTTTTTATTGTTGTAACAGGATAATTTAAAGCTTGTTTGACTTATTTTTTATTAGGTAGGGCTAGATTGAAAGGCATTCATAAAAAGAAAATTGGTGGAGAATGAAAAGGAATACATAGTTAGCTACTGGTGTCAGCAAAAATAGACAACACCATTTGAATGAAATAGAGGAAGCTGAGTTAACACTAATTGCATTACAGACAAGTACCAATGGAATTGAGAACACAGTGAGCATGGGCTTCCCAGCCGAATTTGACAGTGACACCGAGGCCGACTTATCAATGCCATTAGCGACCTGCAGTCCAGCACTGCCAAGACGTACTCCTAGGCCACCCGATACATGTACAGCCGAATTAGGAAAAGACCAACTTTTACTTAAAAAAGAATACCAAAAAAATATATATACGACGACTAGGCAGAGCATTTGAAAAGCAAAACGACTTAAAAAAAAACCGAAGTGGAAGAAATTGGAAGGCACAAAATAGCTATGGAGAATTTGATATCTGCTAAGAATTCAATTAAGGGGGGAGCCTGATTTAGAAGCTTTTTTTTTGGGAAGAAAAAAAATAATTGATTAAAACGAAATTTCTAGGGTTTATAGTTATATATTTAAGCATCATTCACAAACTTTTTTGGATACGAAATCTTTGATATTCCGCCTTTAGGAAGCAATTGCTTGATGCATTTCGCATATGCATTTGTCGGAAAGCGGGCAGTATGCAGGTCGCAATTTCTATCGGAAACAAAAAATTCAAAGAGATTCATATTTTTTAAATAATTTATCTTCTAGTTAAACTAAAAAAATTCCAAAAAAGTGTAAAATTTTAGAAATTTTGTAAAAATTGAAAAAAGTGGTTTTTGACCAAAAAAATTTTACTTTATGTTGTTTAAAAATATGTTCAAACTTGACATTTCTTATTTTTTTTTTAGTTTAACTAGAAGATAATTTAATGCCAAAGATAATAAGCTTTGCCCCAGTTCCATACAACGTTAGGTTTTTTTTCTATCCTGCCCGCCAATTAAGAAAAATCGTAAAAATGAAAAACCGAGAAATCGCGCGTCAAAGTTTTCGCTTTCTGCCCAATCGCTCATATATCTGCTAGACGTTCGGTCACTATTTTCCTTCTAGCTTCGAAAATATTTCAAATTCTCATCTAAAACTTTGAGGACATATTCTTAGATTATTTTTAAAGAGATTTAAGCAAAACAAATCGATTTTATGAAGCTTCTAAATCTTAAATAGCAAATGTTGGAGATGAAAGGAAAAAAAATTACAAGCAATATCAAAAAATAATTAATTACAATCACAAAACTGTAAAAAATATTTTGTGTTAATATTCATTTAGGATATTATATTTGTGTAAGTGTTGCAAATATAGTTTCTTTGATCCGTGAAGCTGCATCATTATAAGATGATAAAAAATTTCATTATTTTCTGTAAAAATATTTGGATTTGAAATATTTTCTAAAATTTCATCATTTATGCGATAGTGAACAAACATTGTGTAATAGGGTGGGTCGATTCCGGACTTTTTTCGATTCGGGATTTCTAATAGTGCGAAAAAGTTGCCTTAGTACTTCCTGATTCCAATGCAACTTTTTGTTTTGAGATCGGATTGCATCTTCAACCCCAACTCCGGCCTTGAAATTTCGGAAATTCGCCTAAAATCGTGAAATACGCATCTCATGGCAAAATATATAGAACAAAAGTTATTTGTCACGGCATTTGCTACCGAAATGGTATATGTGATCATGGTCGTAGGACGAACCGTTTCCGAGATACGAGCGAAAATGCGGCACGCCACAGCGCAAAATGAAAATCGGCTTGCGGCCACACTTCTTGACGTTGATTTCGCCGAGTGCTATCACTCACATTCATTCACCTAGGCCAAAGGACACGTTCGGATAGGTCTCCACATAAATATTTTTTCATCAAGTTCCTTCACTTTTGTCGGTGATTTCGCCGAGTTCTATCACTTACATTCATTTCCCTGCGCCGTACGACACGTTCGGACTGGTCTCCACATAAATATTTTTTCTTCGAGTTCCTTCACTCTTGTCGTTGATTTCGCCGAGTGCTATCACTTATATTCTCTCAACAGAACACAGAACTCAAAATGTCTGTATCTAAATTTAAATTTAGACAGAAATGTCCCGTGTTTGGCATATATCCTTACAATCTCTCTGAGTCCCAGTTACCTACTTACCAGGATGTTCTTTTGTGTTATCAGTTTAAAAGATTTCGTATAGGGCGACTCCAAGGCGACAACTATGAACCTAGGAGTAAAGAGGTTACAGAAATAGTTGCAAAAAAGATTGAAAATACTTTCAAAAAGTCATCTATTCCGATAGTTTCACACACCAGAGTTGTACAAATGCTCACCACATACCATAAGAAATTTCTGACTCTTAAACAAATGTTTTTAAGGAAACCAATAGGTTTGAGCTCTAAAAGAGACGACTTTGTCTCTTCTGCCGGAAAATTATTTAACATCGCTGCTTGTAAATGCATTTATTTTTCTTCCTGCACTTGTCCAAATGAAAGGAAAGTTCCTATCAATGAACAACCATTTCTCTTGGACCAGAGAACCAGAAGAATTGGTCGCATTGGAAGTGTTGATATACCTGAAACAAAAAAGATTACAAAGAAAAATGTAGGTGCGTCGCACATGGATTCCTCCAAAAACGATGCTGATGATGAATTTTCTTTTCCATCCTCTAAAACCAAACAAAACACACTAGTATTAGAACACACTGCTTTAGCTGCCCAAAGATTTGGAGTAAGTGATGGAGCAGCGGCCTTGATTGTTTCATCTGCTTTTCTGGATGCCAAAAAAGCAGGTTTGATAACAGAGGATCAGGCTAGCTTTGTTACTGACAAATGCAAGATTAGTCGGGCAAAAAAAAGTGTTGGAGTTAAGCTCCAAAACACCGAAAGTATTGACTCTATATATGGGCTGTATTTTGACGGCCGCAAAGACTTACACAAGTCAGCGAAGGTGAAAAGTACTACCGCGACACTGTCAAAGAGGAACATATTTCTCTTATAGCGGAACCTGGTTGTCATTACTTTGGCCACGTCACCTCTCCTTCCGGGTCAGCTGAGGATGAGACGCAAGCTATATGGCAACATTTACAAGACAATTCAGTTGATGTGGAATATCAAGAAGTTGTCGGTGCTGATGGCACCAACACGAACACAGGTTGGAAAGATGGAATCATTCGGAAACTAGAAGAAAGAATAGGTAGGCCATTACAGCGGGTTGTTTGTCTTCTACATTTCAACGAACTTCCATTTCGTGCTCTTTTCGAACACATAGATGGTGTCTCAAAGAGTCCAAATACATTCTCTGGCGACATAGGTAAACTGCTCCCTGATTGTGAGAAGTTGCCTGTTGTCAAATTTGAAAGTTTTCCATCCTGCCAATTACCTTCTGAGGTTATTAATCCGACCCAACTTAGCACAGACCAAGCTTATCTCTATAAAATATCCGAAGCTGTTATTGGGAGGAACCCGAAGAGCAGCCACCTCCACGCGGTGGGTTCTGGGTGACCAATACAGGTTAGCTGAGAGCTGCAACAATTTTCACCTTGCGCTGTGGCGCGCCGCATTTTCGCTCGTATCTTGGGAACGATTCGTCCTACGGCCATGATCACATATTACATTTCGGTAGCAAATGACGTGACAAATAACTTTTGTTTTATACATTTTGCCATGAGATGCGTATTTCAGGCGCTAGGTAGACAATTTCACGATTTTAGGCGAATTTCCGAAATTTCAAGGCCGGAGTTGGGGTTGAAGATGCAATTCGATCTTCAAACAAAAATTTGCATTGGAATCAGGAAGTACTAAGGCAACTTTTCCGCACTATTAGAAATCCCGCATCGAAAAAAGTCCGGAATCGACCCTCCCTATTGTGTAACCCTGCCGCAACATTAACGATTTTCATGGCTCGTAGTGAAGCTCACGAGCATCCAGAAGACATCTAAATCAATTTTTAAAAACACCTATTGTTTTTTCTACAATATTTCTCGCTTTTGCATGTCTTTTATTATATTTTTCTTCTGGGCTTCCTGAGAGATGGGTACGGAATGGTGTAATTAACCATGGTTCTAGAGCATATCCAGCATTTATAGTACAAATATAAAAACTATTTTGATTTTTGGAAATTTGTGAGGCGTTTTCGGAATTTTTGTAAAATATATGTATGTATGCATAATACCCAAAAGCCAAGTACTTTGTCCGCCATCAAGGTACTTTTTCTCATAATAAATAATGAGCATTGTTGACATTCCATATGTGGGAGTCATGATTGCTGCCAGGATACTGAGCATTCACATAACGTATTTTCATATTATTGTCACATATTTGCAAAACATTTGTCATAAAATTATGACATTGATACTAAAGTATCCTTTGCGGTTATAATAGAGAAACTTATCTTTAGTTGGAGCAACGATTTTAATATGTGTCCCGTCTACACACAAAATCGCGCCTGGAAACAAGTATTTCTGAAAGAAGTCCCGTTTTGCTTGTCTTTTTTCAGCGAGGACATACGTAAAGGCCGCCCTATTTAAGCAAGTTTTCAATAAACCTGTTTTAGAATAATAATTTGAATAAAATTTAACTGTGAATTTCTGTGAATTCTTGAACCGTCCCTCAGTGATTTCCTCTCACGTTCTTCCTCAATCAACATATATACAAACGTTAGCGGATCCATATTTTGTTCGTAAATTCAATCTGAATATAAACGATTTCGGTTTTATTTATCAAAATTTAAATTTTTCCTTCTACCCAGCTGATTTGGAAATGTCAAAATTCAAATGGTGGTAGCAAATTATGCGTATTCGTAGCGGACATTCGTATTCGTAGCTTTGCTACGATCGATTGCGTGATAGGGTTGATTACCACTTAAGGAATATTTCATATTATTTATTTTAGTTATGCCGGGTCGTTGATGTTGAGAAATGTCGAGTTAGCACAATGGCTCAAAGTAAATTAATTAAATTATAGTTTTATATTGAAAAGAAGAATAAAAAATAATCTATACGGCAAACCGCACAGTACGGTACTTTTTACCCTTGGTAATTATCCTCTAAATACCTAATTAATTCGAGTATTTGGCCAAAAAAACACATGAATTGTCCCAACGTATTCCCGTGACCTGGCCCCCTGCGACCAAAAACTGAAGAGACCATGAAAGGATGACGTCAAGCCACGGGGAGCCAAACAAAATCACAAAAAAAATAATTTTTTATGTGCTTTGAGAATTGAAAAAACGCTGGAGGAAGTGTAATGTATCGAAGGGTGATTACTTTCAATGGGACATAATAGATATTCATGAATAAATAAACACTTTCTTAAGAAATACAAACTTTTGTTTTTTTATTGTTGAAGACTTAAAAAACACCAAAAATCAAGTACTCATGTAAATCACAAATATTTTTTTCTATATTAAGCTATAATTTCTCCAAATGTATGTATCTATATGTTTGCATTTTTGAAGAAAATATACATGTTTTGATATCACAAGAAAACCTAACGTCTCAATTTCTTTTCATTCACATATTATTGTTTAGTGGCTCTTGTACGAGTACATAAACAATTTGATCTAACTTACATATATGTGACAAGGAATGTTAAAATTTTGTTAACGAATGCTTTTAATCTAAAAATAATAGTCCTTTTCCGATATTATTTTGTATGGCAAAAAAAATAAATATTTTAAATAAAAAATGTTTGGGACATAAAAAGTCTTTAATGAACCATAAACATGCTTATTCCAATTTTTCACACACATTTTTTCAAGGAAATCGAGATAAGTCCTTTGTAAGTCTTAAAATTTAACCTCATCTTCATCTTCCCGACTAATCGTGCGTAAATTATTTTTCTCTTCATTTTCCCATTCCCAATAGGTTTCAACTTACTATTAATTTTTTCTCTTTTTACCATTTTCAAAGGATAAATTTCTTATAACACTGTCCCAGCAATTCCATCACTGTTATCAATACAAAAGTTCCAGCAATTAAATAGTTTAGTTTATACAATGCGTCCTGGCAGTAAATAATGCAAGCTCCAGCACCCATATATATGAGTAACGATGCCATCATGTAGCCAATTCGGAAAGAAAAGCTGAAAACAATAAATTTACGTTATGAATAATGTGTTTTATTATAGTTATTTTTATTTGCCGTATCAATAACTATATTGTTTGCTTACATTTTGTTAGGTGATTTTAATCGCCATAAAAGGCTCAAGGAAGATATGACTATTACAGTGGGAAGTAGAGATGGGTCTGTTCCGGGACTTACAATTCTATACAAATACAAATTAAGAAAAAATATGATCACATTAATATTTAACAAAATGATTATCAAAAATAAAAATATGAAACGTAAAAATTTTATTAGCATAGAAATAAGGCAAACGTAAGTATGCATGAGTTACATTTATCCCAAAACTCCTGATATACATATAATGGTTATAAGCACTTTTGATTACATGTATCTACTAAACTGAAAATATTAATAGTTTGGAATATCACCTGCGATCCTTCACCCAAGCAACGAAAGTCATACTGTTCAAACCAGTCATAATAGTAAGCAAGTTGAAAAGAGATAAGTGAAAAGAGAAATTATTCATTCCATCACAACGAATTAAACTCATAAGACTAGTTGTATCGCTTGATATGCCTGTTGTTGGTGTTGTATTTATTCCATTTTGTTTATCATAAAAGCTACGAACTTTTGCATGCAACGACACTGCTGTTTTTAGTAACCAATTCTCCAAGTAGTCGCTGTAAGCATTCGATATCTAAAATGAATATGTAATAAATTAATTTTTTTTTTAATATGATTATAATTAAGAGGTAAAATTAAAAACATGTATGAGAAATTATATAATATAATAATAATATATCACAAAATTTTTCTCTGGTGGTTCTTCGTCCCAATGGGTTTGATTCTTTATTTAAGAAATAAAAAATTTCGAACAATTTATGTATTTAATTATAGCATGTATGTTGCACACAATGCGCTTCCTTTATCTATATAACATTTTAGACAAACTTAAATACACAGAATATATAAAGAAACACTTCTACAATGCATGCGTACCAACAATAAATATAAGGCACATGTTATGATAAGTGCCACTGTTCCACATGTCCTTATTGCCAGCGAAATCAGGAATGCGGCAAATAAAATTGGGAATGTGTCTGCTATGGGTAAGAATACCGACCTCAGTAAAAACCTATAAACAATTTTTTTTTTAGAAACAACCAAAGTTAATATACTATATATATGTATATGTTATATACCAATTTATTAGTTTTGAAAGTCCATACGCATTTAGAATGATTGCAGTCCAAACTGAAAAAACAAGTAATATTGATAATACTATAGCGGTGCCGTGAATAATTACAGCCGGATAAATTGAAAGGCCTCGCCCACTTTCGTTATCATCATAGTGTGTTAAAAATTTGCTCAATACACGACAACCTGAAAAATAGATTAAAGGAATTACTAGTTTTTCGGAAAAATACAGATTATAACAAGAGAACTATAGCAAAATCTTATTGGTGTAAAAGTAAGATGTTCCTTGCACTGTTAGGTTTGTAGAAATAATAATTTGTTATTTTGCACTTACCGGTTATAAGATATAACGAAGCATATTGAAAATACCCATGATATGGTCGAATACCCTTAGTACTTGATTCATCATGGAATTTACTTATTTGATTCTTCAGGATAACTAATATAACAGCTGTCAGATGAGACGGCAACCAGTGCAAAAACTGTTGAGCTATTCTAGACATTGTGCCCACAATCGAAAATTTGTAACTGCAATATTGTAGTAAAAAATTTAAACAAAATAAAAAATAATTTATATGATATCTATTAAATTCATGCTGGGAGCTTTACGAATAATATAATGTATAATCGACATCGAACCACTTTTTTCGTAAGCAAAAAATGCAGAAAAGCGTTTTGAAACATAGCGTTCCGAATTATTAGATTTCTGTCAGCTGTTGTTGATGTATTCCGGAGTTTATCTATTTATTGAAAGTAAACAATAAGTAATAAATTCTATTTAAAACTGAACTAGCTAAAGGTTGTGATTGAGCCTTTTTGATAATACGTTGCTCTTTAGAAGGAATTTTTCTTTTCATACGGGGTTTATTACAGCATTGTAGCAAGTCATTTAAATTGGTTTGAATGATCCCGGAGTTTAAGTTCGTAGTTGTTTCCGCTGTCCTCCACTTCTTTTTTACCATACGAATACCAAGATTTTTGCGAATATTTTAATTTCAAATGTACAGGGTTTATCCGGAAAGTAATAGGACTGAGTCGATTATTGAACCAATGGTTACAATTTTTTAAAAACTTTCAAAATAGGTCCCTTCTGCGTCGACGCTGCGATGCCAGCGCGATTTCCAGGATTTCAAGGCGTCACGGGAGGCATTCTCCGGAATAGCCCTATGTCGTCTCAAAATGCTTGCCATTCATCGGCCCTCCAAAAAGGCTTGGTGCCACCTAAACACACCACTTCTTGCTAAAGCAACATCTGGGTACGCCTTCTTGATCATATCAAACGTCTCTGTCGCAGATTTACAGAGTTTCATATAGAATTTAATAGCGTACCTCTGCTCTAACGAACGCTGCATTTTCGGCTTGCACCACTCACAGAAACACCTCTACCGAATCCAGTCGGTGCGCGCACGCTCCAACGTACAGTCGCGGTGGAAGAAAATCAGTCCTATTAATTTCCGGACGAACCCTCTACCATGCTGAGCCCGTTATTGTTTTTTTTAATTTTTGACTAAAAACTCCAACTTTTGTCAATGTTAGTCGCACAGATCGTACTCCACAGTTCAATACCATGCATAGAAATCGGCTTTATTAACGCTTTGTATGGCTGAATAGTTTATAATATTTATTTAAAAGACAGTTTAAGTTTGCTGCTCTTATTATCATGTTAGTTATTTTGCTGAACATATATTTTTTCTTCATATGAGTATTCTGTGTGAGTGAATGTCAAGAATACAACGTTAATAGTATGCGCTACTAAGTAATTGGCTAACATATTTTGTGCAAGCAAATATAACATACTTAAACTTTTGTTAATTTACATATATTCGCCAATTGTCTAGCCATTCTCCTCAGAAGATAATTGTTCATCTAGTACCCTTGACGATGTAATAAGACATTTATTACGGCATACTAGGACCGTAACCTCCGCGAAAGCGGATGGCAACACATTATTTATTATCTGCTGCGTAAGATATGTATATATATATGTAGTTCATCCGATATGAAGTTAGCTACTTTAATAGTAATTTTTTTTATTTTTAAAATGTTTTTACAATGCAATTGATTTTAAATAAAAGATCTTTATGCCACACCTTATCGACTGAATCAGCTACATAAAGTTTTCATGGTAAAAAATACTTATTTTGCAAATTTATTTCTTAAATATGATTTTTTTTAGTGGAAAATAACAGTTTTCACTTGAAATGACCCCCAAAAATTTTGAAATAGAAAAAAAATTATAAGACAACGATGAGGGGAAGATTTTATTATAATTTGGCAAATTTTTCTTGTTTTTTTCGGATATGGTAAACACCGCAAAGTGTTTTTTTTCTCAAGACATTCTAGGGGAAGTTCTGTTACTCAATAATGTACAAAAGATCCGAATAAAATTACTCAATTCATAATAAGAAAAAAAAGTATTTTTTTACCTTAAAAACCTTAACCCCCCGCACAAATTGACTGAAGGCCAAAAATTGCTCAGAATCCAATATTCTAAGGATATCATTAAAATGGTTTATTTGCCCAAAAATCATATTTTAACCATTAACCACTTCCCGTATTCACCTGATAATATAAAGTGATTTTGCCGAAAAAATCATTTGTTCTGTTTTTTTAAGTCCTGTTTACTTTGGAACGCTCCTTGTATACAATAGTATTAGTATTACTCTTGGATATACTACGTACCTTATTTGATATCGACAAAGTGGATCCAAAAAAATTTCTAAAGAAATCGGATTCATTGATGAATTATAGCCAATTGGACTAGAAACCGGAACATTCACATAAAAGACTTCCGCTGAAGGATCTCTATTTAAAGTAAGATTTTGATTAGAATAAATACTAATTTATAATATTATGTAGCATTGAGATACCGAATAATTTGATATTTGTTAAATCCTGGCGCCCAGGGTATGCACATTTTAATGATAATTGAATTCAGATCCCCAATACAAGATAACGGTACAATTCTCAATTCAATAGTTGGAAAAGTTTCTTCAACACCTAAACAATTTTAATTAATTATTTTTATCTTTTAATTGCATGTTGGCAATGCTAGTATAAAATTAAAATTAATACTAAATGTACACGTGAATGTTAAACAAGCGTAATAATTTTTAAATTAATTTCAATATATTATATAAAGTTTTTTACTTTAAAATAACAGACGCATGAACTATAAATAAAATATACAGGGTTTGTCCGGAAAGTAAAAGGACTGAGTCGATTTAAAAAAATGTATTGAACCAATCGTTACCATTCCGGGGTGGCCACATCTGGGCTGTAGAGCGGCTTGGGATACCGGCCTTGCTTAGGTAGCTGTTCACAAGAAAGGCGGTGTGAGCCGGAGAGTTGTCGTGGTGCAACTTCCAATCGGCTGCGATGTCTTGTCGGAGCCGATTGACCCTTCGTTTGAGTATTTTGAAGGCTTCCACGTAAAACTTGGCGTTGACGGTTTGTCCAGGAGGAAAAAATTCATGGTGGACGATGCCTTTGATGTCAAAAAAGACAATTAGAATCGTTTTCACTTTGGATTTGCTCATTCTTCCGGTACTCATCAACCACCTCTTAAAAGGCCTGGTGCCACCGAAACACACCACTTCTAGCTAAAGCAACATCTAGCTAAGCCTGCTTGATCATATCAAACGTCTATGTCGCAGATTTACAGAGTTTCACACAGAATTTAATCGCAAACCTCTGCTCTAACGAACGCTGCATTGTCGGCTTACACCACTCACAGAAACATGTCGTGCGAAAATGTTTGTCCTGACTCTCTAGGTGTTCGGAGACAACTGATCAGCCGTTCGTTCGTTAGCTAGGAACGCCCCCTACCGAATCCTGCCGGTGCGAGCACGCTCTAAACTACAGTCGCAGCGGAATAAAACCAGTCCTATTACTTTCCAGACAAACTGTACATATTAATGTATAACTGTCCAAGAAGCTAGTTCTGACCATGACCTTTCAAACTTATACTTAAAAGAAAAGTAGATATACAAGCATAAATTATCAGTGTAGAGACCTGAGCCGATTTGGACCAGTCCGCCAGTATATTAGCGAACTATTCTGTGATATCGACATAGAATATTGCACAAATCCTTTTCTCCTCAATGGGCTGCTCATTTGTCGTAACCGACGATAACGGGGCACTATATAACATACTTGCCACACAACATGATTTGTAATTTAATATATGCTGGCCCAATACACGATTCAGTTGTCGTTTTAATTGTTAAAGTTCTTGTTATCGTTTTCGGCCATTCGTTTCTAAATTCATATTATTCAAGTATATCGGATATCTGACAAGGCCTAAATGAAGCTGGATTGTTCGCATAAACTTTAAACTTTACATATCCCCACACGAACCACACAATCTTGGTGGTCAATCGACCGGCCCAAAACGGTAAAATATCTGCTCACTGAAGTGTTCTCTCAATAAATCCATTTATTCATTGGATGTGTGGGAAGTGGTGCCGTCTTGTTAAACCAAATGCCGCCGAGATCACCAGTTTCAATTTCAGTCATCAAATAGTCGGTTTTCATGACGCGATAACAGGCGCCATTGACGGTTACGTTCTCACCGGCATCATTTCTGACAAACCACACCACAAACCGTTGTTTTTTTTTCAGAAAAAAAAATTTGGCTCGAAAACGTCGGATCTTCTTAGAACTTTTCAAGAGCGAAACGATGTCGCTTATGAAGGTCGAACACCTTACATAAGTCAGTCCGAGTTGCTGCGAACGGCGCCGAATCGATTCTCCACGGTCTTTGTGTACACTCTTAGCTACGGGTGCTATTTTTCTTCACTGCGTGCTGGACATGGTCTGCGCGATCGAATTTTATCCAATAATGAATGCTGGGTTTCAAGATGGGTGATGGTGTTGCGAAAATTAGGCTCAGTAGGCCGATTATGTTGACCACAAATTGAGCGACGCGCGCGGAACACGTTCTTTACAGAATAGAAATATATACATGCATAAATGTTAAACACCTTAATAAGCATAAAAACGCTATTTTACAAATTTTATTTACTTTATGCTAAACGTTTCCGTCTCGACATGGAGATGCAAATGAAATATCATTTCAAAAAATATCGAAATTTAATAATGATAACCCTTTCTTAAACCGTTGGCTTACACTTCAAATAATCACGCTCGTTTCCATCTCCCTCTCAGTTACTAATACCCGTTAAAGTGATGTGCAATTTTTTCCAGTGTGAGAACGTCTCAAAAAATCGTTTTTATAACATTTTTCATTATGGCCAGATCGGACAAAATAATTACTTTTGGACATTTAAATTAAAAGAACCAAAATTTATAAAGATTAAAAATTACTATATAGAGGTCGTTTCATATATGGAGAAACTATTTAACTATTTTTATGGTATGTTAATACAACTGACTTTTGGCCTTTCAATTTCCAATAAAAGGATTTAAGCTTGTTAGCTCTCAATCAATAACTGTTTTTAATCAATTTCCACTACAAAACGTTTCATCAAAGACATTTAAATTTCACAAATTTATTTAATTTTCACTGTTATATATTGTTTATTAGTGGTCTTGAACAATGTAACAAATCCATCTGTTTACATATTTTTTTGATAAGATTTTAATCTGGCCATCGCTCGTTTCCAATTGCTAAACGTCCAAACTTCCTGACCTCGACCAACTGTCAAAGTCCAGGAGGTTTTGGCGTTTAGTTATTGCTCTCTCACTTCTAACGACTGTTCGCATATTCGTTTCAAAATGGTAAATTCGAATTAATATTAGACACATGCCAATAATTCAAAATAACCATTCTCTTTTCGTTTAAAAAAGACAAGTAGTTAGAGTCTAAGATTTTCAGTACTTACCTTGAACTAAGAGTTTATAATATAGTGTTCCCTGTGAACTTTCATTTACTAAAATTGTTTTTTGAAAAGTAGACCAGCGTGGTAATTTAAAGACCATATTTCTCTCCGCGGGATTAAACATATCAACGTTATACATCTTCTGCAAATAAGATGAAAAATAATATAAATAACACTCGACTATATACTTATATACCGTGTTTTCCAATAGGGATGATATCATTTCTAAGTGTCGTTTCGGCTATTTTTAAAATGTCATGATCTGTAATGCTTTTTCATTGTATTCAATAATGCTCACAATTTCATCATGTAAAGATATACGCAAAAAAACGTTTACATATTGTTCAATTTTATTATAAAAATAATCGTTTTCCAATTTCAACTTTTCGTGCGCTTTTGCCAATTTATAGTCGTAATAATTCTCCACCTGCGCTCGCTATTCGTCGAATTACTGAAAGTTTCGAGCGTACATTTTCTTTACATAATGTTTAAGTGCCAATAAGACAAAGAACCGTTTGAAGTAATAAAAAAACATTGCCTCTGTTTAGGCTGTTTTTGAAAGAATTTTATAGTCTGTTCACAATAGACATATGAACAAAATAATAGATGTGCATTTAGACTGTTTTCTGCGCAACGGTGTTGAAATTGAGACTTTTTTTGATATCGTGTTTTTACGATGATGAAAAAGAAGAGTGTACCCTGCAAGACGGAGGTAACCGATTGCACAAACACATTGAAACATTTTCAGCTGTTCACTAACACTGTTACATTTTCTGGAATTTATCAATTGAATGGGAGAATACGTAAGGAATTAAAAGACAGCGGCTACGCTGGCTAGATCATGTTGTCCGGATGGACGAAAACACTCCAGCTCTGAAAGTATTCGACGCAGTACCCGCCGGGGGAAGCAGAGGAAGACCTCCACTCCGTTGGAAGGACCAAGTAGAGATGGACCTGACTTCGCTTGGAACATCCAATTGGCGCCACGTAGCGAAAAGAAGAAACGACTGGCGCGCTGTTGTTAACTCGGCTATAATCGCGTAAGCGGTGTCTACGCCAATGAAGAAGAAGAAGAAGAATAGGAGAGACGAATGCCCAATTTTTCAAGAAAAAGAAAACGAAAAGCGCAGTTTATTTTGGATTTTAAAGAGGTAAGTTCGTTATTTCATAATTTGATATTTTATATTCTTATATTATATGCTATTAATTTCTTTTATATAGAGTAAACGAAAAAGCTTAGGAAGGAGAAAAAGGTAAGCTTTTGGACCATTTGGATGGG